>NW_026623297.1:2540889-2653520 GCF_030028575.1 Malurus melanocephalus
TTTTTTTTTTTTTTTAAAGTGCATAAACATTTCCAATTGATGGTATTTTTTGGTCTAGCCAAGAATGACAGCCTAGGTCAGTTTCAAGTCCATATTTTAAACACCTGCTTGCACAAAGCCAAATCCACGGGCGGCGAGGACTGCAGCCTGGGGGTCAAGGGAAAACAGGGATCCCGCGGATTTGCTCGGTTGCGTGGCGGGAGCTTTCCTGGGATGTTGGCTACTCACAATCTTTCCGTGTGGCTGCGTCAGGGAGCGGCGTGGCGAGGCTGAGGGTGCTGGACACGCCGGCGCTGGCACTGTCCAGGCTGCTGCCGAGGTGTAGCCGCCTCATGTGCCGCACGACTGCCGTGGCGTTGAACGCTTGCTGGAGAGAAAAACAGCAAAAAAGAAGTGGAGAATGGAAAAATTGCAGGTGGAAGTGTCACTTGTGCTCCTTTCCTGGCTGCTGCGAGTGTCAGAAGGCCTGTTATCTTTCAAATTTTCCCCAAATTCTAGTTTCTAAGGTGGAAACAGCATTATCGGACCTTCCTCCTCCTCGCGCCCAGCTGGGATGCAGTGGCCTACAAGGAAAGTCATATTTGGCAAATCCATCCCTGCCCCAATACACAGTGTTTCATGTCTCTGTGATTCATGTCCCTGCGTRGTGCTGACCCCACTCCACACAACTACGGCTACTTTAGCTCTGAGCAACCCCAGCCCCACTTCTCTCACTCATCACATCTGGTTCTTGGCAAACACCATGTAAAAGTGTGTAAAAGGCCCTGCAGGGCCACATAGCCCAAGTCTGGACCAATATTTTGATCATGATTTTGGGCCACAAAAGCACTACTATGTGGGAAGGTTGGCTGCATGGCCATTGTGTTAGCAGAGCTGTGTGCTGGGGTCAGCCCTCGGGACAGGTCACTTACTCTCCATTTGCTTTTTGCGAAGTTCTTCCGGATCTGAGCGCTGACCGACTCGTGGATGTTTTTGTTGAGTGCTGTATCACCAGCRATCCTGAAATGGACAGAGCAGGCACATTTTAAGAGATCTTTTCCTCCCCTTGAATACTCTTTCTCCTCAGCAGAGGCTGGTCCCAGGTGTGGCATCTGCACCTGCAGTGACGATGATTTCATTCACACAAGGGCTCAAACTTCCCATGGCTGTCTCTGCTGGCAGCTGTGGTGGAAAATCTGGGGCAATGAAAGCCAGTGTAGACAAGGCTTGTAGTTCTGGCAGCTACAAAGAGGCACAGACTGATTTTTTTTGGTGCATGGCTGCTTTCTATCACCGTTGCAGTGATGAAAACACTCTACCTTTCCTTTTTTCTTTACATCCAAAGATTTAGCATCAACAGGCTGAGACTACTTTTAGCCTCAGCTATGCAGAAGCTTCCAGAGCCCCTCCAACCTGTCTGATTCCTGTTTGTACTGGAGATTTTCCTGACACCCTGCAATGTACGTAGTCATTCATCATGATTAATGTAGATTTACAGTAAAGCACATATAATAGACAGAGGCTGCACAAAGGGCTTAAGCTGAGCAACACTTAACCTAAAAAAATTGATTGATCTCGCATAGTTTCTTTAACAAATAWAGATACAGTTGATTTGTCACTAAACTCAGTTATTTCAAGGGGATTCTATTGATTTATTTAACTCCTCAAGKTATGAGATCTGTTGGAAGAGAAGGCCAGAGTGAAATGATGTTGGGCCATGTGCTGGGGTATTTAGTGCTATCTAATGTAGGTGATGCAAGGAGGCAAAGATTGCCTTCTGTGTTGTATGTGGTGCTTTCAGAAAGATTTTTTTTGCCACAGGGTAAAAAAAAAATGTCCATTAGCAATAAAAAAATTGTAAGAAATTGAATAATCCATCAGGACCAGAGTCTCCCAGTCTGAAGAGCTCCAAGAGGTTAAGCAGAAGGTCTGGGGCACTCATGAGTCATCTAATCCTGCTCACCCCAGCTTTGTCAAAATAATTTTGAAAGTATTTGACTAACCAGTCCCTAAAGATCTCCAAAAGATGGACAATCCTATCCCAGTGTCTCACTAGCTCCCAGAAGACATGGAAAATAATTTATTCCCTTTGTCTTTGAAGCATCTTTTCACATATTTAAAGACTGTTATCATGACTTCTCTCYGTCTTCTCTTTTCTAGACTAAACAAACTGATTCTTTCACTGTTTCTTCATAAGTCATGTTTTCTAATCCTCTGATCTAGTGAGCTCCTCTGGACTTTSTCCAGCTAGTCCACATCTTCCTCAGAGGGCAGCACCCGAACTGTTCKGTTTTCCAACTAAGGCAGCAGAACGACAGCATTGCTTTGTGTTTCTTAAAAGATGAAACTCTGCTTACATACYCCAGCCTGCTGCTTCCATTTACGTGTCCCGTGAGTTGGAGGCATCCCTTTCGCTTTGCCCAGATCATTCCAAACTGTAACCCTGTTCTTCTAAGGACATGCTGCTTTTTCTGCCTTCCTGTCCATGGCACATCTAAGAAGTGCTGAGACCAGCCTTCTCCAAATTGCTGCCCTCCTTCCTGCTGGCAACAATGTCCCAGGATCATCATCAGAGAGATGAGAGGGGTGACTTACTCTTGGGAGGAAGGACTCAGCCCTCGTGTCCCAAGAGTGGAGACCCACCAATCCCATCCTGTTGCMACTGAGCTCATCTGTATTGGGTTATTCAGGAGCGTTGGAGCCAGCAGGATTGTGGGCAGGAAGGAGCAGGGATCCTGTTCAGGGTAACTGATCCAGCTGGGAAGGATCCTGTCTCACTACCATGTGGTCTCTACCTGGAGCAGACAGAACTGGGCAAAGCACAGCTCCCARATGGCACCTGGCTTCCTCTCTTGGGTCCCTGTGCTGCTGATGGAGAGAGGGAGGTGCTGACTGAGAACTGGATGATCTTCAGATCTTTGACAATGATTCCTTCTGATCACCTCTCCTAATGACAGCGAGGCATGYTGGATTTCCTACATTTCTCACTGAGGCCAGGTGACAAAAATCTTTGTGAGGCACTGTTTGGGTTCTTCATCATGTTCCCTATTCCACCCTCTGTTGTGCTCAGTGAATATTGCTCAGCACAGACCCTGATGGATCCCCAAGCAGCCCACATTCCCAGACAGGCCCTGCCAGAGTTTCCTGGTGGGAATGCCAACTGCTAGACAGAGTCACTCCAAAATGTCACAAACACTCTGTTGTATCCAAGAACACCTCCCTGGGGGAGACACGTGCCCTCAGCACACACCAGCTGGGAGCACTGGCCCTCACACTACAGATCTCAGAAGAAACTACAAACCAAACCATCCCTTCAGTAACTGACCAAAAAGACCAAGACAGAAAATTAATTTACACTTGCAAACAATATTTTTCCACTAAACCAGAGATGCATTTTTTTTTATGAACAAGTTGGTTAACAAACTCTATAATAACATATTCTGTTTCCCACTTGTCAAATCTTATTTTGGAAACATGGACAGAACGAGGTCTTGGGGTACGATACCCTTGTCAGCTCTTCTAGAAGAGCGCTCTTGCCAGTCTCCACAAGGACTTGAAAATACATTTTTGTCATATGAAGCTTTTGATTGAGTGTGTAGCTCCAATACAGGCTTTATATACATATACATACTTTTTTGGGTTGGTTTTTTTGTTTGTTTGTTGGTTTTTTTTTTTTTTTTTTTTTTTTTTTTTTTTTTTTTTTTTTTTGCTTTAGGGATCATTTTCTGAAATGCTGGTGGTTTCAGTAAGAAACTGCTGGCTCCAATACTTCACAAACTGCTTTCTACCACTGCTAACTCTATGTTCACTATGCAATTCTTCTAATTCCAGGAAGAAGTCTTGGTATTTGGGTGTTTTCCAGATAGGCAGAATCAGAATAGTATTTTTTTACTTCACAAGGGGATGGACAGACATCCCGTGAAGCCCTCAGCTGCTACAGCCGTGGGACCACCCTACACTTAAGGTCTCTTTGGCAAAATCAGCACCTTGCAGATGATGGTTTTTAATCAGAGCAAAATAACAGCACTGCTGGGGCTAATTGAGTGCAGCAGGAGCTGTTCAAACACGTGCTGGTATGCTGAATGGTGCAGCTCAGAACGCTGCCAAAGTCGGGAGTGGGATTGCTCCCCAAGCCGCCTTTGAAGAGCTACCCTGCTAATCCTGYGATGCTGTAACACGAGTACTGTGCTTTCAGACTCTAATCTGCACTTGGAGGGTTTTGTAACTTTTATGAAATACTCATGGTGTTACAGTGTTTATAGTATAGTTTTACTTCTAGGAAAACAAGGGCAATGTTAGCATCCCTTAGCTCTTGGTGCTTTGCTGGAGATGTGGGGGTTTAAAGACACAAAAGAGGTGGAGGTGAGCAGGGAGAAGTCACATCTTTTGTACTCTAAACTGGTAGATATGAAAAATGAGATATGCTTTGGGCACACAGACCTACTCTGTGGTAGGTATCATGAGCATCCTCACATCTATACCAAATGYATTCATCATGAACTGCAGTTCCCTTGCTGAGAAGACAATGAATGAAATTTAACAGACACTGGCTTTAGTGCATGTTATAATTACCCTTCCACATTTCCCTAATTCTCCAAGTCCATAGGCTATAAACCATCTTGCTTTTCCTTTTAGGATGAAAATGCCCTAGTATCTTTTTTTTTTTTTTTTCCCCTTTCTTCCTTTCTCCCCCCTTCCCTAGCAAACATATCCTTTGCCTGCAGAAATCAGCTCCTTTTTCACTGAGAAACTGTAATCAACTTGAGCTGATCAGACTGATGCCTATCTAGTCCTGAACAATAGTTTCTGGCTTTGCAGTTAACTTTGAATTTAACTGTGCCAGCACTGATTTGTTTTNAGCTGGCCCAGTAAAAGTCATTGCTTCTACCTACCACATACATATACAAAAATTAAAAGCTGGCCCAGTAAAAGTCATTGCTTCTACCTACCACATACATATACAAAAATTAAATTAAGCAAATCAGAATAATGCATCATCTGTTATCCTGCTGATCATCACCCAGAACCAAGCAAGGATGGATTAGACTAAGTGGAACCTGGATTTTCCCTCAGGATTCCCATTTTGCAGCACCTGAAAGCAGCTACATCCCCCTGGTTTGAGGCACTTCATGTTGAAGCTGGTTTTATATCGAGTTGTAAATCTATAACTATCTCAATGCACAGAACTGGATACCAAGAGACACAGTCTGATGGCTCTCCATCCCAAACACTGAAGCTAAGAAGGGTAATTCTCATTAATAACCATAACAAATCTAATCCTGCACATGAGAGGAACCTAATCTRATGATCAAATATTGTTTCACAGTATCTAATTTATTTTAGCTCTCTAGCTGACTTCAAACTTATCACACCAATTTATCTGGCCATACCACTTCTAAGCTTTGAGAGGAACCTCCAACAAAGACAAAACCAGCAAATTTCCTTTGGGACAGTTCTCCATTAGCATGCAACAAGCAGATGTCTCTCTCATCCTCCCTGCCCACAACAAAAGGCAGAGCCTTTCATCTACCATTATTTTCTGAACCCTCCTTCTGAAGGCAGCCAACTCAAATGCTGTGCAGGCCAAAGAGTGCTTGGAAACACTCCTGGGTAGGATCACAGGAAACATGGATTTAGCTGTAATGGATAATGATGAGGGATCGTAACTCTTCTATATGTACACACACACACACACACCACGTGTATAAATACACACACACAGTGCCAGTGATGTTCCAAAATAAATAGAGTGCGGGGATGAACTCGATAAGAGTTTGATTTAATGTTGTAAACATCAGCAGTTCCCTTCAGGAAGGCCTTCTCACACTTCAAACAATATTGCCTGAGAACTGAGCTCTTTGTAAACCATGTCCTTTCCCTGGGTGGAAATTATTATCTGGTTTGTGCTCTCTGGYACATAATAAACACTCGGGGTCATGGTCACAATTTGCAGAGGCTCAGTCCTAGCCAGAGCTTTGGGATTCYTCAGTAGGCACATCCCAAGGATCCTAGTAAAGGGGAAAGGCCAGGGCCACACTCCTACCCTACAGACACCAATGTCTAACTGGTGCCTCAACCTCCTTCTCCCTTCCACAGTCTGTGTATTTACAGTCTCTATATGGAGGTGATTAATCCAACACTCTTTAATTTACATGCCCCAAATTGCCTTTGATGCCATAACYGTATTCAGCACACAGCACTAAATCCCATTTAAGTTTCCTTGGTTAATGCATGACAGAGTAAATAGATTCATGGCAGCCCTTCCAACTTCTGTATTAGCTTCCTAACTGCTGGACTTTGTCCTCACCCTCTGAGCATTGCTTTCTTTCCCTCTGATCTGAGCCTGGGTGCTGAATTTGGCTCTGCAGGACCTACTCTGAYCTGACAGGGAGCACACTTCGATAATCCTTGTGGGATCCTTCCAGCTCAGGGTGTTTTATGTTTCTATGAGTCTGTAGCTGGAAAAAAACAGGTCCTAATGGTTCTGCTGCTCACCCTTAATCACTGCAGACTWAACTACTGCCCTAAACAGGATGAGGACTCTGACATGGCAATATATTTACTAAACTTAATTGCTGTCTTTAATATGAGCCAGGGAAACATWAAAAAGTATCAGGCTGCAGCAAAATCACCCCATTCTTTTGTTACCTTCATTTTCCTCTTTGAAAAGTCACAGTGGGAACAACTGAGCAGAACATTGCACCTTTGCAACACACCATAAACAGTGCAAACCTCACTGAAAGACACTCTATAAAATAAATAACTTTTCCAGTGGAAAGCACAAGTCACCTGTATATTAAACTGGAGAAATCTGTGTAAATGGACAYGCAGGGGTGGAGTTATTATACCAACAAATCTCACATATTGTACTGTTTCAGCTACCATAATTCACTGCAATTATTAGCCTCCTTTTCTGCCAGCTCYGAGTTTAACATACCATCCCCCTGCCAAGGCCATTTGATTATAAATAGCAAAACATCACGTAAAAGCAGGCATGTGGCGAGCAGATACACTGCAGAAAAGTGGGCCATTGGGAAGAAGTATTTACTTTTTTTAGGGTCTGATCCTGTGCAAACATTTAGTCATRCGAATAGCTGTCTATTATGGAGCAGTTTCCCAAAACTCAAAGATATTATTAACCTTAAAGGCACAAATGAAGTGTCTTGCAAGATCCAGTTCTAGCAAGCCCTGTTTTGAAGGTTATGGTGATTAAAATACAAGGTATATTTTAGAATCAGTTTGTTCTTCACAAATACTACTTATTGAAACAACAAAATCTCATGGCCAGGTAGACATACCATGCACAGTTAAGTACTTTTAGCCCAGATTATAAAATATGTGTCAAGTACTCATGGTTTCATAAATTTCTTCCTATTTTGTGATGGATCCCAACGATCTGATACTGCAGAGGAAGATTTCACAGGAGAAAGAAAAAGGGAAAGCTGGAAAATGTTACCACATGGAGCCACCTCACCATATATATTAATTATCTACCCTTTGCACAGTGACAGGGACTCAGGGAGGTTGTGTTCTGGTGAAACAAGGGGACAAACCCCAACTGGGTTGGTGAAACAAGGAGACAAACCCCAACTCTCACTGAAGTCTGGCCTCAGTGGAATCACAATTTTGCTCCGTGAGAACTCCGGGATTCAAAGATGCTTCTCCAGTTACGTTGCTTGTGCAGAYAAGAAAAATCACCTTTTATGAGATGCCATTAAGAGCTGCTTGCAGTGCAAGCACTCTGCAAAAACATAATTTATGGGACCACTTCAGCCTGCTCAGATCATCTCTTTGCACAAAGCCAAGCACAGTTTTATGCACTTCTCCACTTCTGCTAATGCACARAGAAGATGCACTGTTGGCACTGTGGAAGGTGATGTGGCTAAGGGAGATGGACTCTGAAAAATCCATGCTCATCTGAAAAGGGGGTGTGGGATGACYCTGTTTTGAAGGGTGTGGTACCCTCTCTCTGCTGGCTGAACATGTGCACCCCTGTCCCCAATTGCTGCAATGCTGAATGCAAGCACAAGAGAGAGGAACTCAAAATATGGGAACTTAAATATGGCCAGGTTGAGAGAAGGACACAGCTGACTATTGAGARGAGGCACAGAGCTCTCCTCCTCTTCCTCTGAAAAGGCCTTCCCTCCCTTCCAAGAAGAGGAGAGGATGTCACTGCAACAGATGTAATGGCTAGAGTGAGAAAAGAAACAGCAAAACCCTCACTATTTCCTGACATAAGGAATCTGGGTGGAAAATGCTCCTTGAGCAATGCTTTGGCAAAAGGAGATCCTATCATTAACTCCACAATAACAGATAATGTCTGGGTGAGCAGCCATGATTATCMAAAAAGGCATTTATCACTACAGGATCCAAAACCTTAAAAAAAAAAAAMAAATCACTGCACCCCTCTCCAGAGAAGTCCATAACTGCAAGATCCATGTTACAGGAAGCTGTTCAAAGCAAGGGAGAATGAGAATCCACTGTTGCTCACAATAACATTGACAAGGCAGATCTGAAGCCATACCTCTGTAAACCTCCATGCTTTGCTTTCAGTAAAACTGTCCTGTAATCCCCTGTCTCTGTGTCAAAGGGAGGTRGATTTGGGATGTGGGGCGGAATCATGGTGAGTATTTTCAGCCTCCCTTCTGCAGTGCCATCTGCATGTCTGACATTTCAAAGGCTGACCCCGAGCTATGCTTGACACACTGGGAGATGTGCAAAAACTTGAAACCCTGAGAMTGAACCACTGGAGGGCAAAGTCAGCCTGGCAGAAGAAGACCCCTTGCCACAGAAATGGGGAAAAACCCTTTTGAGGGGGTTGTTTCTAAATGGAAGATTGGATTCTGTGGAAAATAGGACGAATTGTGGAGCAATCTGCAAGTTTCCATTGGCCCTTGGCCATGACATGCAAAAGAAAAAAGAAAACCCCACAAAAAAAGGAATGAAAACACTTTTTATCATTTTGTTCCTTTCAGAGGGCCCAGAAGCTGTGTGTGTTACAAGTGCCACGTTTCTTTGTTGCACTCCAGCAACCAACACAGATGCAGCAGGGCCAGGAGCTGGATGCTTACGTTTTGTGTATCTTGGATCTAAGGCTTTGGAAAATCTGTCTCTGAGCTGTACAAATGGTCACCTCACTGTCTGCTGGGAGTTGCATTCCCATTGTTTATTCTGCATGTCTAAGACTGACTTGTTTAATTTCCCAAAGCTCAGGTCGGTATCATTTAGAAACAGTTTGGGAAATTTTTTTTTTTATCTCATAAAAGCTGGATTTAATTTCTCAAATTTCCTTTTTGTCACACAGACAATGCTAAATGAAGTGGCACTTGGGACAATTGTGCCGTWTAAAAACAGAGTCTAATGCACACCTGGGGTGAAAATGCACGCCATTCACGCTTTTCTGTTGCAGCTATTATAGCAACAAAAATAATACTTCACTTTATACATAATGTTTCCTGCCCTAAAAGACTGAGATCCAGAGCCCGTGTGTGGGTGCAGCTGGTGGAGTGGGATGATGCTCTCAGTCACTCAGGGCTGGTCAAAAGTCCATGAGTCACCYYTGTTCCAGCCACACAAACCTTGGGYAATGCTGGTGAAATCACTCACATGCAAAGGCATCATTTCACTCAAAGCATTTTAATCATTTTGGCACATCCCACTTCTGCACTGCAGTCAACACACAAAATTTAGCATTTTCCTAATCCTTACACAGGTTGGTGCATGAGTTTAAAGTCCATTACAGTTTTCCAGAAAAATCCAGAGGACAAATGTAGGAATTGTAAGAATAAAAGCACAGGGTTATATAGTAGAAGTTAGTAGAGYATGGGACAGAAAAACCCCTCCCACCCATGAATGTAAAAAGGTTCTCTCTGTCCTGAGGCTTTCACAGGGCAGTGAGTGCTGCTTACCAAGGGTGCCGTGCTGCCTGCTCACAGGTGTATCTTTTATTAGGGTCCTTCTCCATCAAATTCCGAATGAAGTCTTTAGCTGCAAAAAAAAGAGAGAGAATAATCGCATGCAACTGAATTGGTGCCCAGTCCTGCTGACAGATGATCAGCCAACAGCACTGAAAAGGCTACCGGGTGCCATCTGGCCACGGCACAAGAAAATGGCCCTGAGTAATTTGTCATTTATTAGTATAGATATAAAGTGACTTAGGACCAAATCCAAGCTATTTAGTATAGCAGATAAAAGCTGAAGATTTCKACTCCTGCAGGTATATTTAGGAGTGGGATGGATAATTCAGAGCCAACAGAGTACAACCCTGCCAGTTTCTGGGTCCCTGGTCAGCCATGTGCTGCATCATCTCTGTGGTCAGAATGTGGCCACATCCACTGGAAGTGCTGGTCAGCTGAGTGGAGAGGGGAGAGGTCAAAAGCCGCAGTAAGAGGAGCTTTGTGTTTCTCATTCCAAGCAGACACACACATGGACAGCTGTGAGGGCATGCTGCATATTAAAGAGGAATTTAGCAAGGAAAATGGACTCCCTGGAGCAGGAGGCAGTGTGTTTTTAATCAACACAATAATGGAAGGAAGGGAGATTGCAGCATGGCGGGCATCCAGCAGTTTCAGGACAGCATAGCTGAAGGAGCCGCAGCAAAGCCAAATATGGCAGGAAAATCTTTGTGCTGATTTAGGTGATGGACTTTCCCCCACGAGGCAGAAGGGTCTGCCAGCAGACCTTCATATTTTCTCTGAAAATCCTTATTAGTTTAAAAAAAACTTCTCATCACATATATTTTTGAGCAATCCATCACAACAATATCTGGACTGCAGATGTAAGCAGCATAAAATATTGCTCTGTGTGGAGATAAGAGCATATATAATCATCTTTATTATAAAAACATTCAATTTTTATCTCCCCTGCCTCAATCAGTAGCACTAATAAATCAGAAAACTGTATTTATAGGGATATTTTTACATGATAAAATATTCTTAGAATCCATTTCTTCTGCATGAAGGAGCAGATGTTTCCCTGGGCTGGGCAGAGCAAGGACAYCGAGCTTGGGTGACCTCTTGGAGACCACACAGTGTGTCAGGGACACAGGCAGGTGCAAGGATGAATGTCCCCTGCTGTCACCCCTGGACACAGACCTACATCTGCCTGCAATAAATTGGTGCATCTGCCCCTCTGCCAGGCTGACTGGGGCAGGGACAGGAGGGTGCTATGGGTTAATGTCTCCTGCACTGGGTGAGGAACATCCACTCACATGGACAGTCCTCCCAGCTCCTGGATCTGTTCACCTGCCTCATCTGAAGGCCATTAATTTCTTGGCTCTTTGCTGCACACACTGAGGGTTTGCTTTGGAGCTGCAGTGCAGTGTCAGCAACAGAGCCAAACTCGTTTGCCACCTTATTATTAATGACACATAAACAAGCTGTTTTTCATTTGGATACAATGAAGAAATTAAACTGCTTTAATGAAGAAATTAAACTGTTTTTTCTTCTTGGACAGTCTTCTGCCATCTTCATCTTCTGTTTCAGCTATGTTTTAGTGCTTTGTGCGTGGCTGGACAAAATAGTACTTAATTTGTCTCTTGCAGAAACAAGCTCCCATGACTACCTGAGCCAAAAGAAAGGCTCCCATGACTATTTGAGCCAAAAGAAAGGCACATTCCCACTGGTTTTCAATTAAAAGAAGCTTTGCACCTGATGGAGGGTGCATTTTCTTGCCCAGAAGGGATATGTGCAATGGGCTGTTACAATTAAAAGATCAGTAGCTGCTTACCAGACTCGGAGATGTCATCCCAGTACGGAGAGTCAAACTCATACTCTGCTTTAAGGATCTGCTCGAAGAGTTTGGAGTCGTTTTCRTCATAGAAAGGGGGATATCCACAGAGCCTAATGGAGGGCAAGAGAAAAGAGAGGTGACCGCTGGATCCATCTCTGTCAAAAAGACGAGAAGGAGCGAGGGTGAAGAGGAAATTCTTGCTTAAGACTTGCCCCACKAAGTTTTCAAGCAGGCAAATCCTACCATGAGATAAGTTTGTTCAGGGACACATAAACCCAATTCTGAAGAGTGACAYTGTCCTGAACAAAGAGGAATTCTTCCTGGAAAGCTGGTGCTGTTGACCCCATGCTGACTCATGCAGATCCCCTGGCCTCTCTCTGCAWGCCTTTGGGTGTTTAACCAGAGGAATAGTTTTATTACACAGACATGACCCCTTCCATCCTCTCCTTTACGTGTGGCCAGAGGAGATTTCATGAGCTAAACCTGAGCATCAGTCCCTCTCATCCCTCAGCACATCCAGAGGACCCGGTGCAAAGCAGGACAAGGAGCCCTGCAGAGGGCAGGCAGAGGGCACAATGCATCTGCAGGCTGTGCTGGGCTCTGTGTCCCCTGGCACAGAGAGAAGGATGCCTGGAGCCCACCCAGCTCTGCAGCAGAGCCTGCAAGGGCTGTACAAGGATCTGCTGCTGCTGCAGACACAGGGAGAGCCTCCCCCTTCTCCCTCCTGCAAGTGATTTTGCTGACCACATCCAACTGCCTGCCTTGCCTGAKGCTAGCAGCAATCCTGTCCTGGTTTTCAGTGTTGATAACCAGACTTCTCAGAAAACCTAGCCCCAGGACAAGCRGGATGTTGAACATTATTTGCCCAGTTTGAGCTGATACATTCAGGGTGCAGCCTCCCAGTGCTGCAGGGGGCAGGACAGCCACGATGGACTTGGGAAAAGCACATCCAGGGCTTTATTAAGCAAATGCAGTGATAAAACTTCTGTGCCAGACATTCCTCACACCCAGCTGGTGCTGCAGGCTGTGGWCTGTCCCACTGTGCACAGATATGCCAGCAGAGACACCCCTGCTTCAAGTTTTAACCAATGTTGCAAAGTGCCAGATTTACCTGTAAGGCTGGCCCAAGGTTTGAGCAAACCCATCCTGCTCACAGTTAAACAGATTTTTCTACCTCTGTGGTTTGTTTGGAGACAATACATTCTTTTCCTCTTATCACTGGTCTACGCTCTAAATCATTCTTTCACATACTTTGCTGGTATTGAAATGATCTTTTCCCTATGATTTTCTTAACTCTGAGTCAATCAATCTCAATAAAGCATTAAACTGGAGAGAGCCAGCCATTACCAACAGACTGTAGATCTAGCTCAGAAGCAACAACGGAGCAAGGGGGGGAACTGCAAGAAATGAAATACTTGAGTTATTTATAACCCAAAGCCAGCCGGCTGCCCTGGAGGTTATTCRAACCAACTCAACACTTGAGGGTGAAAGGAGCAATGTTTTGTTAGCTCTGAAGGGCCAGTGTGCTTGATAAATAATTTAAATACTGAGTGAGATGTTGATCTGCGTCACAGCCACATTGACCTGGGAGAACTCCACKGAAATTTGCAGCATAATAATGAACCCGCTGTAGAAATCTCTTTATCTCAGAGAGCAGATGAGCCAGTCCTTATTTGTGTCCCACTGGATGAGTGCCATTATCAAAAGCAGTAAGATAACCTCATGCCAGACAAGCATTAAGTCCAGAGCAGAACTGTGCACCTCCTTCCTGATGGGCAGTGCTTGTGCAAGGGGCTGGGTGCTCCTGGGTGAAACCCTGAGGTGCAGCTGGGGTATGAGAAGGGTCCTTAAAAATGCTGCATTTAAGAAGCCAAAAAGCCACTATGTACATGGACAGCAAAGGAAAAACCTCTGRTAGCTTAATGAAAAACTGGATCCACAATCGGGGTCCAGCTCTAGAGTTACCTGTGAAGAACTTTTAAATGAACCAGTGTAGCAATGCTTTAGTGTGGTAATTATCAGTGCTTACACCCCACAGTCTTGGGCTGGAATGCACACCAACTGATTTTCACCTTCCTCCTCTTCTGTCAAAACTCTCAAGATTTTGGGTGTTTTACTGAAGGGAAATGATGGAGCTGACAGCACCAGCATGGCAGCAGGTAGGATGAGCGCTGGGGCAGAGATGCCCAGGCTGGAGGAAAAAAAAAAAAGCACTTGGAGCCATTGTTCTGTCCCCTCTTCCCTGGGAGACTCAAGGGGCTCCAAGTGAGATGCCTGACAGCCCTTCATTAATTTCTTGCCTTCCTCAGCACTTTCCTTGAACAAAGCCAAAGTGCTCTGATAAAGGATTTTAAGGCAAGCAGRCAGCACTGTGCATGCTGAGGCACTGGCAGGCTGCTCTGGAGAGAGAAATAACTCTCCTCAAATGTGCACTGTGCTAATTACCTTGGCAGAGGTACAGGAGCACCAGTCAGGACTGCTGTGATTTATACACGCTTGTGGCAGCAAAAGGTAGGAGCAAACTGCTGAGCTGGACGGTGACAACCCTGCAAGGGGGAGCACAGAGACAGGAATCCTACCAAGAGCCCCAGCTTCTCCAGAGCCTTTCAATCCAACTCCTCTGCACGGCTGGAGGAGCTGCTCCTCTGGGGAATCAGCCTCTCTGCCTGCTACAGCCCATGCTGATGCACATGGAGAGACAGGGTCATGCAGGAGGGCACCAGAMCTGCTGGGAGCTGAGCACAGGGCAGCAAACAGCCTCTATTGGCACAGGACAGACAACAGCCTCTTTTGGCACAGCTTTTCCCTTGCTAGGGAGARGCTGAGAAGTGTTAGTTGCTGTGACAGGTCATGGGCAAGGAGATCCCCCCAAATCAGCCCCTCTCCTGAGAGCAGGCTGAGCGCAGGCAAGGACTGATCAATCCTCACTTGGCCAAGGGTGGGATGGGATGAACCTCCTGCATAGGGGGATCCAAAGATGTTCCTCTGGGAGGCAAATCAGTGAGGACCTCCACCAAAATTCAAGTGAGAAGGGAGTAAGCCCTGTAGATCAGAAGAGGTGGCATAAGGGAGGGGAACATCGGGGCAGCCTGGCACAGGGATGGGCTGAGAGCCAAAATACAGGCAGCCTTGCTGTCCTTTCCCTTAAAAACAGGGTTTAGGAAGACACAGAAGTTTTAATTTTACTTTAATGTTTAACATTATTGCTTTGCAGAAGGGATGGGAAAGCCCCAGTAAATCAGCCTATCATGCAGTTTATGGCTGGAGGAAATCTTGCTGGACTTCCAGCAACTGGGCCACTTTCCAAAGTCCATAATGAGTTTTTGGTTAATTCTTACAGAATCAAAATCCCACCGACTTCATTTCCATCTGCTGGGACATTTCTGTGTGAAAAAAATGACCTCACTATCAGAGGTTYTGCTGCTTTTCTTTAGATATGCAGAAATTCAAAAATAACCCCTCTGTCTTCGATGTGAAAAATTTTTGCACTGTCCTGGGGGAGTTTCAGGCAGCTATTAGTTGTCATCATTTTCTTGCAGTTTCAYCAAATGAAGGTTTTCAGAATAATTCAGCACCTTATCATATAAGCAACAGATTTGCCCCTAAACTCCTATTCCCAGTCTTGCCTTAAAAGAAATGGGATGCAGATAAGAAAAACACAGGTGGATGTACAAGAGAAAGATACTGCCAGCAGTAATTTCTAAAAGTCATCCTGAGAGCACAAGAGGAATAGCAGGAACATCTTGTCCTCACCAGGCAGAGAAAGCAGCCCTCAGTAAGCTCTCATTACATATTGGGGTGACACCAAAGGCTAAATAACTCATTCACATGGTCATTGTCCAGCCTGTAATACAAGAGGCCCCAGGGTGAGTTTTACAAACAATTTTACAGTTAAACTGGAACAAAGAAWTCAGGGAGTGCTCAAAGACCTGAGATGTATGGTGTGGGAAGTCATCCAAGTGCTATTTTARGGATAAACACATTTCTTCTGTAYATTTTGGGAACRGTCCCTCATATTGGCTGACACYRGTRCCCCCACAAAGCTGGGGACAAGGASATARMAGCATAGGGAATCAAGGACAAATYAAGAAKCAAGCAATGAGGAACAATTATTTGGGATTGGCTTCCCAATATTAGCTGAGTTTTCCTGAACAATCCAACATGCCTGTGTACTCTGTCATGACTCTTTCTCCTTCCAKTGCCAAACAAGTAAGTTATTCCTCACTTTCTTGCTTAGACTTGTGTGTGATGCTAARCAGGCAAGGTGACTGACCACTTTTCCCCTATTGGTGACTCCAGAGTGATGGTGGAAACTTCTTTTGGCAGATATACTCTGCAGTGACCCTGGCTAATCCTTCCATACAAACAACATCACCGATGATTCATGCACATCTACTTGAAAATCAAAAGCAGCTCAGCAGCAAAGTGTGAACATATRATCCAAGATTTATGTCTCAATATGTAATTGTTTATAAACAATAATAAAGCAGTAACTCTGTGGTCCTAACATTGAACAGAATCAGAAGAAAATTCAAGGCAAAATGTGATTGRCTTGTGGCAGAAGACTAAGAATAACCAGGATCTGAGGTAGAGCATTCTGTGCCCCAGGTCCTTTTCCAGCTTTGACATGATTTTCTACTTTTTGCATAAATTAACTTGATCTTCTCTATATAAGGTATGCATGTGATCAGTATTTTAGTTCTCCAGGCTTTTATAACCCCTTATGTGACCTAGAAAGGTCCAAAATCCAGCTGCTGGGAATCCAGAGAAGTCTCTAGTTCTTCTTATGCTTTATATTTTTAAACTGGACACATTATCAAAACTACCTTGTGATAAGTGGAAAGCTGAATTCAACAGCGAGGCTGTTTCAAATTGAGTAATATTGCAACTGGAATAACAGGAAATTTCAGGCTCTAAAATTAGTTTTTGTGAATAATGACTTCTCATGCAAAACAGGTTTTGATAAAAACTCCACTGGTGCAGCCTCTGCAATCTGGCTGTCATTAACGAGACRCATTAGAGACTGGCACTGAAACAAAGGTATTCTTTCCCAAGACATCCTTGCATATCACGGAAACAAATACTTCTCCACAGCATCAGTGCCACAGAAACAGTTTGTTCTTCCAGTGTCATAAACTGAGGGCCCTCAAGTGCGGCTGATCATGCGTCTGGAGGCACTCAAACCACTCGCAGTAATATTAGCTCAAAGCATCTTTAATTTMTGCCTGGCTTCTTGTGTTGGCTTCCCCTGAGTTTCCATCCTCTTAAATGACAACAGTCTGTCCAGAGTGGCACTGAGGATCTGTGGGAGAGGTGAGGAGGTGAAACAGGATGTTGTGCTTGGACTGCCTTGTGCAAAAACGCATCTCCAACTTTAGGCTTAGGCACGTGCAAGGAGCTCCAACTGTGCTGATGTGGAGCTGGAAATGGCACATCTGGATGGGTGCAGTGATGCACTGGAATTAATAACTSCTGCTCAGGGCAGGGTTAACTCCCAGCATTGCACCAGGGTGGTTATGCTGCTGGTCCTTGTGGCATCTCAGTGCCATGTCACACGGGGAGCCCCCTGGCTCTGTCACCTCGGGGGTGTGGCACTGCTGAGACCACAAACCTATGGGTCAAACCCGTGCCCATCACTGGTGGTATCAGACACCCCAGCTGGGTTAATTCCTTCCAGCTTGGGAAGGATCCTCCTCCTTCCTCTYTTTTACTGTATCTCAGACATCCACTTTCTTAAGAGACCACAGCTGCAACTTCTGACTATTCCTGGAAGCAAGGATGAGATCCAGACCGAGACTAGGACACGTGAGATRTGGGCTGGGTTKCTAAGATCACATTGCAYTCGGCAGAGATGGAGTCAAGGAGGYTGGAGAGTGRTGTAAATGCATCAAAAAGCAGATGAATCCCTGCTGTGAGAGCAGGGCTCTGAGCAGGGAGCAGGGTGTGACCCAGACWCTCCAGCCTGGGCATCTGGTGCTATTGACAGGGTCCGTGGTCTCTGGCTTGGATCCATCTGCCCCTCCAGAAGGAAGGTCTCTGCAGTGTGTKACATTTGCCAGATCCATGTGGCTGTCATGGACCCCCCAGCAGGGCACTAAATGTGCAAGTTTAGGCAATTGAACAGCACACCCTGCTGAAATGGCTGCTTGCATCCCCCCACGCTGGGCTGAGGTTCCCAGTGCTTCTGGAGATGTTGTGAAGTGCACAGGCCCCCTGATGCCATGGGCTGGAGGGGCTCACCAAAGGGAACTCTGGAGTGCTGCTGAGTGTTACAAGAGCTGAAGGATGTGGCTCACACATTGAAAGAGCTGCTTTGGTCTCAGACCCAATCCCACCCAAGCTGTAACAATCTGGCAAAGACATTAACAGGCTCCTTCCACAGCAATGCATTACTCCTGTTCATTTGAACTGTACGAAATACAAATCAAGACTTTATTACCTGAAGCACAGAAACCCTGAAAAGGTTTCCTTGTCCTGCAAATGGGAATTCATAGAGGCTCATTCTTACTGAGATGATTTAAGCCTTCTGGGTTGGGAATTCCCTGTATAGCAAATAGGGAATTTAAATTTGAGGAGTGTGCATGCCTTGCTTGACAAGTTGAGCRCAGGCTGATTTGGAAAACAGAGCAGGAAACAAGAGCTGAACCTTGTAGAAAGAGCAGCCCTGATTAGAGAAGGGAAAGGATTGAGGAGGAGTTAAAATCTTCCACCTGTGGAAGAAGTGTTCATGAACTGGGTGTGGAGGATACATCACTTAGCACTGTCTCACCCCTATTCCTCAGCAAGACACATGAAAGCAGCAAGTGAAACAACAACAGGTCTGTCAGAAAAAAAGACCTTTGGTGCATGAGCCACATGGGACACATGGGACCGACAACTTGGAGGAAAGCAGAGCCAGGTTTCTCTCCAGGCAGCCAAATGCAACAGTTCACAGCCCTCCCATGGGCTGCCAGATGGGCACACATTTTCGTGGTGGATATCTGGCAATAAACTGAGCCCAGGCAGCAGCTGAGCCTTGAAGTGAAGCAGAGCAGTGCGGTGTCACCCTGCATCCTCCTTTTCCCACTCTCTGAAGCTGGTGCTCAGCAAAGTGCTAAAAGAGCATCAGAAAAGACTCTGTGTCCTGCCATGGCTGGCAAGGACTAACAATGTCAGAAACCCCAATCCCTAGGACTTCCATGATCAAATTTGCTTGTGAAAAATGGTAACTTTGAGTCAGCACACACCATCCTCATCTAAAAGAGCASTGGGAAATGGTTTGTGAAGCAGCCTCTGAGGTATTTTGGCATGTCTGTGCTCTTCCTCRCTGCTGCAGCAGGTCCCGCTGGGCTTTGAAACAAAGTCAGAATCAGCACTGTTGACTTTTGCTTTGTTTAGAAAAAGCTTTTTGCATCCTGCTATTGATGGCTGCTCCAAGAGAAATCCATTCCCACGTAAGTTTTGTACTCAACAAGTTTTCAAATATTCATGTGGATTAGAAAGTCAGCCATAAAACTAATGTTTTCAGGCAGGATTTTGGTTTAAATAAATAAACACACATGCAATAAATAAAACCTTCCTATACTACTTAATAAAACCCCTCCATATTTTGGATAGTGTATAACTTATGCAAATGCAATGCAAATGTAAAGAATGAGCATCGCACAGAGTGGATAGCACAGCAATGAGGTATGTCCTGGCAAAAATAGTTCCACAGCACCATGAAAAAGTTATTCATGTTGACAAGCCATGAAGTGTCTGAATAAGGAAAAAGGGAACAAAGTAGGAATGCTTTAATGCTGTGCCTCATTGGAGCTGCTTTTTCCTTCAGTCTCGTATAACTGTGANAAAAAAAAAAAAAAAAAAAAAAAAAAAAAAAAAAAAAAAAAAAAAAAAAAAGTAAAGCACTGGTAATGCTGTGAGGAAAAGCCATTTGTTTCTGTGGCAGCTCTGTGAACACGGCCAGATTTGCTTCTCCTCAAACCAATCTGAGCAGGGGACACAGTAACTCCAATAATGCCACACACTACTGCACACAGTGTAGTTCTGGTGGGAACAAGGATTTTGGCAGTTGAAGGGCATTGGTTCATTTCCTATCACTTTTGCCCAAATTTCAGCCTTTATGCAACTGGGAGATGTCCAGGGTACACATTACYCTGGGTCACAAGTGGCAGGGATTAGATATTTTGCCCCAGGTTAAGCAGGTAACTCCATGGTGGGAGAGCCAGCTGCAGGTCCCAAAGGTGCCAGCTCTGGAAACTCAAGAGGTACTCACAGGATGTAGGCAATGACCCCRATGGACCAGCARTCCACGGCTTTGCTGTAGGGCTTCTGGGCCAGCACTTCAGGAGCTGAAAATAAAAAGCCAAACAAGCACATGTTACAAGAAAAAAAACATTTGGATATGGTCAAAAGGCAGGACCCTGACACTTGAAGCTCCCCAAGACCTCTCCACATTACTCTCCACACTTGTGCCTGCAAATGTCCTGAGGTTTTTGAAGGTCACATTCTCACGAAGAAGGATGACTCCTAAAGTGGAACAAATTCACCATTTTTTTTTGTCTCCAGGCACAGAAAACAAAACAAAACCCAGAAAATGCACGAGAGGCAGAGGGCCATCACCTCACTGTTCAGGAGGAAAATGAGGCCAAGCTCTGCACGGGTGCAGAGATGCACATTYTCCCTGACAGCATCGCAGCTCCATTGTGTCACACTGCCAGAGCGGGGATTCCAGAGGCAGCTCAGAAAGGGCAGTGAGTCAGGGAGGAGAAAAACTACATCTGCAGGAGAGGAAGGAAACCARGCACCATTCCTTCCAGCAGCTGCCTTCCAAAGCCTGCTGGATGTCAGGTTCAGAGGGAATCATTTGTTCTTCTCCCTCTTCTCCCTCTCCTGTCCTCAAGAGGGAGAAATTAAAAGCAGCAGGAATTAGACATGTGCACAAAGGAACTGAATCTCCTGCTTCTATGGCTTTCAGCCACCATAATCTGAATTTTGCTTGAAGCAAGACCCTGGGAATTTATKGAAACTCTTTGTGGATGTGCTTTCCTATCTTGTGCTACTGAGAATTAAAAAGGTGTATTTTTCCTTTGGGGTATTACGTTTTCCCTGTTTGGGCCTTGCAGTGCAAATACTTAAACCTAACTTTTAAAACCCTGTGATCCTAATCTTTTTCCTGTAAAGACAYTTTTGCTTTTTTCAAAGCAAAATGTCCACAATAATGCAAGAAATCACCGATTGTGGTATTCCTAAAGCAGACTTGCCACACTGGGTTTTAGAAAGCACAGTATTTCCTTTGGGTAATTTGAAATTCAAATGCTGGGAAAAGGTCATGAAACGGCAAATCCCAACAAAAATACTTCTTGGGAGTCAGACCTTCCTCTGCTAGGAGTCTTCCCATAATAAAAACAGTTAGTTACTTGAAGAAGAGCAAAAAACAAATTGTGAAGCACAGAGATGTATTAAAACTTGAGCRCCACATTTGGTTTCTTCATATGTTCATTGCATATATTCATTGCAATAGCAGGACTCTTCAAAAATTTATCTCCTTAATCCAGACAAGTCAACAAAACCAAGGTCAAARCTGCCAGCAAGGAATGGAACAAGAAGAAATGAAGAGAAACAGGAAAACTTTCTGGAGTTTTGGCATGAGRGCTCATAGAGGGGACTGACAGTGCACGAGGCAGATCAGAGCATCCAGGCTGCATTTCTATAAGCAGAGCAATGATGGAAAGGTTCAAATTTCACCAGGGCCATGTTGCAAAAATGAAGAAAATTCAGAGGAATGTGGGTAAAATGATATCTGGCAGCCAGATTATGAAGACCCTTGAAGATTGGGATATGCCTCAATCTGCAGCACAGGTTAAATACTAYCCCTATCTTCAAGTCATCAAGCAAACTGGGACCACTGCATGTATAAGAAATTTAAAAAATGGTTCTCTTCATACATTRTTGATCCTAATACACTGCTAGAAATGGAATATTCCAACATCTATCCACCATGAGCCAAAAGARGCTTCTTTCCACTGCCCCAAACACAATCAGCTCCTCACATGAGCCCGGGTGCTTGGCAGAAACCTGCATCTCAATTCCTGAGAAACCCCACACCTCCTGCCAGGACATGAGTATCCTGCTGCAGTCTGAGATAAAATTTAGAATGTTCTTATCACAACAGGGAACAGAGCTATAGAAGTACAGACAACACCTACAGCTGGTGCCCAAAATGTAACTCCTCTCCCAGCAGCTGGGTCAGGAGTTTTCTGTTGGCTTAGTCCAGCAGGGGGGAATTTGAAGGCAAACTTGGGATAAAGGAATAAAGGACTGGAGAACCATCCTACCTGGCCTGCCATCACCTCACAGATAACCTGAYAAGCTGGGACACTGGCAAATTTACATTTTTGTTGAATGAAACAGTTGTTCCTCAAAGTGGCCAAAGATAACTTTCCCAGGTAATTCTTAATGTCTCTTAATCTGACTCTTTCCTTCTTGATTTATTAAAATTTGCTTCCAAATTTCCCTCTAAAAAGACTATGTTTTTCAAAATGTTCATCAAATAATGTTTCTGAGACTGTAACTGAATTCTGTGACAAAATATGAAGAAAAAGGGAGTTAATGTTCTCCTGTCTTTATGTGCTTAGATGTCTTCCAACTCTCCAGCCCTTCCAAATTCTCAGTATTTTATTCACATTTTCTTCTACCTTTGACTGTCTGCTCCTGTTTACATAGTTTTCAAGTCTGGTAAACATCATACATCTCATAGCTCCCAAAGAAAATATTATGCAAATGGCTGCTGAGTACCAGTGAGCTCCTGGCATTATGCACATATGCCACATTAACATAATAGAAAACAATTCTGAGATGAGGGGGTGTGAACTACAAAAAGATTCTCCCTCTTAAAACATCAAAGCTGTGCTGGGGYATTTCTCTCTGTTTTGAAGGAGTGAAGAGCAGTTGCTGTGGATGGCAACTCTGAAACAGGTAAGAACAACATAGAATCAGGCCCAAAGCAAATGTGAGGCTATTACCTCTCCTTTGGTGAACATTAATGAAGAGAGGCAGGAGGTTTAAATAATTCTTTCAARGCCAAATGGCTGCTTCTGATTTTTATTTTAGTGAGCAGACATGCAGCAGGAAAAGGAGAACATAGAGCAGCATCATCTGTCTCTGATATACGGAAAAGACGGAAATATTTAATGAACTGAGAAACAAGGCAGAGGAGCTCTCAGGAATGATGGCAGATCAGTGCCAAGAGGCAAAAGAAGGAGATGCAATGAAAAAAATCCAGGGGTTGACAGCWTTAAAGGATCAACACAGATGGCTGGGAGACAAAACAGCAGAAAGGAAAAGGGGAAGGCCAAATCTCCCATTTCTGGTGCTGGGGAGATGCCAGCTGAGCAAACGTTTCCACTATCACACATCCCAGGGAGAAATGGTGGGCTCAAGTCAGATACAGTGGTCATCCAGACAGGAAAATCAATGGAGCAAACCTGGACCCTTCCTTCACATCCAGGAAGGKGTTCCAAGCCAAATCAGCATTGCTGCCAGTGCTGGGTACAAGGTTGGGTAAGAGTCCCAGAGCCTCATTCCTCCTGCAGYTACAGGAAGATGTGCTTCCCCTGCCAGAAGATCCTGCTGTCTTACAGTTTGCTTTTTCTGGGTTATGTTTGGCTTTTAATAAGAGAAAAAAGTTCAAAGGTTTGCTTTAAATGGAGGTTTTAAGGAAAGGTACAGACCAGAACGTTTGGAACCCTTTCAGAACATTGTGCCATTACCCTTAGAGAGCTATGCTAATAAGCTCCCTAAAAATGCAGCTGCTGGATGCCAAAAACTGCAATCCATGTTCCTGCAAAGAGCTCAGGTGATGGGGATTGCTCTGATACTTTAAGCCTGTTGATCACACTGTACAAGTCATGAGGGTGCCTGTTCCTCATAACAGCCTCACTGCACACAAAGGGCCAGCCCAGCCCCTCTCCTGAGCTCAAACCCCACAAAGGACCCTCCTCACAGTGCAAACAGGCTGAAATGCACATAAAGCAGCTTCACCACAAGGCCAGAGTCCTTCTTCAACTGACTCCTGAGGACAAAACCATTTTTTTCCCATTTTTCACACATTCCCCCTGTGTTCATCTTGTTCTGGTTGGCCCAAACTTTGAAGTTTGAGGCTTTTTCCAAAGGAGAGCAGGGTTTCAGTGCAGTATTTCTGGATTCTTGTGCTCCTCTTGTTTGTGTTTCATGTTGCTGACTCAGATTTAGATATCTGCCATGGCTCAAAATGCAGTTTATATTTAGCAGAGGGTGACACAACTCCATGTCAGGATACAGCACCAGAGCTGAGAAATTGCCCTCTCATGTGCTTCTGCCTGAGCAAACCCTGCTCCGAGTGATTCCTATGCTTTATTTTTACTTTATTACTCATGTTACAGCCTAAAGGCTCCTGAGGTAGCTTATTGTTAATAAGGATATTCCGAAGGCTTACTGAATATTTTCCAACATTTGACTCAAAGGATACTAAACAGGTCAAAATTCATTGTGGAAATCTGTTGTCTGCTTAAATAACGCGGTCTTGTGCAGGGCTAAGAGGAACACCTGGCTTTGGTGAGATCTGAAACTGCTACTGGATTTGTGGCAGAGCAGAGATGAAAGTTGTGAAATGACCTTTCATTAAAGCACTACAGAAAATGAAAATAGTGAGCAAGATGGGCTATACAGGGACCAGCCACATATCCAGGATCCAGCACAATTTGTACGACAGGCAAATACAAGAAAATTTTACTTGAAGCTGGATTGGARCTCAGAGCAAGAATTTTAAATCTCAGTAGGATTAAGATATTAGTCAGCCACAAACATAGCTCATAATTCAGTGTTCCTGCAAAAGGAGACCAGATTGCCTCAGACAGGCTTTCTAACAGTTTTTTTCAAACTTTTTAAGGGTCTTGAAAGCCTAAGCTCCATCTGCAGAAGTAACCAAAGTTTTTTAGAGATCACCTCTCATGGAAAGTCACTCGGTGAGACCCAACTCCCAACCATCCAAAACCTCTTCAGGAGAATTTGCTGAGTGACTGGAGTCTCCTCCTGGTGGGTGCCCACTTTCACACACCTCAGGGATGGCTCATTTTCAGGCAGGTTTGAACAGCTCCTCCATGAAAATTGAGTAATTATATAAGATCAAAAGCTGACTAGGCCAAATCTATGATGTTTAAAATTATAAATCACTAATGACTTATTGGGATCTTGCCCATAATCACACACATCACTCAGGGTTTTGAAAACACCACTTCTTCTCCACATGAGACAATGGGGTAAGACACATTCAAGTCAGCCCTCACACCTAATTTGTTATGAAATGGGCCACAGAAGCTGCCTCTCCCAATTCAGGTACTATCTAAAAKTTGGGTGTCTAGTCCCAGCTCATCACTCAGACTCTTTCCATAGGAAATGGGGAGAAGAGTGGTAAGCAGTTAAGAAAATGCAAAACCTTCTTACAAGAGGTTGTATTATTGGATCCTCTTTTCAGTAAACAAACATTTAGACTGGCCTCTTAACAAAAGTGRCTCAGATAATTGGGTTAAATTATCCTAACCATCAGCTTTTTATCACAGGGCCAAAATCTCTAATCTCTTGAAAAAGAAGAACTCAAAACTGTTGACAAAAAATTAATCTATAAGGCAGAGCCTTAAAAGCTAAAGTGTTAATGCACTACTGGTCATGCACATTTTAGATATCGTTTAATTTGAAAAGTAATACTTTGATTTTCAGAAAGAAAACTGATATTTGTTAAGGAATTTAATTATAATTACACCCTTCCTTATTCAATAAATTTCCTAACCACATAAAGAGGGATTTAGTGTTTCGGATACTGCTGGTTTTGTAGATGAACATAAGAAAAATTGAGATTTAAAACTGAAACACAAAGAGTTGAAAGTATATCCTGACCAATGAAATTAGACAGAAATGACAGGGGGRTGGCATACTTGTAGATATTTGGGCAGCAGACATCAGTTAAAATCAGGTCTGCTTCTGAGTCAAAAGCTTGTGCAGCACTTTGCACCTGGGGACCCGACTGGATCCATTTCTGGAGATGAAATATAAACAGTAGTAGATGCCAATGGCTTCTTAACAGAGCCTTGGGCGCCTTTGACATGTGATACGTGCCTAATTTCCTCCCTGCAATTTAAAAGCAAAGAGGTTAAACTGACAAAAATAACCAATTCTAATAAAATCTTAGAAAACAYGGTTTTCTGCATATCTCCAAAGGAAAGCACCAGGAAATGAATTTTAAATGATGGACTCTTGGGTGTTACTTTAGGTGATGGACTCTTGAGTGTTATTTAACTCTAGGCAAAATATGTGTGAAAGAAAAAACACAAAAAGAGGTGGCAGACAGGGCACTTTATGGGTCAGGACTGTGGCATTTGTCTACCCCAGCCCAGCAAAGGGCTTTTATTCATGCTGTGCCATTAGGAGGAACGACTCTTCCATTGATTTGAGGGCAGTTGGAGGCTCTGCAAGTGACACTGGAATATGTGAAAGCTTTTGGATGTGGGCAAACTGCAAAGCACCTCAGCAGGAGCCACATGACCAGGTGTAACCCTCAAGGAGAACCATTTGTGGGCATCACCACAGTGAATGGCAACACMAATGTTCTGTGCTTGGAAAAACCTGACCAACCTATTACATTTTGAAAAAAATACAGCACTAAAGAGGAGCTGTGTCCTGAGCAGGGGGAAAAAAAAGAGCAAATAGAGCAAATATTTAAGGATGTTTTCTTTGTGAAGGGGGGGAAAGCCCTGTCAGCACTTCAGAAATAAGTGGCTGTGACCTCTTGAACCGGGATGAGTAAATCCTGTGTTCAGCAAGGTAACAACAAGCCTGGAGGCACTTGTGCAGCTATCAGARCCCAGACCACGAGTAATGAGAGCTCTCAAACATCTCTCAAAGCACTACAGGTCCTGCCACAGGCTCTGAGGGCTTCCTCTCCAAAACAGCAAGTTTTGTTTTGTAAATRGAAATGCTGAGAGGCCGCATGAGATCAGTAAGTGACCAAGCAGAGTCTCATTCCCTCATTTTCATCAGCACCTCAGTGCACATCATCTGAGCTTTCCTGTGTCTTGAGACTCATTCTAGTCAGTGCCCATTCCAGAGCAAAATAWAACACCTTCGTTAAGGACAGAAGAGCTGACAGTGAAAGTTATGAAAAGTGCTGTCACAACAAAATTCCTGCTACTGCTTTGGAAGAATATTTCCAGTCTGGTGTGATTTTTTTTTACATAAGACTGCTACTCAGAGGGCACCCAGGCCCCTGTCTTAAAATAAAACAATGATGGGTTGATGGCTTCACAACAGGAAAGCACAGAAATCTGTTCCTTTTCCCAATTTTATTGGTACAGAGTGTGTCTGTGCTGATTGAAGATAATGCCTGGGAAAATGTACCTGGAACAAATCTGTATTATTGGGTCATAACACCATAATCTGAGTTGTTTTACCATGGTATCATCAGAACTATGAAAACAGGTGAGGTGGCAGCTGTAAAGTAAAGAGAGCTTCTGACAGATGGAAAACATCCATTCTTTCCTGCTGGGAAGATCTGAGACGAATCTATCCCCTGACAGTTTTGTGGATTTCATGGATACCCTAGAATTTAATTTCCCCACCTCGGCTAATGATCTTGGTGTGGCAGGAGGCACAGGCTCACTAGGTGTCTCGTCACCAAGGAAGCTTTTTAAATAGTGTTTGCTCAAACAGACTGCATCACCACCTGCCATCTAATGCTCACTTTCAGCTACTTTAACTATTTTTAAAGGCTGCTGCTGATAGGTAGCCTTGTACAATCACTACCAAATGGATAAAAGAGCAAAGAACAAATGATAAAAACCAATTTTACTTTGCCAAGGAAGGCCCAAGGATGTAAAGGGTTTTTGCACATTGACACCCGAGTCAGCAACTTAAYGTGGTTGTAACAGAGGATTACTGAACACGTCTGAATAAATGCAGCTCTTTCATTTTACTGTCTTCTGTCAGAGGAATCTGGCAAATGCTACACCTTATGATTAAAATACATTTCATTAGGTAGAGCTTCTTTGATTTTCTAGGTGCTTGCAGAAGCAATACATTTGAGGGTATTCTTCACATGCTCCTGGGGTAGCTACTAGCAGTGTGTTTGAGAGCACTCCTTCTGCAAAGGAATGAAACATGAATCCCATGTGAATCCCACAAACACAGAGCTGGATTGCAGGATCACACCTCAAAGGGGAAAAGGACACAAGATAGAGCACAGACAAATAATAAAATCCAACAAATATCTAAAGTCTCATGTGCACCACGTAGCAGCACTAGGAAACAAATATTATTTAATTTTCACTAAAATACAAGCAAACCTCTTACCGACATAGCCAGGAGTCCCACAGGCTGTGGACATCACATCTCCTTTACCCTCCATCTTTGACAATCCAAAGTCACTGATCATGATTTTTGACTCTTCATCCTGGCTGTAGTAAAGCAGGTTCTCAGGCTAGAAAGGAGAACAAGCACAGCTGAGTTATGAAAATGTGAATTCAGTAACAACACCTGCTGGCTGATGCATTGCACTTAATACAATCCCTAATCATGCCATACACAAAATAATTTGGTTCCCCTAAGCCTAAAGAGTTGTTCTTAAAGCCTACATGGAGATTCTCTCCAGCCTCCTATATGGCAACAAATGAAAGAAACTGACTCCCTGAGCCTTGAGCAAGTTTTCAGGAATAGAAAACTTGTCCTCTGGCACCTCAAATAACACCTAGGGCTCATCCCTTACTTGTGAGATGTGTTTTTATCACTTCAGAGTGGTAAAACAGAAGGATTCATTTGAAAGCAAGTAAACATGGCAAATCCAGGTGGTGTAATGAAAGTTTTGATGCAGTATTTGAAAAAAGAARAAGGAAAACAGGAGGTATTAGAGAWTTTTTGTGTCTTYTSCAYTGGAAACAAACWGTTTTGAGAGAGGAAATGCCTTTACAGTTAACAGACTTGCAGCAAGGATGTTTTTGCTAGAGCTGATTAGGAAAAAATGCTGAAGGAAAAATGTGCTATAGCACTAAGCTCAGCAACTTGTTTATGGCAAGAGAAAACAAGAATCACTCCACAAAGCCCTGTGACTTTTCATACCAGAATCAGGAGGGTTGGAGAGCCCAAACAGCCTCCATCTGCTCCAGACAGTCCTGCATCCATGTGTTTGGAATGTGATGCTGCTACACAGCAAAGCTCTTGGTGGGTATTGTGAGAGCCCACCTCTACCCCTGCTTAAATCTGGGCTCATGAAAGGGTCCACACCTGCAGCCCTCAGCCTGGTAGCATTGTGCCCTGGGCCTTTGGGTGTTCACCTATGAAAATGATGGGTACCCAGTGCTTCCAAACAGCCTTGATGGAGTCTTTTGCCCAGAGCTGGTCCAAATGCTGACATGCAGCCCATTGTGCTCTCCCTGAAATGGAGAGGAGCAGCTGCGGCCACACAATATCCCCAAACTCCTGGGACACATCCAAGCTTGGATTTGTGCAGAGAAGAAATTGCAGGGCAGCAGCACCAGCATCCATCTTCCCTTCTCCATCTGCTCTGGGGAAAGGGGGATGAAGAAATGCCAGAGGGCAATGTACCCGTTCAGGAGGTTAAAGAGTTTCCTGGCTCCCCACCCCAGCATCAAGWGATGGCTTTATCCACAGGACACGTGTGAACATGGGACACAAARCCCATGAGAGGATCTACATGGGCTGGGGCAAAAAAGGAAATGATTCAGTTCCTAAAAGTAAATTTGCAGTTATACCTTTTGTTTCTTTGTCATGACACCTCACAAGTCCAGTGTTTTAAGTGGACATTTTAGTGATGACRCTGTTTTAGGGACTGCAGTTTTATGCCACGTTCTGCCCTAGCTGGAGTCACTCTTGACTTTTACTACTGCCCTTCTGATCTGCTGAGGGGTTGGTAGGGGTTGGAATTAAGGGAAAAGCATTGTAAGAATTGTTATTTCCTAACAATTTCTGCTAACTCACCTCTTATTTACATTTAGTAAGGTCAAGAAGCCCACACATTTAAAACTTAAACTTGCTGAAAAGAATTCTGTTTCCTCAAGCTGGTTCATTCAAAAAGCATTAACAATGTGTCTCTGTACCAAGTGGAGCTGCTTGAGTCTTTCATTCCTTTCGTGCATCCTGGGCTTCCCTGGATGTTCCCTGTTGCCACCTCTTGGAGCCCAGACCTGCTTTTACCAACTACAGCAAGCACTATTTTGGTATCTGAATAAACCCATTATCACAATAAATAATTGTTATGGATGTTTCATAGGTTGTATTTTTGTAGAGTGGATTCTTTCCCAGCATCTCATTTTGAAACTTATGCTCATTTCCATATTTTGAGATCAGAAAAAGCCTTATTATATCCCCATTTTTCTCATCATGGAATGTTTTTGCTAACAGAAATTCACAGCAGGTGTTCCTCATATACTGTATTTTATGAGTMATTTTAACAATTGATATGGTTATGACAAAAACTTGCAAACAGAAGAAAGGAAAGGAGCTACTCTTTTGCTACAAAATACCACTGGAGAAGGTTGGTTTGATCGAAATTCAGCATGGCCTTACATAAACTCCGAAAGTAATTTGTACATGGATTCATTTTCCAATCACCAGATCACTTATTTTCTTACAGGCATTTTAAAATAAGATTATTTTTTTAAAGTGAGAGGTATAACCTGCTTTGGATTATAAAGATGAGAATACTAAGGGCTTGTACAATAGAATATCTGAATTAAGAGGTCTTGGACCTCGCTCTGAAAATGTTGGTGGCAGAAAGAAGCCTGAAGTAATTTCCTAAAAGTTGAATTTGGGAGCAAGCTAGTCATGTCAAAATACAACATTTCCATAGTCRAATTCTGTAGAGCTCTAATAAAGATGAGAATATTTCTACGAACTTCAGCATAAGAACAGGAAATGAACAGGAACTGAGGGCAGTGTGTGGAGACTGCAGGAGATGGAAGTGCCTCCTTACAGRAAACTCATTATTTGGGACTGTCTGGACTGGACTGCMCARCACTKASGAGGAAAYTTTATTTGARGATATCAGTGTATATTTTCCTTYGGTGGACTCAAGCTTTTGTCTTAARCATGTGCCAAACCAAKACTTAAAATATTTTTCTAYTTTCTSTTATTCCCCTATCTGCTGAAGATCATAGGATGCTCCCTTCTGGAGGTGTACAGGGCTGAGGCACRTCCCTTGCAGAGCAGGGTGGGGAAAAACTTACACTCCTACAGGAATGGCCCACACACAGCCAAAAGTCTGGAGTCAAAAATAGGAGAGAGGAAATTGAGGTTGTCACAAAAGAAGGTGGTGTCTGCCTGCCTTGAGCACAGCTGCACTTTGGAGAATTCTGGTGCTGGTGGTGACACCAATAACAGGCCCAATTTTGCCTCATTATATTTGGGAACAAGACAGTTATTTATTATTTTACACCACACAGCATTTCACATCAGCACTGATTTTGGAGAAGACAATAAGCAAATAAAAAGTATCTCTCAAATCCACAGTTTTTCATCCATCTGAAGGTACAACAGCAAGATAATATATATATATAATTTATAACTTTGCTAAGAGTACTAAAAAACTGCAAACATGCAGTTTGATGTTAGGTTATACCAAAATAAAGAATACATTTAATAAAGACTTGTCTATAAGAAGTAAAAAAAGGAAAAAAAATCTTTGTGCCTCTTGACTCTATTAATGCTCATTAAGCCTTTTTTAAGGCTTATATAAGGTTTATAACATGTAGCCAAATTCCACTCTCTTTACAGGAGGAAAATACAAGCTCTGCACCAACATYCAAGGAAACTCCTGTTCAGAGCACCCCTCCAAAACACAGCCAGAGGTGTTATTTCAATCACTGAATTCTTCATTTCTGGCAGTAAGCTTTGGTAGAATTAATCAGCTCAAAAACAGAACCCAYTTTCTTCTGAAATGTGTATCTTTTTTCTAGTATCTTCTGCTAATTTAGTATTTAAAGTAGTAAAGTGCTATCAAATCCATATTTCTATTTCTGCTTGTCTTAACGACAGTTTAAGATGCTGGAAGAAAACAATAAAACAGCAGTGCTTAGGGTTTTTTTTTTTTTTAACTCAAAAGCTGAGAGGTTTAGATGTGAATACATGGTGCAGTTGAAAGGAAAATCATCTAAATATCACATTGGCACAAAATGGTCCTTAGAAGACCCTTGCTGTTAACAGTGTCCCCAAAAGTGCTGCTCCAAATGATAGGAAATCCCTCAACTTTCCCACACTATTGTTACCAGTTATTATTAAGCAAATGTAGCACAGCAAACCTGCAAAATAGTTTACAGCAGTAAACACACCCCAACTGAGATGAGTTTTCTGCTTTAATGTAATATTTCGTGGCTTTTCCCCACATTGTGTGTGCAAAACTCCCACTGCAACTGCTCTGATTGCAGAGTCCTCGTTAAAACCAGTGACATGGGGAGGCTTTGGAGCATCTCTGCTGTGCTAAAACCTGACTGAAACATCCACTCCTGGCACACACGTGTTTGTTAGACTCAGATAATCACAAAACCCTCATTAACAGTGCCCATGGTGCTGTGGCCATACCTTGAGGTCCCTGTGCACGATGCCCATGCGGTGCAGGTAGTACACAGCGTCCAGGACCTGCCGGATCAGGGTGCTGGCGTCCTTCTCCGTGTAGAAACCTTTCTCGACGATGCGGTCGAAGAGCTCTCCCCCAGACACTCTGGAAAACACGATGGGAAGCAGCAGTGTGAGGATGTGCTTTGTAATGTCCCTTCTGCGTCATTAAAGGATGGTCAAGGCCATGCACTGGACACAAGTAGCAAGAGCCAATGTGGCTGCAGCTCTGGGGGCTCCCCCACTGTCCCAAGGTGGGCCAGGGGGATGGTGAAGGGTCTGGAGGGGAAGCCTTATGAATAGGGACTGAGGTCACTTGGTCTGGTCAACCTGGAGAAGAGAAAACTGAGGGGAGACCTCACTGTGCTCTTCAACATCTTCATGAGCGGCAGGTATTATGATCTCTTCTCTGGTAACCAGTGGCAGGACCCACGGGAATGGCCTGAAGCTGAGACGGGGAGGTTTAAGTTGGATATCAGGAAAAAGTTCTTCACCCAGAGGGTGGTCAGGCACTGGAACAGGGTCCCCAGGGAAGCGGTCACAGCACCAAGCCTGACAGAGTTCAAAAGCATTTGGACAAARCTGTCAGTCACATGGAGTGACCCTTGGGTGTCCTGTGCGAGGCCAGGAGTTGGACTCAATAATCCTGATGGGTCCCTTCCAATTCAGCATATTTTATGATTAAATGATTTGAGTTTGATTTTCTCCAAGGACCRGTCAGGCTATAATGGAAAATAAAATCCATCACAGATCAGGGAGTGGTCAAAGGCTCCCTAAGACCTGCAGAGGGACTCACAGCCCTCCCCCAGCAACAGCCAGGGGAACAGAGTCTGCTCTCCACACTGTCCCACCCTAGAGAAATGTGTGCAGACAGCTCAGTGCTGCCCACTCAGGCCTTGTATGATCCCCTGGGGTTCACTTTTCACTCCACTGACCACAGCTTGGGGTTGCCCTGGAGGAATGGTTCAATTCTTTCCCCACTGCTGAGTGAAATGCATCTTGGAGTTGCTGCCAGTACCTAAAGAGCATTAGTTTATTAAAGTAGCCCACACCTCTGGCAATTTTAAATGTTTTTAAGAGGTTCCCTCCTTCACTCACACTGTCTGTTCATTTATCTRCAGCCACAAGCTCTTTAGGCAGAGCACGGCCTCTGCCTGGCACTGGCAGGAGACAGTTATTGATGAGGAGCACAGATTATCAGTGCAATTAATCACCAGATGACACAAATGAGGGAAGGATTCCACAACTCAAAGAGGAAAGAAAATAAAACCTTGACATCCCATTATTTAATGTCTGCTGTATTGCACTTTTTCCTTGCCTTGCTAGAAATAACACGTTCTGAACCCAATCTTAAATAAAAAATGGCACATTAAAACTCCCTGGAGGAGTATCTGAGGAAACAAAAGAGGAAAGAAATGTCTGAGTAATTGAAATAATAAAACTGTCAGCAAAAAACTGCCCTACTAGGGTAAATAAAAGATTTCCATTTTAGCAAGCAAAACCCATTAAAAAATAAATTGTATACAATATGTTTCTCCAGCAAGTTGCACCACTTAGCATATCATAAATAGCACAGTAAAACTTTCTTTWAAAACAAACCTAATAAAGAGAAAATAACAGATGATTACAGTCATTAAATACCTGTGGACTGAGAGCTTGCCATTACATGAAAACACTAGGTAATTCAGCCACTCCAGGCAATAATCTGCTTGAATAATGCCATGAAGTCACTTCCTAGGGAAGTTTGGAGCCTGAATGGGAGAGAATGCTACCACTAAAAATGAACACATTCAGCTTTGAAAATTAAAAGGAACCTTGGAAGAAATAGAAAAAAAAAGAAACCAGATAATTCTTCTATTAAGTGCTAGGCAAACAAACCAAATATCTTGCTAAAGTATTGGCACCATATTGAAACTGCAGAAAAGGTGAAGTTTACCCAGGGTCTGAAGTCCACCAGCAGCCTGAATTAAATCCCTTTCTTTCCTAGTTTATTAAAATAGGAGTTGTATTTCTCACATATATATATTTATATATACATATGTATGAATACACAGAGTGCTGTTCCAAGACCTTCCTGGCCCTACACCCACTGCCTGGCCCATCCTGTGCCTTGCCAAGGGGGAACAAACACACCTCACCCTCACTGGTCATTGAAGGCAGAGACAATTTTATTGAATCTGGCTCCTATTAGCTGACTGTCTTTTTATGTTTCCCTTGCAGTCCCTTTGTTTCCTGTGGATTGATTGCACTGAAAATTGAGCCCACACAGTAATTAATATCAGCACATTTCCCCATGAAAATGCAGGGTGTGCTGTTTTTCAGTTTCATATAGTTACTTTTGTTTTATTYAAGCAATGGACTACTACAGTAGATACCAATTTACATCACGTGCTTTCCTGCACAAGGAAATTCTCCTTCGATCTTTGCAGAGAGTGTATTTCCACAAAATCTTTTCACTAAATTGATACAATTTCCCTCCATGCCAGCTCACTCCCCATCCCCCTTAAGCCTCATTCTTTAATTGAAAGCTTTTCTTAGCCAGATTTAGTCCAGTGGATCTACTGTACCCRGGCTCAATCTGTTTATAATTTTATTTCAACACACGGAAAATATCCGCAACCTCTTAAATGATGCACAGCAAACCAGASATTAATCCAAGCACTCAGGAGAACAGCCCTTCCATTTGCAGCCCCTTGCTTATTCAGAGTGTTGACAGCATCCCAGGTACATGCAGGGAGTCAAGGGACTCGTGCTCCCATTTATTGGTGTGGCCACTCCGTGTTGTGGTGCATTACATGTTTGCATTCACCTCTGGAGTCTCCCTGCTGTGGGCAAAATTCCTGGCTCAGCTCCACCTCCCTGGGGTGCACTTCAGCTCAGCACCCCAGGCCATGGCTACTTTCCATATGGAGCTTAAATCCATATGGCTTTTCTCCTCCAAAACAGGGTTAACTGAACCATAATGTCATTGGGAACGTTGCCCCCCGTGCGGTGCTCAAGGACTGACATAAGTCAGTGCTGCTGCAGCAGAAAAGCAGCAAAGGCAGCTGTGGGAGAGCATCTGAGCTCCAAACTCATGGTGGAGACGTGGCCTGGTCTTGATCCCAACACCCTGTGCCCTGCTGAGATGGGACTTGGCATCTGCTCTGAGCAGACCTGGGCACTCACACAGCGCTGCTGCAATTTGCTCCAGTCTTTAATATTCTGGGATGAATATTATTTTCTTTTTAATGGTAGCATCCAGCTTTGCCCTCTCTATGGCAATTTTGAGGCAGAATTGAAACTGCAGGCAAAAAGAACAGAATTAGGTCTTTGTCTTAAAGAAATTTAAGACAGAATTTTCTGCCCAGAAAGAGAGGGTAAGGAGGGATTTCTCATTAGTGGAAATTAGAGGACTGTTCCTGTCTTGCAGCTGGCACTGGCTCACAGAGCTGGACACAAACAACAGCAAAAGGAACCCTTTCCCCCTGCTGATTTCAATCTTGGTTCCCAACACAGAAAAAGTCAAAGGAGCACTGGCCAAGCTCAGTTACTTGAAAAGCATTTAACCCTGGAGCAGCTCGAGTGTCACACTGCGATCCAGAGCAGAATCAGCTTTGCCCAGGGACTCAGAGCCAGGCAAAACTCCCCAAGCAGCCACAACTGCACCTCCTRTGTGGATGTGTCTGCTGGGACTGCCTGCATGGGGCACGTGTGGCTCCAACCCTTGGTCCTTGCTCAGCCACCGAACAGTGGCTCTGCCCTGGCTCTCCAGGCAGCACGGGGAAAGCCCAGAGCTTGGAMAAGAGCTGAGCTGAGTGTCCACATCACATATGGACACCCCAGGAAACAATTTCAAAACAATGACCAGAAGACTCMTTAGTTTAGAATGAAAAAAAAAACCCAAACCACCAAGCCCAGCCATGAATAAGAATACTTTCACTTCTACATCTTTTACCTGAGGCTATATGCCTTTTGTACATATTAGTGCTCAGCAACATGAGGAAGGCTAGAACAAACATTCAAGGTGAAAGGAAAAGGATTTGAAGGGAGGCCYCACCAGAGCCCAGGACAGCTGGACAGTCACTGTCCTKCTTTTGYTGGCCACACTATTGCTAGTACAAGCCAGGATGTCATGCCATTAGCAGCCAGTTTGAGGAGGGCCAGTGGAACACAATGTGACCATATGATAAAACAGACATTATCTGCAATTCCACTGGGGAAACACAGATTGCACTCCATTTCCAACGTTTCCTGAGATAAAAGCTTCCGGATCTATGTTTCATTGAGGAGACTTCATGTATCGATCATGCAGATGATACAAATCTTTCAGAGGATCTAGCCTGGAGCTGGAGYTYGCAATRAATTCCTACAKKKATGTTTTTAATCTTTTRTTTTCCTGAYTGGATTTGGGGGTTTTCCTTCTTGTTTCTTCCCAATTTAATTTTTAAATGCAGATCTAACTTTCCAGTACAAGCTGCCAAACCCAACAGCTCAGTTCATGACAGGTTTCAAAAAATGTAGAAAATACCAATAGTTTTGTGCCTGTGGACGAGTTACCTTGTTAACTGGGTTCTCAGTGTGTACACTGTTGGCTGAACACCCTGCACAGACAGTGAAGAAGGACCCCAAAAGACCTTTCAATGCTCATTAGAGGCAAAGGAGAGGTCACTCTGACAGTGTCCTAGTAATTACTCAGGCTCTGTTCAAGGATTGGTGTCAGTCCTTGACACTACAGTTCCCATATTTGTGCAATTTCTAATTTTCAGATGTAACTTGTGAGAGATGAGGAAACATTCCAGCTGTTACACCTTCCCTTTACATTAACCCATCAGTTCATCAGGAAAGAACCAAACTAAAGAGAAAAACAAACCAGCCCTTGTTGCAGGCAAGGAGAAAGGGCATTATCAACCCTTTCCTCTGCAACACCATCAGGAAAGAAGAACGTGCAAAATTTCAAAGAAATACTTTGATGAAAAATGAGAACCAAACAAAAAAATCCCTCGTAATTTAAGGCTCCTAAACTCATAAAYGAAAACCAAGAGCCAATCTCTCTGAATTTCTGGTGATTTTGCCAGCAGAGTGAAACCTGCATCCGCACACTGCGGGTCACTGTATCAGACTCCTGCCAGACTGTCACTTCAGTGGGGCTGCCTGCTGGGGGACATCTCTACATATGTTAGCCCTCAGGGGAATAAATACATGAGTAAAAGAACAAATAAATGCTGGAATTAAAAATATGTTAGTCACATTAATGTATTCATGTTACCCTTTCTTTCCCTTGCTGGGACTSTCTGTGTGTACAGATACATCCTCTCATTTCTTCACCCCTACATCCCCCACTGTTACCAAATCTAGGAACCTTTCTGCTTGTTTTAGGAGCTTGAAAAATAACACCCTTTGAAATWTCACTTTGACTTCTTTGCCATTTGGCAAAACATTGATGCTTTTCTGCCTCTTTTGTACTACAGGCTGGAATTGCTCTGGATCATTTACTGCTTGACAGTTTAATTGCTTTTTATCWGGAGTCTTATTGATGAACTCATCAGTGGTGGATTTACATGAAGAATCCCAGCAAAGCTATTCAGGGCTTGTTGGCTTTTCCCTCCAGGAGGGTGTTAAGGTCATCTGATGCTTCACTGCAGTTYRAGCCATGATCCATTCTCCACTGGACAAGTCACCAAAGCACCACACATGATGTTGGGTTAGAAGAACCACCCTGGAAAGGCAGACACATCCCTAGGGATTCACTAACACTGTTTAAACCTGCAGATTAGGGATGCTTAACAAAAAGAGGACTGATTTCAGAAATTTGGAGCAGAAGGCCTCCCAGGACAATATGAAAGATAAGTTAAATATAAACACTACCCTCTAACCTTGAGCAGCTTATCGATCAGAACTTACACATTCACAGTTTCCTACAATATAAATCAGAAAAAGCACAGAACTCAGCATGAAGTTGAAGTGTAAGGGGAGATAAGAAAGACTGAAGGGACTACTCCTGAAAAGTTCTCACTTTGGGTGTTACATTTCTCTAATGAAGGAATTCCTATTAATACAAATATTTCCATTTTACAAATGTATTTTGTTCTTAATGGAGGGCTTTTCTGTTTGGCTTTAAACTTCCTCTGCATTGTGAAAATGCATGAGAACCAGAAAGCAAACCTAGCCAATGTGCTGTTTGAAAGGAAAGAGAAATTGGCTGCCCTCATCTCATTGTTCAAATGAAGTAACACATAAAAGGAAAATGAGTAAACACATTAATAGATTTTAGACCCAGAAAGGAACATTATGATTATTTAGTCTGACCTTTTGCAAACAGAAGTATGTGATGAAAATTCTCCTTGTACCAATAATCTAGGGTGTTAATCAGGCAGGGACAGATATTGCTATAGAATTACTGTATGGCCTATAGAGATTTGCCTTGTTCAGTAAATGTGTCAGAAAACTGCCCCGGCGTTCTCATTTGCAGCACATCATAAAATACACAGCTTGAACAAGGCGAGGACTKTCCTTGTTATTGCATCTTTAAATTACCCAGTTTAAAATCTGCTGGTAACATAAATATATGCTCCAAGGCCATCAAAGAAAGGAAACAGGACTAGTTTTGGCTTATTTTTCTAGAACGCAGGTATGTGCATATGGCAGAGAGGGATGGATGGATGGATGGATGGATGGATGGATGGATGTTAGCACCCTCTCCTTTGATAGAGCTCTGCAATCATAGAATCATTCAGGCTAGAAAGGGCCTCCAAAATCATCAAGTCCAACCTTTGACCGAACACCACCATGCCCACTAAAACATATCCTGAAGTGCTACATCTACTCCCTTTTTTGAACACTTTCCGGGATGGCAGCTCCATCACTTGAGTGGACAGCCTGTTCCAGTGCTTGACCACTCTTCCAGTGAAGAAAATTGTCCTCATATCCAACCTGACCCTTCCCTGGTGCAACATGAGGCCATTTCTTCTTGTCCTATCAACAATTGAAGAAATCAATCCCCACCTCACTGCAGCCTCCTTCCAGGTTGTGTAGGGAAAATGCAATGTAACAATGCCATGGTATTTATTCTAGTTTTTCAGCACTTTCACCACTGTGATGGCAGCTGCTCCAAAGGGCTACTCCCCATCCTGAGGGGTTGTTTGGAAAAAAAAAAAAATTGGGCAAAAATTCTGTGGCCATTTTTCTGAACCAAACTGAGCAAACTAAACGAATTTTTCCCCTGCATTAAACATTTTATGTGACATTTGTTGAGCAGCTGTAGTGAGGTTGTGCTTTGGAGAGCAGAGCTCTGTTTCCACTGGGGCAAGACTGTTAAGTCTCTGGAAAGCTCTGCTCAGGGATGTRATGCAGTTTGGCAATTAAAAATCTTTGGAGACAGCATTTTCCTTCACAGAATCCCTTTTGAGGTCYATGATTCTTCAAGGTCAGTGCTGTCTTGTTTTATTCAAAATTTTATTCCATATTCAAAGATCCAACATTACATTCAAAATTTCCCCTGGTCCCATCAGCAGTAAAAAGTGTGATTGAACTAAGGGCAACCAAATGACAAAGGAYATTAGGTTTTTAAGTCTCTTGTGATCACACTTTCCTGAGTGTCAGCTTATGACAGCCGTCCAAAGCCAGCAGCCCACTTGATCTCAGTTCTGCCATCACTACAGGACATGGGAAAGCAACCAGTGCTTCTGCTGATAACCCCACCCTGCAATCAAATCCTAAGGAATATCATAACAAGATTTCGCACTTCTAGCACTCTGCTGAGGTCTGTAAGCAGCATAATGGGCAGAAAATGGGTATATCCTCTTTTCCACACTTCTGAGCTCCTATGGTTTGATTGGCACCTCCACGGGAGCTAAAGGATCATCCTGGGATTGGCAGGTGGATCACAGTCAAGTGGGCTCCTTGACATTTTTTAAAATTACCTGTGGAGGCTGGTGAAACACTGGCACAGGCTGCCCARATTGGTGGTGGGTGTCCCATCCCTGGAAACATGAAAGGTCACTTTGGACAGGGCTCTGAGCCACCTGATGTAGTTGAAGCTGTCYCTGCTCATTGCTGGACTGGGTAAATCCCTTCCAACCCAAACTATTCTGTGATTCTATGATAGAGGTTGGCACTTCAGCCTGTTTTCCTTCATGGCTCTGCATTAAATGGAAAGACAAAGCTGAAGCTCAGSAGTGGTGACTTTTACCTGCATCAGTTAACAGTGTGATATCACCACATCTCTGCAAACAATGTATTCACCAGGGAAAAAACCAGCATTTTAAAAAATGTCGTTTAAAAATACACAGTGTGTATTAAGTAACTCAAATGTTAAGTTTTAAAATAAGAAATTGCTCACTGGTTTATTCACTTCCTTCTATAGGATGTCAGTAAATCAGTCCAATCACTCTCATTTGTTGTGTGTATATATATATATATATATATATATATGATTTTGTAGCCTCAATATCTTTTTCATTTTGCTTCTAGGAAAAAGAAAAGCACATCTCTGTTGACAAACCACCACACAAAAGACATTTTCCATTATCTGAGGGCTGAAACAATGCATTACCTAACTGCTTATTCCTCCATCTCTCCATAAAACAAGTGAATAGTAAAAATCTGGAGATTGCTTACCTGACAACAATTTAAAATTAGGTCATGTTTCAGCACTAACAGGTTTGGRTTATTTTCCTTTTGACTTGCTTTCCAATGGAAACCAGTGTCAATGTCCTGCCAGCATTAAATAGGAAGAACAAACCTAAAAATAATGAAAACTGATGCAACTGAAAATGGATACTGTAAATTATGCAATGTGTAGTAAACAATTTTGAAATAAAAGGTGAATGCARCACTGAAAATTGTCCTAAGTAACAAAAAGGAGCACAGGAAAGTGCAGTAAAGTCACTCTCAGCTGGAGCTTAAACAGCCCAGTTTTTCTGTGAAATATGTTTAATAGAAATTTGGGGTGGGGTGTATATTCCTTTTTCTGAGACTGACTTGTTTTCCACTTGCTTTCTCACAAGCAAGTTTKCAGGCAGAAGTCATCATAGAAATAGCAATGTAAAGACAATATTGAATAATACTCATCTCAGTGCAGAAAGAGCTTTGAAGCTCCTTATATCCCCTGTATCTCACATAAATTCTTTTTTTCTCAGATTTCCACTAGGATTTACAACATTGAGCCGTCCCTTTGTTCTGGACAAACACGATGCTGGAAAATTTATTTTTAAGCAATATAGAAGAGAAATGCAGTCATCTGGTCAGGATATGTTGTTGCAAATATCAACTTGCCAAGCAGTTTGTAGAAATGATAAATTGGGAGCTAAATATTAAAACCAAACAGACCAACTTAACTTATAACAGTAAGTTATACAGGCACCTTGTTTTATCAAACTGTTTCAATAACTATATATATGTTTAAAATGTCGTTATTATGCTCTCCAACTTTTGAGTGTCAAGAAACTTGCAGAGAATTAGTAAAGAAAACCTCAACATTCTAACTGCTTATAATGAAGTATTTCTTAACAAATGTGCAARCAACTCAAGTACAAGGAAAAACCCATTTTATCCTATATGCACAATTTGAGGATATACAACTTCTACAAAAGTCAGGAAATACATGTTGGACTTGAAATATATGTTGGAGTTATCAGGAACAATTCCCTGAAATACTCTGTGGCCATGAAAATTCAAGCAGAAGGTTTAGGAGAAAACTGAGTGCAAAACAGAAAATAATTTGCCCTCCTAAGCATCCATGGACCACTCCCACTTTCAATATTTTGACAAAGTTCATCTCACCAAATCTCGAAAGTCTAGAGAATAAGCAACTGTATGAGAACTACCACACTCCCCTCCTCCAGCCAGCACAAGGAAGGGAGCATTTCTAGGGTGTGAGGAGCAGAAATGTCCATTTCTGTGTTCATTTGGATGAATCCCACCTTGATGATCTTTATGGAAAAAGTCCTCAAGATGCTTTGGCCAAAAGCATAATCAAACTTGGGGAAGCACAGAGAAGAAAAGCAATCAGGACCAAAGAGCTKCTCTGTGAACAGAGTGGACACATTTTACGAAGAAAAAGATGGCAGAGGAGTTATGAAAACTCTCTACAGAATCATAGATCMATGGAWACATGGAATAATTTAGGCTGGAAAAGATCTCTAAGATCATCAAGTCCAGCCGTTGACCCAGTGCTGCCAAGTCCACCACTAAACCATTCATGAGAAGGATGGAGCATGGACAAGGGAAATAGAGAGAAATTATTTCACACCACAGATGAGAAATGGGGAACCTAACGGAATTAGCAGGTGGTGGATTTCACACAAAAGCCTTTGTCATCTGAAGAGCCATCCTGGAGCAGAWGAATCTTTGGTATGACCCAATAAAACTGCGCTCATGTTCTTATGTTTGTGCTCATCAAATTAATTATTGAATTATTCACTCAGCTCTGGTCTGAATGTGCATACCTACATTAAGGGAGTCTTTTGATTCATTCACTTAAAATCAAATATGACAGATTCATAGATTTTAAAGCCATTATGATAATCTAATCTGACCCCAGACAAAACAAAGACAGTACAATTTTTGCCTCAGATCCATAGCTTCTGGCTGGACAAAAGACTATCATTTAGCAGYGTAGACAGGCTTGACTTAGAAGATACCACTAATCCCTCATCTGCTTTGTCCAGTAGTTAATTACACACACTGACTAATTACACTGAGCTTTTTTTTTCCAATGATAATTTTGGATGTTCTGTCACAGGAACCCTTTCAACACTGCCTGCAGACTCCTTAGTTATATTAGAGCAACTTTGCTCTATTAAAGTCTTGGTAACCTCATTTTTTTTTGTTGTTTCTATCTGAAGGTTTTCTCAAAAAAAGTTACATTCAACCGTCACCTAAGAAGGTATCTTTTGTGAAGGGCTAACTAGAAGCTGAGTGATGCTCATTTCCAGTTTTCCATTTGGAATGYTAAAATTACCCTGTTGAGTATCTTCACTTACATCTGCATCAATAATGAACTGGCTGTTCCTGGACAGGATATGGACCAGTACTAAGAATCTATATTTCAGTATTGAATCAAATATAACCTAAACAGAATACAGTTTCCAATTACCGGTCTCTTCTCAACATTCAATTACGCTACTTCATCTTGTGAGTTTATCTCACTGCTGTTTAATCAAGATATTCCTGTTTGCCACAGGGAAGAGCGAATTTCTGCAATTTTGAGTGGTGTAGAGACACATCAATCTAAGTTCTTACAGCTTGGATGCAATCTCAGTTAAATAAAACTTATGTGACTGTTTAGAGCAATACTGCATATTTAGCCAGTACATTTAGTTTCAAGAGGGCACTTGTGATGTCATTGAAAAAACAGGAAAAACAGGTATGAAATTTGGAAAGCTCAGGATTGTACATTAATTGATGAATCTGTTACCCAGTCATCTCTAAAGAGGGAGATGGGCACAGGCCATGGTGAGTGAGGATGAGACACACACACCAGATCAAACCTGCCAAAAGCAGTTTATGGCAAACASACTGGTCTAAATCCCACTGCTCCAACCCCTGATTGCTGAGCTCTCCTCGTTGTGTCCCACCAGACGATTTCATCTACAGATTAACCACAATTTTTCACATTGCCCATTCTTTCCCAGCTCCCTCTGTGTGTGAAGCCCATGAGTGGGTTCATGATGCTGCTCGTGTGCTGCTGATGGGCCAGGAGCAGCAGAGGTTACTAAAGCTCCACGTTTATTTGCAGATGGCCAGCTGCCCTCTCCCATTAACAACAGCTAATTTCCAAGCTGAGCCCTTTGCACAGATAAGGCACAGCAGGGACCAGCAGGACCCGCTGATTTATTGTGGTTTGGCTGGAGGGTGGGCAGCGCAGATATTCTCTCACGGCCTTGAGGGAAGATTTATGATGTACAAAAGAGGCAGTTTGTTATTNAAAAAAAAAAAAAAAAAAAAAAAAAAAAAAAAAAAAAAAAAAAAAAAAAAAAAAAAAAAAAAAAAAAAAAAAAGAAGAAAAGGCATCTGGTCCTAATTCTCAATATTTGCAAAAAAACCCCCCAGAATTCAGGCATGTGAAACACCACAGCTCATGTGATTTCTGCTCTTCAACTACCATGGGATGAGCTCCTCAAGGAAATTCTGTCCATGGCATCCTCCTGAGAGATGCAGCAGCAAATGAAGSACAAGCAAAACTGTCCAGMAGAAAGGACAGCCTCCAAAAATGCTGGGAAATGATGAGTGACACCAACTGGGAAAGGAAGAGAGGGCAGAAAGGGAGATCCTGCCAACACCCTGTGCTTGCTCAGTCTGTGTTGGCTTCCTGGCAACAAAACCAGGTACCACAGCCACTCATTTATTGCTTTTATTCTGTGCAATAGCTGAATTTACTGCCTTTAGAAGGAAAAGAAACCCCAAGCTTCCAGGAAGGCAAGTATTTGTTAAAAGATCTAGCAGGAGCATAGCTCACAAAAAAAGGTTTCCAGAATGTCCTACATAACACAAATGTGCCCCAGGGTTTATTTTAACAATTCTTCAATTATTGCCTTGCTGGTGTCTGCTTTAGTCCAGGMCATGGAGATGTTTCTAATGGAAATCATCAATTCATCACAGAGACAATTTCCAAGAATATAATCACAGAGATGAAAACAGACACATGCTCATGATAATAATAAGGACGACAGAAAAAGAGGGAAGATTTTATGATTCTGTTATTTTTTAATGGCAGCTATTTGCTCTGTGTCTTAACAAACCAGGCTGGACAACTGCCAGATATTCTGGTTTTTACTGGGTCTGTCCCTTGGCCTTGGGAGAGATTTAAAATATCCATTTATACATTATTGCTCCAAGGCTACCATCTATTCTAACACTTTACATTCTCCTTGACACAGAAAATGCAAGGCTCCTGCTATTTCTTTGTTAATCAGCACAAGKAGCCCCACAGTAATTTTATTTTCAGGACAGAAGAGTGAATAGATGCCAAGAAGCCAACTCTCACAGGTCATGCTCAATATTTTAGGAGTTTGTGTTACAATTGCCTTGTCTATTTCTGTAATAWTTTTTAATGGACGGATTAGTGACAAGCTGTAAAAGCTTATGTTTGTAAAAAGTAAATCCATGATTGATACAACAAATAAKCAAAGTTAGCTGGGAAAATGAAGAAAAGCTGAACCAGAATTTCACATGCAGAATCAGCTACATCCAGCACCCAAAGTGCAACACGTTGCTATTCAAAGACTCTTCTCTTCTCACAGCAAAGACCTGGTGATCTCAGTGGGTGGGAGTGATGCTGAGGCAGGGCACAGTCACACTCCTGTSCATCACATGTGAGGGCATCCTAAAAATCCCTCTGCCAGGAGTGGCACCCCAAAGGCARCTCCTGGTAAGCACCACCCCAAGGCAGAGTGAACAAAGAGTTTCCCTTTCTCATTTCTCTCAAGCCCCCCAGCCTCTGGAGCATCCAACAAGATCATCCCAAAGCCTCAAAGGATCCTTGCTGATGCCTCCTATTAGCCACATTCTGCACAAAGTTYTTCCTTCAGCTCTACTTCCTGGGAATTGTGAAGGATATAATTTCCCCATGTTTCACATTTCATACTTAAACTGCGCTGTAAAATCCCATTCACGAGCAAGCCCCAAGCAACAGAAGAAATACGAGCTGTAAAACTGCATCAGCTTCAGAGTACATCCATGGAGCTGCTCCTCCCAGCCCAGCCTCACTGCCCCAGGGGAGGCCCARGGCAGGATATGACTCCAACAGGGAGATTTCTGCCAGGCAGAACCACAGGTGAGGTATGTGCCAGCACAAGAGGTTTGGGGCCTTATCCCACCTTTGGGGGATCCAAAGGTTGGTGCTGAGCTGGTCTGAATCACCACCTTAACAGCTCAGTACATCCCACTGGGAATCCTCAGCATTAACATTTAATTGCTGTCTGCATCATTTGGTGACTGTATGATCTGTTAAGATCCTGGGCATTCCTGCTGACAAAAGTACATCACCTCATAATTTTATGGATTCTGCTGTGACTTAAAAAAATAAGTTCGTAATCTTCCTTCTCCATTTTATGGGGATTCTCCTAGACCCTGGAGTAACCCAATATCTCCAATCCTGGCTCCTTAACATCTGTTGAATATGTCAAAACCACAGGAAATTGTGTGAAAATTAAAATCAAAGGCTTCTCCTCCATCGCGAACTGATCAAATTAAAAAGTAATCTATCAACTATACCCTGGAATGTGTGATTATGCAATAAGAACGTTAGGGGGTTAATAAATGGATGGACACAGCGTTCTTCTCCTAATACAGCAGTCAAAGTACATTGCAAAAACTCATGGACAAAAATGAAATGCACACTTTGCTTACAGGGCCCATCAGCCCTTTCACCACAATCCTGAGTGTCCAGAATTTGGCAATAGCATCTGGCAAAAGATGCCCAATGCACTTAGATTAAAAATACCACTATTTAAACATTTTTTTTAAAAGAGCCTGTGCCATGTATGCGCGTTTAACCCATGTGAGAGCTTTTTTATGGTCCCCGCTTTTGTCAAACTGTTGCCTCCCAGCACCTTGGAGCCTGCACACAGATGCACAAGTGTTAAGGTAAAATTATCAGGGCAGCTGCTTTTCTGCATGAGAGGGATTCAGAGATTGAAAATAGAGAAAAGAGTCTTAAAAGTCAGTGCTGTCAGTCCAGGCACTGCCTGGGGGCACTGTGTCTCCCTAAACCAATGCACTCCAATGGACTGGTACTGTGCTGGTGCACAGGAAGAGACCAACACAAAGTGCTAAGAGGGTGAATATCCACAGCTACGTGCTGTGACTTCACTGCTATCAGGCGAGCTTTGGTTGCCCACATACCAAGCAAAGTTTCCCTAACGCCAGACATGGCAAAGAAATTAATATTACGGCAGTATTTCCATCTGATGGCCACAGTGTGAGAGCTCCCACACTGTAGTTTCCCCAGAATTCTGGTGCCAGCAGATGGGATGTGTGAGACTTGCAGGATTGCTGCACGCCCCCACAAACACAAGGGCATGGCCAAGGCAGGAGCGTCACCTTGGGGAGCTCCTTCCATCTTTGCTCTGCCACACATTTCCTTTGCAACCTTGGGCAAGGCAGTGAAGGATAACACTAAAAAGGGATTGAGGGCCCTGGAGAGGGAATTAAGGTTTGCATAACCCAGGTGCTGCTGCTGCCAGCAGGTCAAGACTTGCCAACTGTGAGCAGCAAATCTCCCAGGACATGGGGCACAATCTCTGCTCCCTGTTCCAGATGTAAGAGAGGAGGGGGAAATCAAGTCAATGGATCCAACTCTTGGAAAGCACCCCAAACCACAGGATGTTTTCCATACTTCATTCTCAAAATGTTCCACCTCTCAGAAAATAATTCAGGACTCCCTCAGCACCATAAAACTTCCTCAGCACTGCGACTGCTGTATTGATGCCAATGTCATGGAACAGTAACAGGGTCYATTAAAATGAATGCCAGCTGTTCCYTTAACYTTTGTAGGGAGCCAGATTAATCTCTTAAAGAGATGTGCTCATCCTCCCTTGATTTTATGAGATGGTAATCCTAGTCCATGTCTTCCATAACTAACTGAAAAGTCACCCAGCTGAGCTTGGCRTTGCAGCCAGAGTGTCCATCCCTCCAGCAGGAAAACCAGGTGYATTTATGCAATGGAAGGAACCATTCACCCTCACCATGTGTTACAGACCAGCATGGAAAACAGATTTCACACTGATGATTTATAAAGTGTSTCAGGCAGCCCTTAAATAATGAGTTATAGCCAGGTATGAACATCCAAAGCCACTGATGAAAACGCTCTCCTGCTCTGCTGTGTTATTTCTGCTGCTCTGGTTGCAAGAACTCTGCTCCCTGGTCCAGGTCCTCAGCCCAGTGCCAGAATTGACCCGTCTCAGTGCCACAGATGTCTGTTTTCTATTTGGCCTGTGGTATTCCCTGTGCAATATTAAAATGTCATCAATTCAGTTTAACAGGCCAAGTAAAGGCCTTAGTCAACCATTTAACAGCTAAGTAAAACATATGGCAAATGCGTATCAGTCCAGGGACTGCATTAAAAGTTTAAGGGTTCAATTAAGAGGAATCTTGCTGGTGTGTTCTCAGGAGGTTAGGAAAACAGAAATGCCAAATGTTTCCCCTGTTGCAGCTGTTAAGCACCAGGCTGGAAATCCCTTGTTAAAGTGCTTTTCGTTACAGTGCTATTCCAGCACATTAAAAGCACCTCTGTATAATATTCTATTAAAATAAACTATTTATTGGGAAAATAAAGCTGATATTTTTATGATTTGGATTTTTTTATAATAAATTTTGTTTTTGTTATGCAGCAATGCCCTGCCTTAAGGGCCACCTGAATGCAGAGGTGCCCAACCTTCCCACAAAGCAATGCCTGACATCCCAAGGCTGAAAGCTCTGACACAAAACCAGCTGAACTTGACCTTCAGAGCTGCCCAAAGCCCTATTTGAAGATGTAGAACCAAGCTGCATTGCTACAATTTTTTTTTTCATGGTTCAGCATCCTTGAGAACATGGTTACCCAGGAGGAAGAAAGTGTTAATTCATATGTGCTTCCAGATTCAAGCAGGCACTGACAACATAATGGACTGACAATATTGCTGTAGAATAACAAGCACATCCCAAAACACCTCAGCTTGCAAAATCAGACATCCCCTGGGTTGAGCACAAGAGACTCCAGATTCTGGGCCTCAGTTTGGTGGTTCATCACACAAACATGGTGTGCATGTCCCACACAGGCAACACAGATGCCACCACAAATGTGTTCCAGCAGGGAAGGGGGCATTGCTGCTGCTACCAGGTTGTCCCTGAAGTGCAAGACCCACAGGTTTCTTCACTGTCCCTCTTGGCCACCTGAGACCAAGACCCCCTACAAAAGATCAGCCTGAAATGCCATGCAGAGAGCRTGAAAAAAAGCAGCAGCTCCTCAGTGGAGCAGTGAGATCACAAGACTGGGCTTGCTCCACAGACAGACAGCACAACAATAGTCACGACTTCGGCTGCCGTCGTTATTTATAGGCACAAAAATGTAGATTATTTAGAAACTCAGAGAGAGCTGCCAAAGTAGAGGCAGCAGCTGAAGCCACTGCTGAACAGTCAGGCGTGGTTTAGGATATTCCCTCCTGCAGCAGCAGATGCAAACATTGCAGGGCAGCAGCTCTGGGGCAGGAGGATGCAGTTCTGCTGGCATCTGGTCCATGCTGGCACACGAGCCACCAACCACAGCAAGATGGTAAATGTCAATATCCAGACTGAAAAAAGCAGTGAGGTGCTGAGCTCTGAATCCCTGCAGTCAACTGGCATTTTACCCCTGACTCAAATGAGGCTTTGATTTTGGCCCTAAGGTCCTCAAGCAACAGATGGGACACAGCCATAAGGATGTGATCCCACAAATAATCAGTGAAAAACCCCATCTGCAGGGAAAGACAAATGCAACCACCTAGCAAAAATAGATGTGAGTGATTTCAGCAGGTCCTAATACAGTRAGTGGGGTATTACAGACTTCTCAGACCTCCCCTCTGTCATGCTGATGGCATTCCCCTGTCACTCTGACAAAGATTTCCTCTCCTGGTTTAGGGTACTGATGATGATCAGAGATTATCCCTGCTTGTGCTCCACCTCTCTTCATACCTCACTGATTTGAGGAGGTCACCTTCTCCCCCTGCCCTCATCATCCCACTTGGGAAATACCCATCCCACATCTTGTATCGTTGAGGGGCTCAGACCACAAGCTGCCACCTTTCTCATAATGGGCACGACAATGAAACTGAAAACTGGAAAGAGTTAACTTATTTTTTGTTTATTTTCTGTAATTTGGTGCAATTAAATCCAAACATTAAAAATATTTTCAAACAACAATCATACTGAGAATAGATCACAGGGCACAGTGCGAAAGGAACCAGTAATTCAAACATTAATGCTTTTTATTAAACAAATAAAACCCCCTGACAAATGCCTCAGAGTCTACAAATTATTCTCACAACTATGCAGAACTACTTTATGTTTCAGCTTTGGGGCATTGTTTAAAATTTACTCCGGCGCTGTTTTTAAGAAAAGTCAATTTATTTCACCCAAGTGGAGATTTAAGACATCAGAGAGCCATCTGGTGGTTTGATTGCCTCCTAATTAAAATTTGTCTCTTGGGCTCTTGACTTCCTCTGATGCAGAGCTAAATAGTCTGCCCCAGAGCATAAAAGGAGAAAAATTAAGCACAGTAATATGTRTGAAAGTAAAATTTAAGTATACAGAATTTCAGACAAGGTTTTTGCCATTGCTTTTTGAATGGGAGCAGTCCACAAGACACAAGTGACATTTTCCTCTCTGATTTATTTTATTTTTTTGTAAAAGATTAGAAGTGGAATAGGTTTCATACAAATCATCCTATGATGGAAAAAGAAAAGTATTAAGTAAGCTCACACTGCATTTCTATGGAATTGATATTCTGTTTCTTAGAAAGATTCACTGTTTTCCTGTATGAATTCATAAATCTTGAAAGAGACATATGAGGCTTTGGAAACACAGAAAACAAAAAAGAAAAAAAAAGAAAGAGAAAAACTTCAGATACCAAAATTAGGCATTGAACTGGTTCAGGCATTCCCCTGGCATTTTTTTCCAGGAGGGATTCAAAGCCCCATCAGCAGTGTCTGGATGGGTACTCACTGTYGAAGCTGCTGTGGGAAGGGTGGAGGTCCCAGCCTGGCACCGTCCCTGGGACAGAGGTCTGGAACCAGCAGAAGCTGCAGCTCCCCTTTCTGTTGGACCTGACCAGATCTGTGCTAGGTGTGCAGGAGTCTGACTACCAAACCCCCCTCCTCCAGGGCACAGCAGAGGAAGGATTTGATAATTTACCTAATTAAGTTAGTCCAAGCTCGTTACTGTTCAGAAACTAGATAAATAACAATGGGCAACTTAGGAAGCTCTTCCACCCTCAGGGATGGCAGCAGCTGAATGTCTTCATTATGACAGGTTTGACTGTCAACCCCTATACTCCAGCTAAACGTAATTTTGGATGCCCAAACCCCTCCTGGCATTTGGYTCTTATCTCTCTCTACCTGCACAGCCTTGTCCTCACCTCTCCATCATTGCACAGATCTGCTTCTGCAAATTTTATTCCCAGATCTGAATCTCCCAAACAGAAGTTCAGGCAGGGCCAGAGAGGGTGTGCAATCCCACTCCCATGACAAATCAACCCTCATGGTACATTCCAATCTGGATCAGGGTCACTACTGTCACTACTGGGGTTATGACAAACTAATCCACATGTCCTGGTTTTCCAACCGTACTGAGAACACCCAAATTGGCAAAGCTTCATTGCATAGATCTCATTAGTAATTGTGCAAACCTGCCCCTGGACTATGGAAAAGTGTTAACCAGGACCAGGGAMAGATGGTGCCCAGGCAGTATGTCCTCTCTGGGAGGACACAGGAGAWGTCATTCTCAGAAAAGGTGGCAGGAGTCACACCTGAGCCACAGTAAATTGACTCTGTGCTGCTCTCTGGAAGGCAGCAAAGCCTGAACTCTGGGATGCCAGGGCTTTCMTAGAACTCAAACAACATCTTTAACCTGTCTGTGTTTGTAAAAAACCAAACCCACAGGACCCTGATTTCAGCCTGAATTGGTGCTACTGCTTTCAACAAAAGTGCAGAGAAGAGAAGTTATTCAGAAGCAAAACAGCAACTTCTGAGTGTCTGTAGCAAGAAAAGGACAGCTATTGGGTTTGTTCAATACTTTTGGCAGGGATATTGAGTGATTCATTCATCCTTTAGTATTTAGTTGGTGTTTCTCTTCCTTTCTCAGCCACTTTTKCTCCTTATTTCTAGTATTTTCATCCTTTGTATTTCTCCCTGATCCCCACAGGAGGAGCCTCAGTACCACATTAGCAGGCAGAATCTGAGATTGCCAGAGAGCTCCTGCAGTTTCACCCCATACACAYGGCTGTCCTTCCAGTTATTAGCCAGGAAAGATTTATTTTAAATGACTGTGAAAGAGCACACTGATCAATCTGGAAAGATTTTCTAGGGATATTTTCCATGGACTGAGATCCCTTTAGTCAGAGGCACTTGGCACATCAGGAGCTATAATTTGAGAATGTGATTCTCAGTTCCATGTGTAGGGGGTTATTTATGGGGGCAAAGTTACATCAGAAAGCATTTGCAGGATCACAAGATGAAATATACCTTTAACACCTTCTCTTCCAGCAAATCACAGGAGATTTCTGAAGTGTTGGAGAGTAGCTGGTTGTACAGCTTCAGCCTGGAAACGGGCAAAGCTAGGTTTTGAAAATTGTGTCTTTCTGTTTTGACACCACCACAGGCTCCTTCTGTGCCCTACAGCACATTTTTCCCTTCTGAATGTTTCACATCACCTTCTGCTGKTTTTTTCCTGATCTGTCAGCTCCAGGATTTGTGAGATCTCCAAGGTTAGGGCAATGCGTTACCAACCTCTCAGCCCAGAGCATCACAGCATCCCCACAGTCAGGCTGGCAGCACAGATGAATCTATCCCTGCCTGTGCTCTGAGGTTTTCCAACAAAAGAGGATGGGATGCACCACCCCTCAAACCAGGACCCTCTTAGGGCACATAGACGAGCCCAGGATACTGGAGATGCTCCCAGGGTCCCCCCTTAGATGTGTTACTTGCACTAAGAAAAATCTCAGCCGGCCTCTGTTCTCTGTTCTGGAACAGAAAAACAGTTAAACTCTATTTCTCCCACTAAAATCTGCTGGTRGTAGAAACAGTTGCTGCAGTAACTGCTTCTCGGTGCTCGAAGGCTGGTTAATTAGAAATCTATCGATTGACATTACATGAGAAATAACAGATCTTTTATTTTTCAGATGTTTAATTATTAATAAATTAATGAGATGGAAACTGGAGTGCAAGGAAAAATGGTTCTTAGTCTGAAGGAAGTTAATATAAAATCTAAAATGCATTCTCTTCCACCTTATTAACTTTGAGAATGATGTAATATCCTCAAGAGGTTAGGTTGGTTTCTTCTCTTCAGTTTATATTCAGATTTGCACAAAAGTAGTTTCCATATTCAGACTAGATCTTAAAAGAATTTTCTTTTACAGAGTGAATTTTCCTATTTGGAAAAAGGAAAACAGAACAAAGCCATTTATAAAATGTGGTAAAATCTGAAGACAAATATTACTCAGAAAACTTTTATTCCAGAGGAGAATCAGCCTGAGCCAAGTTTTCCATCACTAAAACACAAAATGTACTATGCAAAATTTTAGGAGGAAATTCATTATGTGGCCCATTACCGATCTCGGGGAACCAGACTYAATGCATCAGCAATATCAGCCAGTTTCTGCTCTAATTTTCTTGGCATTAGAGGCAATTTCAAACTGCAGAAGACAGAARCAGGGAGAAAAACATGCTTCATTCTGTCCATCAAACTTTTGATTGTTGCCTCGGAGTTGCAGGATTGCTCTCCACTTTTCTGCCCTGCTCAGCTTTGAGTGACAGATCTGATAACACTTCATTCAGAGAACTTCCACTATTAGGAAAGTGTGTCCTCATACTCATCATAAAAAATTCCTTTCCTTTCATTCTTTTCTCCCTTTCATACCACTCCTACCCTCTCTGAGGTGAATGTATCAAACCCAGTCTGAATTTTCCCCATGGAAACCTCAGTTTTGATATCCTTTTGGAGTGTGGCTGTTCCCTAAGGTCTCGCATCCAACAGGATGCTTCCTAAATTCTCCTGCTCTTTCTCTGGAGTACCACTGGAATCAGCATTACTGCTATATCACAAACCCTGTCAGAATCTCCTTCTTTTTCTGAGGGTGTCTGGAAACCCCACTAACACCCAAACCACAAACATTTCTCCTCTGCCACTGGGAAACTCTGCGCTGTTTGTGGAATACATGTTACTCTCTCCTAAAATTCAAAAGAATATGTTAAAATTACCATAACTTAATGTCACAGGAGAGATGAGCTCCGAAGTTTTCTTTGGAATTTCTTGCTGAACAGAATTTTCTGCAGCCAGTATTTACTTTTCCCTGAAAAAATGGATACATCCTTCTCACCTCAGTAAGAGCCTGAATCACAGCTCACTGAGCATATGGAAAATCTCACAGTGACTTCAAKGGTTTTGAGCAACGTCCCACATGCACACGTAATCTTTTAACCCAAATGCCCTTGTAGAACATGGCTGATCCTAGACTGGGGGCTTGCTGATGTTTCTCCTTGAGAAACAGAGAGATTTGCAGAGCCATAATGGCTGCTGCAGGTTAACAGCACAGCAGGAACTGTCTCCTGGCCTTTTTAACACCTGYGGTCAGAGTTTGGAATCAGAAAAGGTCTGTCACAGTTTCCCAACAGCAGCCTGCATCCATCCCATAGTGCACATAACATACCCTGTATTCATCATTGCTTGGTCAAAGTAACCTTCTGAGCTCTTTTAAACTCTTCCCAGKCATTTCTGTCAGCCTCTTAAAACATTTCTATACTTCTTGTCTCAGATAGCTTCAATATCCTAATGCTTTTTCAAACATCGTGAGTGATGTATGAAATTCTACATTCCACTGTCAAGCCCTCAAAATAACCACTCTCTACTTGGGAAAGGAAACACYCCACTGTTCAGTCACCAGGAAACACTGAGCTGTTTACAGGGCACATGCTACCACTTTCAAACCTCACAAGAATACCTATTTCCTTCTGCTGAAGGYACTGTTGTAGGATCTCTCTTTAGCAGGGAGACATCGACACAAAACGCACAAGGATCCACTTATATCCAAGAATTCTACTCCTCCACTGGATACATCTCTGATTCGCCAATAGTTTAAAAATGATTAGGAGATACGTGGGGACGGGACAGAAAGGTCCCACCCATGCTTCTCTCTGGGGAATCAGCTTGAAATTGATGCTGTAAGTAACGTATGCAAATATCCTTTTGTGTGTTTGACAATTTAGTTTAGACTTTAATTGCTGAACTGAATCATTTTCAAACTGCATAGTAAAACAAATGACTGCAGAAGCCTAAATGTATGAGTATAAATATCTTTTAAATATCTTGAAATTTCAGACGGTGAATCAAAGAAAAACGAGGGATACAGTCTTATTTTTAATCACTTTCCTACCACTCTAATGATAAGAAACAATGAAATACATCATAAGAGACACCTTGGAATATTTTGGCATGCTGCTGAACTGAAATTCAATGGCTTGACATGCTATCTTGGGTAATTTAACTTTGAAGCCTCTGTTAATTCTTCTCTGGATTATTGCCGAACATAAGCTTGGTTTCAAAGCTCACCCTGTTTGGCTTTGCACATCTGAACTGAGAATGACATAAACCACGTTAAGTAGCTACTGGAGAGCTCTTTAGAAGTGTTATTGATCAGAACAGTGTTTGAGTGCTGGGCTGGCTGTGTGAGTGCCAGTGAACTCACGACACGAGAGCTGAAGGGCAGCAAGGAAGGAAGGAAGGAAGGAAGGAAGGAAGGAAGGGAAACTCACTGGATGCTGTGATGGAGATTGCACACCTTGCTGGGCTGTTCTCAGCAGCTCGAATGCATGGTTTGGTCTATGCTGAAGACTGAGCCTCCAAAAGCCAACCATGATGTCAAAATCATGAYTTCCAGGGGTGTGAGACAGCACACAGCTCCTGTAGACCACAGCCTTCCTGGAAGGTTTTCCTCATCCTCATCCACTCTGCAGCACCAGGCACAGMCCATCAGGCTCACAGCCCTCAAGGCCTGGGGGTCCTGCTGGTTTGCTCTTCCTCACAAAACTGTTTTTGAGCRTGGACTTTTTCCCAAAGACCACCAGCGTGTCTCGCCTTTCCCGCCAGCTCTGACTCAGCCGGCGTAGGACTGCGAGCAGCAATGAGAGGCAGATCCGTGACAGCTTCCTCCCAACATACTCCCTCCTCCCCTCCCTCACGGCCAAGCAGCTCTTCACACGCCAGGGAAGCACAGGATGCTGCCTCAGCACCGACTCCTACCCACCAGCTGCCACGCTTAACTCGGGATCGGCAGTGTCCTCTCTGCCCTGGAACGGGAGCAACCAGCCTGGACTCAGCACCAGAGACAGCAAGTCCATCCCTAAGACCCCCTCCTCCCATCAAATTGACTGGGATGGGAGACATGAAGGTCCTSTCAAGGAGGTTRYGGATTTGTTTGAGAATCTGACCACRCAGACCCAATGYCAGGACTTTGGGGTCTCCKGCTTGGAGGGAGATRTGGGACACMYCGCCAAATGCCAGCTAAATAAAGGCCAAGAAATGAGCTGAAGCACTCACTTAGGCATGGAATGTGTGATGTTCAAGGATTCCCTCCTAGGTCACTCTGGTTTGGATCAGTACAATGAAATCTCTCGGACACACCCCAGCTTCCCACACTGGTCACTAGGCCACGCAACTCACACCCTCAGTGCCACGCTGTGAAAATGGACAACAACACAATCCTTCTCGTGCTGTGAGACCCTCTGACCTGGAAAATGTCCAGCAGGATGTGGATCATATTGCRAGGGACATCATGGAGCCATCTGAGGCCTTGAGGAGCCGAGGGCCACTGCTCTGTGCTGTGGATGTGCCCGAGGTGCAGAGTGGCCTGGCCACAAGCAGGGTGGGTGAAATTCACTCTAGGCCTACCCAGGAGTCATGAACGAGCCCTCTGCCCTTTTTGTTTAGCAAACCTGAACCAGGTAGGACTGGAAAGAATTCCTTGCCAGAAGCAGCAGGTTTGGTCCTCTCCCACCCTCTTATCTCCAAATTTTGTTCACCAAAGTATTTACTTCCTTAAGCTTATCACAACCACTCTACCATCCAATGCAATGCTGATTTTTTTTCCCAATTATTACAGCTCTTTCAAGAGGCAAAACCTAATCTTTCACCTGTGGGACTGATTCCATCAAAGTTAGCAGAAAAAATCAAGCTGAATTAAACCACAGCATGTTGTGGCCCTGGATGTGAGCAGGGACACTGAGTCTCAGCATTTCTGCAGCATTGAGAAAGCCTCAGGCATTGTAGAGCTGATACTAACTCCTCCTCATCCCACTGGTCCTGTTTGTTCTCTGTCTTGCTTCTAGTCTCTCCAGACTCCTTAAAGGTCCYTYTGAGGTGCTTAGTTTGTACCAAGTACAGGCAAAAGGAAGAGGGTATTCCTAACTGAATGTGAAATGAGATTACCCACAGTCCTAGATGGTCTGATGGTTATTAATTTTCATCAGTCTGTTGTTTCCTGTTTTGACAGGAGAGGGAAGACTTTGCCCAACACAGTTGAGCCCAGGAGCCAGATTATGTCAGAAATCACTGGGTCAGTGTGGTTTCAAGACACAGCTGTAACCCCTCCACAAAACAGGTAGTAAGCACTGGATCACTGTAGGCAGGAAACAGCCATTCCCTCATTTTTGAAGGCAAAATTTATCCTAATGTGGACACACAGTGCTTCTTTTGCACCAAGCAACATCCGTGGTCACTTGTGCTGGTCATTTGACAGATGGTCTTCTAAAGTGTACTACAACACTTACACCTTTCAGCATGTGAGGCTGAAGTTACTTACTCAGAGCTTTCAACAATTTGACAGCACCTAAGTCATTCACCAAATTACTTGTGAATCAACTAAGAAGGAGCATATTTCAGGGGAAATAAAGAGGGTGCAGCTCAAAATAGTACTCAGAACAGCCAGAGATTAAATTTACCATAATKCAGATCAGTTTGGGGCAGAATTGTTATATCTGGTGGGTCTGTGGTCTCTGTCCTGTATGTACCCTACAATCCCATCAAYGTTCAGTACCACTTCTCAACATCACCTTAATTTGTTGTTGTTCTATAACATGACTATTAACAACTTCCCTGCAAAAATCATATCCAGGGGATTACTAATCTTGGTAATCTATGATTTATGAGACTGTGGGAATGGGTCTTTGTTTCCTGGGCATTATATTTTAACATATTTCTTGGATTTAGTAACACACACAGGAGAAATAAATCTATTCATTACGTTCCAAATTTGTAAAGGCCTCATTGAAATGATATTGGAAATGTTTAGAAAACTGCTGGAAAAGTACAAAGCCATCAGTTAATTAGCATTAGCTAAGGAACTGCAGGAATAACTGAATTAGCCTATTTTCTTGCTGTAGGTAAAGATTAAAATGTATTCAATTCAATTCATGGCAGTTTTCAAGTTGCTAAGGATTATGAGAACAATGCACGCTATTTTCAGCTCACCAAGGAGAGTGAATCAAATGCAAGAGCCCAATCCTCCAAAAACAACCCTTCAGATGATTAATCTTGCAGCAGCCTGGCTGGAGCACCCTGCATGGCCTGACACCATCACATTGCCTCTCTGTGGCAGCCAAGGCAAAGACCCCATCACACATCCAGACATGTAATTAAGAGACTGGAGGTGCTCAAGGTCAGGTTGGATGGAGGTTTGAGCAATCTGATGTAATGAAACCTGTTCAATGGCAGAGGTGGTTGRACTGGATGATCTTTAAAAAGWCCCTTCTGATTCAAACCCTTCTGTGATTCTACAACTGATCACAATATAAAATTTTAGAATCTTCAAAAGAAATCCTGAACATACTGCCAGAAATGAAACCTGAAAGAAACTGTTTGTTTTGCACCTCTTTGTACCAATGAGTTCTACAGGGCAAAGGCTTCACAGTTTAATTGTTCAAGACTAAGCTATCCTGGAACCTGAGCCTATCTGCTGAGTAAGAATTCAAGAAAGTAGGACACCTTTKGGTTTAGGAATTTCTCTGAAAACCATAAAGAATGTCCAATTGTTTAAAATTGGTCATTATATGAGAAGTAAGACTTTGGAAAGAAATACAATGCTAATATTCACATTCTAAAGGGCACTTGTGCCTTCAGACTGAAAAAAGGAATTRTTTTATGCATTCAAAGTCCAAACAGAATAAAACCAGTACGTATTTCCTTTGCCTTGCAAATAACTATTCAAGGGGAACAGGAGCTGGAGGCAATGAATATAATTTATTACCAGAAGGCTATAGACTAAGTAAACAGCAAGGAAGTAAATTTTGCATTCATAGGCACATGGCATGGTATAAGCATRACTGAGGGTCTACAAGATGTGTCTCAAACCCAGAGGGTTCCCTCTCCCWCTTCTCCTTGTCCTGCCCTTGGGAGAGACCTGATCACCAAGCAGAGGTACCTGTGGCTAAAAAAGGGCTGGCATCCTCAGGTGGGAATTACCTGGCAGGATATAAATCTGCAAACTACTTTTAAGACCCTCCCGTTCATGCCAGTGGTGAGACTAAGGACAGTTTGAATAGTGTCAGAAAGATCTCAAAAGAGTGTGCTAGGAAGGAACTCTTGGTGCAGTCATTTGTGCCACAGGGCAGTGGAGAGTGGTGTCAGATCAACACTTAGATAAAATTATGTGTTCCCTCTCTGAAATCTAAAAAACTCAAATCAGGAGAAAACTTTTAGATGCTTTGCTTTTCTTTTCAATGGCTTTTTGGTGACAGTGTCCATATTTTTTGCGGAGAGGGAACAGGATCCAGACCATTTGTTTTGAGAAATCCTTTGAAATGGAACTAAACCAGCCTTTAAGCAATATCACTGAGGCAGAAGTTGTTCTTTAATCCACTTGGTGTTTGCACAATATATTTGTCCGAGGCACTTACATGCCTAAACTGATATTATTATCTCAAAACTTCACAGAGATTAACACATTTATACTCACAGCATCCACTTATGGCAGAAAAGGCTATTATTTTCACTTCCCAGAGGAGAAGCAGTGGCACGGAAGCAGTGCCTGGTCTATCCCTGAACAGAAACAGGACACTGCCCCACAATTGCCCCCACTGACAGGGTTTATGGCACGCTCCCCTGAGCTGGTTCACCTTTAGCCAGCCATCCTCTGCTCAGTGGACAGCACCAATACACAGCTTTTGTATTTGCTGGTGGAGATGGAGTCAAAAAAATCATTCATGTTCACCCCCAAGTGTGGGAATATGATGCCCAAACCCACCCAGACAGCTTTCACATCAGGGTTGGTGGGCCTGGTTGCATTTACATACGAAATGTAATCTCACACCCCCAAGAATCCTCTTCCAAAGGCCCTTTCTGGTATTTATTATTGAGGAGAATAAGTATTTCAAACATAGAGCTCATAACTAATTATCTTACTTGTTATTGTAATGCATCCTGCGACATCCATCACTCTGAGCTCACTCCTCTGCATGTGAACAAAAGACAGATGGGGAAGACACCCAAGCATGACTTTCCTTCTGAGCTGGAGGGAACCTAGGCACACTGGGGAATCCCAAATCCCCCACCACACCTTGACTCCATGGAGATCCAATCACACTGCACTCCCACTGCGCAGGGGGAGCAAGAGCCGAGGTGCTGGAGCTCTCTGCACTCCGAGCTTTGGTACATTGCTCCTATACCCCCATATCTGCAATAAACACTTCCCACCTGCCTGCAGCACTAAGRAATGGATATTACAATTCAGGATACTGCTGTTCAGTTTCTACCCAGCCTGGTTTCAAGCTGCTGCTTTATAACTCTCCCTTACCAAGTTTAACTGATGAYTTTGTTCCCCTCCATTGATGGTATGATGCATTTGGCTGCCCCCACATCTCTGCACAGTAGGTGAAATCCTAGCTTTATGTGAGTGGATTTTTAACTTTGGATGTCATACGTCTGCTGCTTGAGATTTCCACATATCTACGTCATAAGGGTAAATAAATCTTTGCAATGGTGATGGCCATCGCCAGTCCTGCTGTTACTTTGAGTCACCAGACAGCCTGGGTTCTGTTCTCTGTAGGTTTCTGCACAGACATGGGTGGGATGGAGGGATAAAGCCACTGCACAGCCACTGCAGAGCATRGGATTAAGGCATGCCAGAATATGTTTTTCAAAACAGTCAATAGATCCTAGCAAGCAAGTCCATTCACTTTTACACAGATGGACCACAGTGCTCCTTGGCGAACAACTCCAGAGGCTGGACTCCAGTACTCTTATTTCTTTTAACAACTTATTCCATGAAGAGCAGCACTGACTCAAGAAAAAAACAATCAACAAACAAAAACCCAATTAGTCTTACCCAGAATTAATTAGGAAGGTATTCTCTTTCTGCAAGCAGGRAAATTAAAAGACAAAGTGATCTGAGACCACAATGTAAATCAATGACAGAGTAAGACAAGAACTCYAGATTTTCAGATCTGTGTGCTCTAACCACAAAAAAACATCTCCACAGGACTCCAAGAGCAGCAGCCACTGGTTCCTGTTACACATTGCTGGTAAACAGGCTAAAATATTTTTCCATAGAAAAAAAGACCTGCCATATTTTTCAGCTTCGAAAAGAATATTAGAATTCCTTTAGCAGGATAAACTCAGCCTTCCCAGCACATCAGAGACAGCCTAATGAGCACCTACCACTGCGATGCTGTGTCTGCTTCCACTTTCTYTTCCATATGGCTCAGCTTCTGCTTTTCCCTCCTCCTCTTTTGAGCTGTGAGCTGCCTCCTCTGCCACTGTCCCTGGGGTTGCAGCAGGAGCCACACAACCAAATTTAGTGCTAAACAATCCTTCCTGACTCATTAAGAGCCCAGAGGTGTTTGCAGTGGTCCTTCACGATGGCAGAGGCCCACCTTTGTGCCATTTGCCTTGCCAGAAGCTGTCACACACCAGGAAAAGTSACCAAGCCATAAAATACACCTGTGCCTGCTTCCCACCACCATCTGTAATGCACAGACTGGCTTTAGGTGACCTAGAGCAGAACTTGAGATGAGTTACAAGTAAAGCCTCCAATGTCTGTGGCACACTGTACTGCTGTGATTTTGGGGAGCAGTACACCCACCTGTGTGACCAGGGAACCTGGAGCAAAACACCTTGGGCAGGAAGAACCCCTRGGATGAAGATGCACAGGAGTGGAAMAGGCTGAGAGCAGGCATGTGCTCAGGAAAGCTCAGCCACAGGTGAAAATCTATTATATGACTATCACCTGGCCACATTTCACAGCGTACTGCAAGGAAATTCAGGCCAGAGAGAAACTCTAGACCTTCAGCTAAGTGAGCAGACAGCAGCTCATTAGTTATTTTGTTATTTTTCCTTTCCTTCCCACTTTTCTTTTTTACCTGCAGTGTTGTGCAAACTGTTGCCCTTTTGCTCTAAACTTTCAAACATACACAGCCATGAATGCAGTAGCAAATTTCTTGAGTTAATGCAGCTCAGGTGGGACCAGGATTAAAGGAGAGACTGTTGAAAAGCACCTCTCTCCAACGCGGTGTGAATCGCTTCTGGCAGCAGCCCTGCCTGCTCCTGTCTGTCRGCATGAGCACTCCTGCAGGTTACAAGCACTCCTCACTTCCATTGCATTATAAAATAAATTCCCATGCACATCAGAGTAATGCTCTTTCCCCAAAATATTCCCACATGCTGTTTCTGGGAGCTGCCATGGCTCTCCTGACAGTGSTCACATGTCAATAGCCAGGAAAGGGACTCCAGSKGCRACCATRTTAAGCTGTGGGGGACTAGAGAGTRAAAAATAAAATGCCTTTCCCCAGGAAATTTGCTTTATAAAATACATTTCATTTGGTGACACAATCTTCAATGGCAGAGAACTAACCTACATTTCCTTTGCCACCCTTYAGACAAGGCAGGACAGCACCAATGGGAAGCAAAACCTCTCTACAGCAAATCCAGCTGCAAAAGAAACTGAAAAGAGCAGATTTAAAAGTTTCTGGCAGGGAGTTTTCAGCCCCAAGAAGCAAAATGTCAGAAACATTTTCTGCAAGTGGTCCTGCTGCATCCTTACAGGAAAACAAGCCCGAATCAACGGGAAAGACCCTGGGCTTCAGTGAGATAAATATTCCCGCAGATAAGCCTGGTGAGCAATCAGAGCAAGACAATTTCTTTCATCTCTGCTCAGCATTGCTTAATTATRGTTACATCTCTCCTGTCCCATGGCACTGGGTAATGTTTTGCAKCAGGGTGACCATGAACTTTGGGACTGAGCATACCACCATCAYAACAAGGAGCTTTATAGTCATGGCAGAATAGATGCTCTGTTTTCTCGTAAAGGAATAACCCTTTTTCTAGAGTTGCAAGAGACTCACAGCAAAGTTTTCAGGGGAAAAAAAACCCTTAGGCAGAGAAAACCAGTTGCATGAATTTTAATTTTCTACCTGACTTTTAATATTAAGAATGCCAAGCCCAGTTTTTAGTAATGCTGTCTCTATTTATGCTAATGCAGGTCTTCAAATCTCAGCTCTCTTTTAAGTGGATTTTAAACTGTACTTYTGACTCTTTCTTTACAATGCATTTTGGAGAATTGTATCTTCTTTCCTCAGGGACATATGGACATTTAAAGGCTCCACTACGTCTCACTCAAAGATATCAGTGCTCCTTAGAGTATCATCAATTAGGATTGAAGAAAATAGAATTACAGAGTGGTTAAATGCTCCTTGCCAACAGAATAATCAGACAGAATAAACACCAAACTCCTCCAAGCCATCTTCAGAACCAGTAGAGAAAGCCTTTTACAGCTAAGCCAGGATCACTCAGCCCCAAATGGGAATTTTTTCTTGGAGAAGGGAAAAGATGACATAAATATTTGGGTCTSTGAACACACTTTTCCTCCAATTTAAGAGAAAAAAAATGGCCTTTACAGGCTAAGATATAACCATGTGGCATGAATCAGAATGAAATGAGCACATGTTCTATAAATGCATCAAAGAAAGGCTTCACCAGCAACAGTATTTTCTTTTTCTATAAAATGCTTGAAAAAGTAAAAGTTTGGCTACAGCAGACCTAACCACTGTTACAGAAACAAAAAAAAAAATGAAAAAGAAAAAGAAAAAGAAAACCTCAAAATCCTTCACATTTAGTTTCCAATGAATAATTTTCCAGAGACAATGTTTAAAGCAGAAACCTATGGCAATTACTTCTGCAGTCCTATGAAAATAGATTCTGTAAGAGGAGGTAACCACGGTACTGCAAGAGCAAGTCAAAACAGGGTTTCAAACAGCAWCCTGTATTTCCATGAAACATTCTAGGTTTTACACTCTCCGGTTCAAGACCCTGACCCCCAGCCCAACCACAGAAATTTKTATGAGTCAAACTGGCTTTAAAAATACACCTTGTGTAGAGTTTTTGGGGCAACAYAGAGAAAATGTTTAGTGAGAGGTCTTTTCTCTCAGTGTGAATATGAATGGGATGATAATGCTCTATCATCACCTGCTTAGAGGGTTCTTCTTCTAGAACCCTCTAGAAGGGGTTCTTCTGAGAGAAGAGAAAAATACAGTGCCCATGTAGCTGCACATTAGCCCAGCACTGACTATGGGTCTCCTACAGGCTCTGGCCAGAGTCACCAACCTGACTGTACAACCTAGAACAGAGGTTGGAGCTGAGACACGAGCATGCCTRGGAAATGGAGCCCATTTTCCTGCCACAAAATCTGGAAATGTCTTCTGGAACATGCTGACATGTAACACTTGTCAGCCTCCTACTGTGCCTGCACAACCTTCCTCCAGAAGCAAACTTTTAATAATGTTTTCCATGTAAAAGAACGGACTTGGGAACGCCCACGTTCATTTTGCATCTTGATTCAATGCYGTGTTATTTCACTTCAAAGCTTTCCAGGTTGTTATGAAAGGCCTTTTCTGTTTAAATGAGTGTAACCATTTAATCAGAATGACTCCACRTCGTGCCTGAGAGAGATCCTACTGTATCATAATGAATTCTCAYACTGTGGCATATATGGATTTAAAATTTATTATATGCCTTGCTGCAAARCCCCTTCCACCTGAATTAAACACCAGCTATTTAATTGACTTTGGTGCACCACAGTGTAAATTACCAGGTACGGGAAGAAGCAGAACTGAATCTAAAAGACTCATTCACTGACTATGTGAACATCAAGTAACCAGCAATGAAACTTCTGGGCAAAGCATGAAAGGAAGGAGATGCTTATCCAAAGCCAACAAAATGGAAAGAAAATTGCTAGGGCTCTAAATAGCCACCTTCCTGCTGTGTGGAGAGAAAAGCCTCACTCCTGCTCTCAGTGAAGCGGTGATAKTATACAGGATTATTGGCAGATATGCATTGCTGCCCCATGAATTGCCTATTCCAGACCAAGCTGTACAAATCAGGCACGTCCACCCCCATGCCCAGCTGCAGGAGAGCCCTAAATGGGAACTCAGGGAGGGAACTGCTGCTGGGCTGAAGGAAGATGCTGCCAAAATCCATTGCTGTWAAAAGAAAAAGCCAATAGAGGCACATGCTGTCCCCTAAGGATTTGGTACTGGCCCTTGCTGGGGAGTGGACATTACATCAAATAAGCCTCAGAAAGTACTTGTTTATTGTAATCAACAGCTTGGGAAAACAAGCAGATTTAAGAGACCTTCAAATCTTTCTGTAACTTTAAGGATGAATACATTAGAAAAAGGTTTCTTCTGAATTTTGGCCAAACCTCTTGTTTCTTTATTGACAACAGCAACTTCGCAACAATAGATATTTTAAAAGCAAAAAACCATCTTTATCTGAACTGTTCACATTTCTGTAAAAGCAAACAWCATTATAATGCTGTCTGTTCAATGAAAATGGGAATCTTTTTCTCCATTACCTCTTTATTCTCAAGGCTACGGGGAAAAAAGATAATCAYTCTCCATCACGGGCAGCATGGCACTTTGTTTGAAAAAAAACACAAACCCAAACCCTCAGTGTTGCCTAGCTAATGAGTCCTTACTGGGATGCTTTGACTAAGGTAACAATAATGAGTGCAAGCTCTGCAACAAGGATGTTGACAATTGTATAAAGCTGTTGAAGGTGACAAAATAAGTTGTTTTGGAAGTCATCAAGAAAAAGCCTTTTGTAGTCTCCAAGGTGAAAAAGACTCTCACCATTCCTCTGTTGCTCTAGAAAGACAGGACTGTTGTCCAGAGACTCTAAAAAGCCTGCTCCTAGCCACAGCTGAAGCACAAGGAAGCAGAAAAACCAAGAAAAATGGGAAATGCTGAGGACAGGTAGGACCAGCCAGTGAGAACATTCACACTTTCAGGATCACACAGAATCCACACAATTACAGGTGTCTAAAAGCCATTCTGGTGGCCAATCTGTGGTCTTTTAAACTTATAAATAAATAAGTCTAATAAATTTGTCCATGCCCTGATCTCTACCTTGACATTAATCTTTCCCAATCCAATTACAACCTCTTGGCCACTGGAAAAGGGGAAATCCTCCTTCACATTGAACACTAACCAGCATAATCCAACTGATGCAATGATCTTTGTTTCCACAAAGGAAGAGATGTTAAATTGATACTGGATTAATAACTGCWATGGAGTTTCCAGGAGCATGATGCCAATGGCTACTTTATGATGTGGTCAGYAGCTTGCAAAGCTCAAGTAGGAAAGTGCTGAAGTACGCTGAGATTCACTCCTTTAGTTCTTTAACAGGGTTGCCTGTATTTAGTCAATGTGCCTTTGGAAATTTTGATAAGGCATAATTTTTTTTTTTAGCTACACTGACAAAACATGCTCTGACTTCTCTAAGCACTAGGAACAGGCTGGAAACAAAACCTGTATGCCCCATGCCCAAATAATAAGGGCAATTTCAACCTCCAGCATCCCAGCTCTCCAGTTGCAATGTGGTCATGCTGAAGGCTGTAATGAGCCCAGCATTCATTTCCCTGAGTGCCTCTCCCACCATCATGATCTAACGCTCCCAGTCGTGCCACACATGCTCAACCCTGTTGCTGCTGTCCCACTTTGCTCTCTGTTCACCAGCTGGATCCATCCCTGGAGTGCTGTGCCTTTTATGATCACCCCAGTTCCAGAAGCTCCTGTCCATAGAAGTAGTGAAAGACATTTTTCCACTCACTTTTTTGTTGCCTTATCTTGTTCCACTGCAGACTCACAGAGGTTGCTTTGCCCAAATCACTGACATTTCACTCCATGAGCTGTGTGGAAATGAAGCCTTGCCTAACCAGAGCCTCTAAGMCTCTGCTCAGTTGTGACAATGTCTGAGCAAAGCTCCCTCTTGACACCTCACAGGCTCCTTCCTGGCTTGCCCAGATGTRCATCCTGGAGCYGTAGCTCTTTCATAGCTTYTGCTAAAAGAACCCCACCAAMACCAAGCAAACAATTTATTCAATAACTGATTAATGTAAAATTCATGTATTACATGGGAACATGTATTTATATTTCCCTGGCCCTTCCATTCAGTGTCCTAGCCAATAAATCCCATGAGATCCATCTGCCACATGCATCAACTACACACGTTATTCCTGTGCAGCACAAGGAGGTGCAGGAAGCATGGGATCCAAGGCTTTTTATCCACTCCCAGTGCATTTTCAATGGATGCCAGGCACTAAATGAGGCTGACCCTTTTGACACACCTCAGCCAAGCCAGGAGCACTGGAAACAAAGAAGAACAGTCTCTGGGTGTGCAGCTGAACGTACCATGAAACAAAGTGAATCTCTGGCACACAGTCCTCAGCTCCAATGTTTTTCATTCCTGGTGGTGTTTCTCCTGTTACCATTACTGCCATTACTGCTACTACTAACAACAAACACACCTTCCTCAGAGGAAAATGCTGCTGAGGGGCYTCTTTCAGATATTTGGACACATTTTCTCTCTCTTCAGAAGCAGGTATTTTCTCCTCCTGTAGAACCCAGTATGATTTTATCATCCATTAGTAGGGCCCTGGAACAGTCTGACCAGAGAAGCTGTGGATGTCTCACCCCTGGAAGTGTTAAAGGCCAGGTTGGATGGGGCTYAGAGCAACCTGGTCTAGTGGAAGGTGTCCCTGCCCRTGGCAGGGGATAGGAACTGGGTGATCTTTAAGGTCCCTTCCAACCRAAACCATCCTATGGTTCTGTGATATAAATTCCATTGTGAATGCAGAGAGATTGCCTTTTGTCTTTTGTATAAAGCTTACATAAAACTCCCCCCASTTCAGGAATAAGCCTCACCTAAGGAATGTGGCACAGCAGATCTGTGTTTTGCTTTAATTAGCATCCTGATGTGATACCGGCTTGGCGTGCGGATCGCTGTTTTGTAACACACCGAGTCCTTGCTGGACTCCTTAAGGAACCTGGCAAACACAACACTTCCTGCCATTGTCTGCTGTTTTTCTTGGAGGCTGAATATTTTCATTGAAATGTCACTTACATACACAGCTCATGCTCGGCTGCTCTCGAAGCGCACTCAGGCACTGGGCTTTCAAAAAACAAGTGAAATCAGCACTTAATCACAGCKTAGCACTCTGCTTACTTATTAGCAAAACATACAGAGGCAAAATCGCAAGCAGAGTAGTTCCGGTAATAACAGAAACTCRTGCAGATTTTACCACCAGTGGGTACCTGCCTGTTTTAGCTGCCTCCCAAGGCTTTGCAGGGTTATAAGGTGCTTGTATCTGGCAGGTGAGASCTGATAAACAGCAGGAATGGGACACTGGGACCCCAGGCCTTCAAACTGGTGGGCAGGGCTTTCCTCAGTGCGTGACTTGYGCCTGGCAGGAAGGAGCCTCTGCCATCTCAGCTTTTCTGTGATGGAAATCATCTGAATAATTCAGYAGAGTTAAGAGACCAAGCTGGAAAAACCTCGGGGTTGAGGGATTAGGCTCAGTTTGGGTTGGGTTTTTTTTGCAAAGGGAAGAAGAAGCACTTGAGGGCTGGGTTAACCAGGCTATTCACCCTAAAAGCTTGTTCTCAGCAAAGGCATCAAACCTCAAAAGACATCCCACAAGGGAAATGCTCTGGTTTCCCTGGAGAACCAGAACCAGCAGCAGACAGGATCTAGGTAAAGCAGTTCTCCTACCAAGGGGATGACCCATCCTTGGGGAGCACAGCATCCCTAAAGAGGTGGAACGCTGTACCAGACGGGCACAAGGGTTTTTGTTTTCTTTGACTAGATCCTAGTATTAATAGGAATTTTTCTGGATTTGGCAATATTCTTGACTGTGAAAAAAATGCAGTGATAYTCAGAGGTAGGTCTTCAGCTTTGATCATTATTCACATAGCTACACACTTCCCCAGGCTGCTCAATGTGTTTYGGAGGCGTCTTTTAGACCCATTTTTAGCCTATTTTCCAAAGGCAGTGAGGCAATGACTCTATCCCAACTTGCCAGCCCTTAGTAATTTCTGACCATTGAGTGAACTTCAACCAACTTTGACAGAAGAGTATAAACTGCAAAAATATTAAGTTCCTACATATTTAAAGCAAATATGGATGAATAAAAGAGAACAAGGAAATTACTGTYGTAATCGATTTTTGACACGGCCCATATCCTTTTGGAGAAGCACCAGTCCCAGCTCCTGTGGCTTTGATTAGTGTAGGTTACACAGAAATCTCTGGGAAACCAAACTTTGCTGTTTMACGCTTCAATGCAGGTGAACAACAGAGATGAAGTCAGAGCCGAGCCTTGGGAATCTGCTCTTATCTGCCCAGGCAGCACAGTCAGAAACAGCATTTGCAAATGKACCCGTAAAACTCAGACAGAAAAGACTGGATTATCCATTTAGACTGGATTATTAGGGGAAATTTCTTCACTGAAAGGGGTTTCCAAGCATTTGAATAAGCTGTCCAGGGAAATGGTGGAGTCACCATCTCCAAAGGTAGTTAAAAGATACGTAGATGTGGCACTTGGAGACATGGTCTAGTGGTGGGTTTGGCAGTGACAAGTTAATGGTTGGACTCGATGACCTCTGAGGTCTTTTCCAACCGAAATGATTCTAAGATTTCATGTGTTTATGTAAATCCATTTTTATSCATAATTTTCCAGCATGCATTAAATGAATCATCAATACTTGAAGAGGCTGATTATGCTAATGGAACATTAGTATCTGACATAACCAACCACAACAAATGATCAAGATCTTTCCCCATACTAAGAGGTGAAACAAGGCCGATCACTTAGAAGATGCAGCAGGGTAATTCTTACCAAGTGGAACCAACAGCAACCAAAAATCCTATAACTGCTCATTGACAGAACTCACTATTACTCCAAGATAGTTCAATATAACTATTTCTGAAAGCAGTTTATTTCCCCCTGTCTTCTACAATATCCTCTCTGGGAAATATCATCCAGCATCCAGAAGGTATGAAAGTTTTAAATTTTCATTTTAGTTTTTGTCTTTGTTGGCTGTTGTCTTTGGCTGTTGTCTTTGGCTGGTTGAGGTCTTAACAGTCCTGTAGGAAATCTAAGTTTGGGAAGGAGCAGATGTTTTCTTAGTTGGAAAGCACATCATCCTCATGGAAATACAACAAATGCTCTACACTATTTTTCTATAGTGCCTGCATATTTTGGCAGAGTCATCACAGGAGAGGCAGCCATTATCCTACATTGGTATTCTGCTTTGCATCTGCACCAGTAACCAGCTCATAGCAAAACTGAATAATGCTGCTGAGAAGTGAAAGACAGCAAGGAGTTGTCCACAACCTTGCTAACCTTAGAGCCACTGGGCTGTAATATCTTGCATTTTGGGAAAATAAATAAAGAAAAAAATAGGCCAGCCCAACGCTTTCTTGGGAGCAGTATAACCCCTTGGGATAGCACATGAAATTCTGAGTTGTCACAGCCAGGAATCTCCAACCTGATCTACCTAGCACTAAGAGGATTGTGTCAGTTTGAACAGTCCTGTGATGGCTTGTATACAAGATATGTGAGAACAAGGTGGTGAAACCAAAGCCAGAGATCTTTTTTCCYCATGAACTTGCCAGGAAACACACAGGGCAGATTCACCAGCAGCTACGTAACCCTGGGAAGAGATCCCAGGGGGACTGGCAGGAACAAATTAAGTGTCAAGTAGACATGGACAGCTGCCTCTTAACCTCCCTTCTTTCCAGCTCCAGCACAGACACTGAGGCCTTTACTTGCCCATACCTTTGACAGAATAAATGAGGTGTGATATTTCTCCTTCAAGCTGGCCTGCTAACAAGCATGGCTTTYATGTAAAAGTAGATGTACTCAAGGACAAACATAAACAGGAGGCTTGGTCTGCCTTCAAAAGCCTTCTCCCACAGAGGTGCTGTGAGATGCTCAAGGGCTGTAATGTGAATTTTCCACAACATAGCAAGGAGTGCTCTGAAGGTTGGTAATGAAAATGCTTTCCACACCACAAAATAATCCTTGGGAAGTATTAGCTAGRGTCCACTTAGCAAGCAATGACCCAGGGAGAAGGGCACATGGATTTGAGATTTGTTGAGCTCATGATACTGATCTTTGAATGGCCCTGATTTTAGCCCCTTTTGTTGCAATCTAAATACGGCTTTCTTACAGCTGCTTGATCAGAGCCCCTTCTACTTCATGTCAGAACTCAAATTTTAAATGCAGGCAAAATTAGGAGAAGTTGTTTAGGAGAAATACACAAAAATGAGAAGCTAAAAAACCCACAAGGAATCTAATAATAATCAGGGCAGAAATGTAAACAAATAGATAAGATACTTCATGCTGTGCAATGGTTCACAGCTATTGTATCAACAAGTTGGTGTTACCTTGGAAACAAGAGACTATCCGTACATGCCTTCTCCCAAACAGAAATCCATGAAAGGATACATTCAGAATGGATTTTGAGCCTCCTGGACTTTGCAGTGTTGCCACCCAACTGTTGAGGTGATGTCAAGCCCCACTAATGATGAAAATTCAGGATCAGTGCGAGGTTGCACCATCCTTCATGTAACGTCCACAGAGATGAAGGTGAGTACCTGGCCTTCTCGCCCTCTCCACCTTGGGATAACACAGCCCTTTCCCCAAAACATGCAGAAAGATTATTCCCTGCATTCAGTTGGGTGCTCTTGGTCTATCTTGTAACAAAAGGCCCTGCTTTTGTTGGGACTGGGGACTGTTTGGGGCTGCCACCCCAAATGCTGCTGATAGCATCTCACCCCAGGGATAGCTGCATGCTTGGCCTTTGGAAAATTAATTTCTGGGTTTACAAGTACAGCTATAACATAAAGGATAATTACCTAGTAAGTGCTGAACAGCGAGCAAGTAGAAATTTATACCAAGATACACTCGGTGTCATCTCTGATTACAGAACCACATTTCACATAACCCAATATCTGGATGCAAGGGTTTTACAAAAGTGATGGTTACACTACATTAAACAAGCTAATAATAAGTAAGAATAATAGTTATTTTTTTAAAAGAGATATAACAAAATTAAGTATTTGTAAATCAACTTATCACAAAACTGGTACTTCCCACAATCCAGCYGGTTTGTTGGAATTTGTACAACACAAATGTTCCTGTGTGAGTCCTTTTGCAGCACTCTGAACTGAAAYGTAGGGCTACAAAAAACACACTAAACATTTACAGGGCACTGGTCTCCCCACAGTGCCAGCACAAAAATGATGTAATCATGCCTGGATCTTTCCAATAGACAAGGGACCAGCATTTTCCCCAAGGCCTTCCCCTGAGGTATTTAACCCCAGAGCTGCCTCTGTCAGATGCCCCAGGCTTCCCTGTGGCACACCTGGCTCTTCTCAGCTTTAATTTAGTCCTCTGCCCTGTCTATCTGTTCTGCTCTTTTTTTGTTGTGATCTCACAAAACCACTCTGGTTTGATTTGGGTGAGACTGGTCACAAAACAATTTAATTCCCAATTTCACAATAACCCAGTACATCACAACTGGAGATTCATTTTTGACCACCCTCCAGGGATTTTGCAGTCTGTAGCACWCAAGACCTCTCACATATCTCATCTTCTGGCTTAAAGAACAAAACCAGAACAAGAAGAGTTGGCAATTTTGACACAAGAACTTCATTGGGTTCAGTACTTACAACTGCATGACCAGATACAAATGGTTCGGACTCTCATAGATGTCTTCCAGGGCAACTATATTTTCATGTTTGATCCTGAAAAAAACACAAGATAAAATAAGACATGATGAAATAGTGATTTTAATTTTTTTTCACATGACAGCAAAACATAAGGCTATTTTTAGTTACATACTATTCGTCAGTGTTTTATTCAACATCATAAACTTTTTTTTCAAGGACATGGAGTGACAGAACAAGGGATAATGGCTTTTAACTTAAAGAGGGTTGGATCAGATATTGGGAAAAAATTCTTTATTGTGAGGGTGGTGAGGCACTGGCACAAGATGCCCAGAGAAGTTGCAGATGCCTCATCCTTGGCAGTGTTCAAAGCTGGACTGGACGGGACTTTGAGCCACCTGGTCTAGMGGAAGGTGTCCCTACTCATGRCAGGGAGGTTGGAATTGGACCAYYTTTASRGCCCTTTCAACAAAAGTAAACAGTTCAAAATGCTTCACAGCCCAGAATACAGTTATTATTCAGAGAAATGTCTTTCAATTGTCTCTAAAGCCAAAATGTGTAAGGGTTAAGTATGTGAGGCATTAGAGGTTTACAGTTCCTGTGTCAGCTGAATGAAGATGGTTGGCTGGAGACTGAACTCTCAGGACAGCTTTGCTGCTGGGTGTAAGGGAGTGACAGAGGCAGGGTGCAGGCTGGCAGGAGAAAGCAGGGATTTGACYCTGTGCAGAAACTGGCACAGGGAATCAGCAGCCATATGACAGCCCCACACTCCTTCCCACCAAATTCGTGCTGCTCTGATGTTCTGCCTGGTTTTGATGCCCGAATTTCCTTGYAGCATTATTAAGCACTGTGTGCAACAGCTCCAAGAGTCTTCATGGCTTTCCTACCTTACCATTCCCACCGAGCCCCTTGCCAAAATGCTAGCTTTAAAGAGAAAAATCATTTCTACAAGCACACATCTAAATTAGCTACTTCAGCATTGCCTCTACAGGTTTGTTCCTTAAATGTTTACAAATAATTTGCAAAGGGTATATTTAACTTGTGCAAACCCTGAAGAGACTACCCCAGTACAACCCCAGGGCAGAATATTAATTACACCAAATCCAGGTAATATTTTAAGAGCAAAAGAAAGATAGAAAATGTTAAGAAGAGGCCACTCATTAAGCAACAAATGGGTATGTTCAGAAGGGAAATAAACATGCATTGTCAGCAAATGCAAAACTCTACATGTTTCTAGGTYTGAGTAACTTAATTAAGATGCTTAATCATGTGTCAAAACCTAATCCTCTATGGTCACAAGTGTCCTAACACCTGTGTGATGATGTGGTGAGCAGAAGGTCCCTCGTGCCCAGCAGGATCTTTCCCATAAGCATGCAGACTAATTCAATTTCCTCTGAATTCACTGGAAAGATGATGAATGACCTGAATTTACACCCATCATCAGTCATCAAAAGCTGTGCTCATGCAAGGACTTTCACAYACAGGAAATTTAACATCAACAATAAGCGAACTCAAATATAATGCACTGCAGGATGTTAGAGCAACAAATACATGACTTGGCYCTTCATTCTACCTAAATGGCTGGAAAATCCCGTGATACTTTAGCAAAATTTCCAAGTAGACTGCATCTCAAATTAAATTCTTTGTATTTGCAACAGGAAACCGATACACCACCCGCTTGGCTTTGCACAGCAAATGTTTGGAAGCATTTCTTTTGTTTTGTAGATCTAGAGCCCGGCTCCTTAAGGGTTAGGTAGGACAAGGGCGGATTTGCCTTGTTTAGTTTAGTTGAAGGTATGTTACAAATGGCACTTCAAGCAATCAGTAATTTTGAATAAAAACTGATATATTTATTTATCCATTTTCCTTTACACACCATACACATTCACACGATCCTTTGTGTTCCTTTAACCATCATGATGATGGCAGTTTAATACAAAAAATCTGACACAATGTTACCTGTTAAAAGCCCCACTTTAGCCTGTGGTATGGTTTTCACCATGCTTACACTAATGCTTTGCATTTCTATTTTTCAGAACTTTAGAGGCTCCCCAAAGCAGCCTAACACCCTCTGGGGCAGCTGCAGCACCCCCAAAGCATCACCCACAAGTTTACCCACAGAAGCAGCCAGGGCAGCAGAGAGACCAGCAAAGAGCTCATCGGAGATGCAACACTGAGCACTGGGGCTGCCGCAAGACCCCGTCCCTTCCCTGATTTGCAAACCAAATGAGCACCTCGCCCTGTGCTCTCGGAGGGAGGATAAACTCACTCAGTGCTACAGAGAACAGGAGAAAAGGTTTAATTCCACCCCTGTGGGGTTGTCTATATTGAGCCCATCTGCCCCCTTTGGAATCAGATGCAGGACATGAGAACATGGAAAGACAGCAACTACAAGGTGTAATCTGGGAGAAGACTCCTGAGGAAGCTGCATCACCCCTAAAGAACACAAAGAGCAATGCTTCAAGGGGATGAAGGCATTTGGTGCACGATGTCCCTTTGGGAGGTGATGTCTGTGCACACCAGCCACCCCAAATGCTGGTGGCTGCTGCTCTCCAGGGGCATGATGAGAAGRGGATGAGGCACTTTCTTCCCCTTTCTCTCAAGACCTGCGAGGCCTCAGTCGTRATGTTCTGCAGTGTTTAATATCCCTGGCCAAGTACACACTGCACACCTACAAATGAAGCAGCTTGTTCTGCACAGCGTTTCTCTGCTCAGAGGAATTCCTAAATAACAAGCTATTAAAAGGAAAATGGAATTCAAAATTAAAAAATTAGCAACATGGAAATCCSTTGGGGTGAAACCTGCAGTTTAGATGAATTTGGGGGTTGTGCTGCTGAAGCTGGACCAGAGCAGCCGTGGACTTCCCAGCAGAGGTCACTGCTGCCAGCAACAGTTCCTCTGCCACTCACTCCAGAAATCCACACAGAAATTTGTGTGCTCCTTTCTTCCCTTTAAAGCATGAGCAAGCAATCCCATGCAGCCTTGATACACAGTAATTAATCCTTCAAGGATGAAYGATATTCATTTCAAGAACACGCTGGGATTTGGGCAAGCAGGTGTGGCATCATCACAACATTTTGCTGGTACTACAAAATCCAATGGGGATGAAGCAAATTTGTCCCACTCCTCTGCAAGCAGATCAACAGTGCCAGACATAACAGCTCACTTTAGGTTTGCAGGGATGTTTGGGTACATCGAGAGCCGAGGRGAGCACTGTGAAGTGGCAGCTATTTGCTGGTCGTGGATCAGGAGRGATTTGGGGATGGGTTAATTAACTCCACTTTTATCCCCTTGAGGAGCACCAAGTGAGTCTCAAAGGTTCAGAGGATTCATTCTGCTAAGCTTCCAAATGCCTGCACGCAGCCCTGCAGAAATGCTCACTGCCCTGTCTGATCTACTCAAGACCTGACAGGATTTATTATTTTAAAAGGTGCTGCTCTCGCTTTACAGAAGAGGAAGCATGGTGCAGAAAAATTACAAATTTTTCTGTGATCACGAGAGAGAATAGAGCAGAGAGGGCTGAGATTCTTCAATCCCAGAGTAATATCTTAATCAATGGGCCATATTATTGCAATTCCTTCTCCTTCCCATCTCAGTGAGAGAATCTTAAGCCCATGTCTCTGAAGCCCTTTTCTTCCTTCTGTCCTCCCTCTAAAGACTCCTYCCTTCCCAAATTGTGGGTCCCACACTGCAACAGAGAAATCTGCCTGATTAACTCTGCACAAAGCAACTCATCGATGCTTTTAGGGTACGTGATGCTGCAATATTATGGCAGCAGCAGAGGGGACATGGACATGAACTGGGGTGACAGCAATTCCCATTACTTGTTTGCAAAGAAAGAAAAAAAGCCCTAAAAGTGAACATCAAAGCATGGACTTGCTTAAAGCAAATTACACCTGATTACACAAATTGATATCAACTTGAAGGAAAATTAACTTTAAGGAAAATTRCCCTTTACCACCCTTTCAACCTCTCTTTCATCACATTTGCTGTTTTTCCTGATGCTCCCCCTCCATCCTGGCAAACCCCATGTGCAGCTTGCACCTCCCACATACCAATGTGAACCGAAAATTCCTCCATATGTGGCACAAAGGGCAGGTGCCACCTCCAGCTACCACTGCTTTGTTCAATTTCAGGAATCTTCTGAGGCYTTTAGACAGAAATAAGATGTCTAGAAATGAAAATACAAATAAAGAGAGACTAATTCTTTTTTACACTCTTCAGGACTTTTCACCCCACAAAGCCCATGAGATGCTGCAATCCAYGAGAAAAAGAAGAGGAAAATAAATCTAGGAGTGAGAATCAAGAGAATTTTAGTATACAAAAAAAAACCAAACCAACAAACCAAAACCCAATATAAAGAGGGATTAACCCTTGTAAGAAACTATGAGAAGTTTTATATCAGAAAGAAATTATGAAACTATGAAAAGAAAGGATGGATTCTCCCTTTTWAGAGCAGCTCTGGTTGGATGCTCTGCCTCAGGCAGACACAAACCTGGGGGCTCAATGCAACCAGGCAAAATTATCAAACTTCCCCTCCTGACTGTCAGGTCTATGACTCTGCCATGTGCTCTTACAAAGGTGTCAATGGCATACATGGATGAAGGCAATGTTGCACTGGAGCAGTGTTTTAACATATGGCCAGCCAAGATTTAAAGGAGCAAACTGAACTGGACAATCAAGGACTTCAAGTAAGTTTTGTGGGCATGGCAGCCATGCAAACAAGGGCTGACAAAAGGGTATTTGATCTGCAGCAGAGCCCCAAGTGCAGACTGGCCCCCTTTGCTTGCTGTGGAGTCATTGTATTGATAAGGAAATTGTCGTTTTTACCTGACTGCTACTGCTGAAACACAGAAACATCCACCTCCAAAGGGGCTGAAACACATCCCCAAAACAGGACCTGACTTGACCAGGAGTGGCATTAGGCCCTGCACAGCAGTTCCCATCCCACCAAATGATCTGTGCTGTAGTGTTGGAGTGGTGATGAGTACATGGCATGACACCCTGGTGATGCTAAAATCCTCCCTTGCTGCTGGCTGGCACAGAGACACCACATCCTACTCACTGCCACCAGAAGTGCACAAGCCACCATAGGTCCAGATCTAGCTCTAATGAGCAATTCTCACTGCAAAGTTTGCAAAAAAAAAAAATTTAAAATCAATATATTCCATGGGTTTTGGCTGTAGATTGCTTTTAAGAAGCAAGGGATTAAAATTTGGAAGTTGATGTACAATAAGGGAAACTAAATCCTTTAATAACTCAGCTTTCTGTCCATCTCTGCTGGTTCCTGCCCATCCCAGAGGCCAAAGAGCTGGCATTAAACCTGCTGCATGCTGCTGTGGATCATTAATTAGAGAGGCTGCCCTCTGCTCTGATAAAAGCAGAGAACCCAGATTTTGCTGCTGCTTTGGCTGCTGATCTGCTGGGAGAACATGTTAAACCCCCAGCTACAAACCATGACTGAATCACTCACATTAACATCTATGATATTTAGCGCTGAAAACCAGGKTCTGTTACAAGAATATTGTACAAAAATCTTGGGCAAACACAAGAACTGCTTAAGTAGGGCAGGTTCCCCCCACAACAACTCTTTCCAAGTCAGTGTTACATCTGCAAGACGTGACATTTAATGCTGCACCTCCATGAACAGCACGTGGCAYGGCTAAAATGCCACAGGAAAGCAAGAATAATTTTGTGAAAGGCAGAACTAACAAAGCCAGAGTCTGTAAGGATTCGTGGCTTTGAGTAACCAAATGTCTCTGAGTATCAATGTTCTATTATTGCCTCACGTACCCTGGAGAGAGTTTTGCCAGCAGCATGAGGGTTGATGGATTCACCAGCTGGCCAAGGAAAGTGTTTAAATCACAGTTTCTGCTCTGGAGGATACTGGAAACTTACCTCTGCTCAGCTGTCTGATTTGGTTGAAATGAGTCAATAATTTCAACAGATAGCAGGATAGTCTCACACATCTTCCCAGGGAGTGATCATATCAGATTGCTTTCCACTTGAAGGAAAACTACCAAAAAATGTCCATGATGGCTCAGAATGATGTGAGAACATGTGGGAACAAACCAGCCTGATCTCAAGGGGAAAGCAGGGCAATTCTGCTAAGAGGGGAGCAGGGCAGATTGAGGTGGCAGGGGTTGGTACGGGGAAGGTGTCCTGGCAAAGGCTGGTTGGGTCCGGCACAGCTCTGCCCACCATTCCTGCTCCCAAAAACCTTCCAGGACTGGCACTGCCTTATCTCAGTGCCATTTGTGTCATGAGGGGCCAGCACTGACCCCAGGACTGGAGGTGCAGCCTCACCAGTGCTGAGTACAGAGGGACAATCACTGTCCTGGTCCTGCTGGACACAGTGCTGCGGATGTTTGGGATATAACAGGGAGGGAGGAGAGTGTGGCGCCTCACATCACACATGAATTGTTGATTTTCAAGGGTCCACATTGTAAGAGACTACCAGACTGATGGCACCAAGTCAACCACCCTCCCCTGAAATGGTCATCCATGGAGACAGTTTTAGAAGAAAGGTGGAAGGTTTAATGACCCTGAGATTAATTTCTACTGCTTCACATCCTCCACAATGTCCTCCCTCTGCAGCCAACAAGAACGTGGTCCAGCAGAGGTGACAGTTTCTGTGGCTGCAGAAAGGGCTTTGGTCCCCATCATCTCAGGGCAGCGTTCCACTCTCTCACTCACAAACACACATACAAATAATGTGAAACTTAGGGAAACCTCAGCTCAGAAACAGAGCAGAGATGTGAACAAAACCAGGCAGATGTCAGCTGCTCAGCAGAGGTGGCTCTGCAGAGTCTAAAAAGCCAAAACATCTGTTTTTTCTCTCCTTCTACATTTAGATTGCTGGTGTTTTTTTTACATTATATCCCTAATTTGCCCATTGCAAAGAACTGGAGGAGGTTTATTGGATTCTGTATCGAATATTCCCTCACATTAAAAATTAAAGAGAGCTCCTTCTAATGAGCTGAAACATAGAACTGGTGCTCTGTCCCCATGCCAGACCGTGGTTTTTGACCTCCTCTTATCTCCTACCACCATGATACCTTTTGTTCCCCCCCCACATTACACATCTTGCCTTGCTTCATCTAACGACTGGGCGAAGGAGAGCTAATTCCAGCTCAAAGCCAGGTGGTTCAGTGCCCATATGTTGACTGCCTGGCCGAATTAGTTAAATCTCTGTGGCTGGAAGGACAAGGAGTTGAAGTGTGGGGTCAGGTGGGGGCTTCAAAACACAAACTGCTCACAATACAGGAAAGAAATTCATGTCTTCACTAATATTTTTAAGATCTCTGTGCTTCTGTTGGGTTAATTTGGTCTGCTTTGGAAAACCAGCTAGAAGAGAAAGACCCTGGATGTCCTAGAAGATGGCACACAAAGGTAAACATGGAGGGATGAATCACTTCACAACCTTCCCTCAGCTGTGACTGAAGAGGAGMCTGTGACAAAAAGGTCCAGTGTTGGTAGCACGCAGCAAATGGATCAGAGCAGGTGTTTGAAGGAAGTAGGAACAGTCAAAATTCAGGAGAGGGATGCCCACCAAAAGACCTACTTCTATTAGCCTTAGAAGATGGTGTTAATTTTAAAACTAACATTGTTTCCAGTTTAATTTTTTCACTATTTAATGTTTCAATGAGGCATGTAATCTTTTGTATGCAAAGCAATGGGCCAGGATGGGATTTGTCCTGATCCAGTGTCCTGTCCTAGCAGGATGCTGAGTGATTCTGCTGTCAGTGCAGCTGCCTCCTCTACATGATGGATAACTCCCCACATGGAGGAGAAAGGATGGAGAGCTGTCAGGACACCTTGTCTCAGGATTATACATTTCGTTTTCCAGATCCTACCTATCCTTTCTATAACCCCTGTAACTCAGGAGTGAAGACCCASAAATATTTCCATCCATTTCAATGGCCTTTCTTCCCTAGCACTGCATGGCTTCTATAGAATCCCAGCTTTATGTACCCCRTGCATAAAATGCTCTCATGAAATTTCACATGATAAAGTCAGGCTGGAGACATTCCCCTGGTGGAAACCTGAGCTGTGGAGTTAAGCAGCTGCAGCACTGACTGGCTGGGACAAAACTTATCCACATGCACCTTGCAATTTCTGACCCCTGCCCTATCTCCTGTTATCCTTCCCAGTGAGATCACAACAGAGCTCAGGCAAAAGCTGAACATTTTCAGCACAAATTCACATGGTAGAACTTTATAACACCCAACAAACATAACAAATTAATATAGGTACTTTGAGAATTAACATGAGTGATTCCTGGATCACACACCTGGAGTTYTGTGCTGATCTTGTGCTCATTTGTCGCAAGCATTTTCAGGTGAATGTTGCTCAGCAGCCATTCAAGGGAAAGAAATTCAGGCTCTGAGTCTTCTATTACAAAAACTTGTGACTTGTCTGAGAAGACTGGGTCCAAATGACCTTCTGGAATGCCTGTATTCCTGCAGTAGATCTGGCAGCCCATTCAAGRCAACAGGAACATCCCCGCATCAATGCTATCCCTGATTTTAGGAACATCCTGACTTCCACAAGAAGCAGACCAAACCATCATGATGGTTTCCAATTGGTAAATCYCAACTGGTAGTGATCAGAAAAGGCTTGCAAAGCTTGAGCAAAAACCTCCAGGCTGTTTAATGTGAAACACATCAAAACAAATATTAATGATGAATTAATCATTAAAGATGAAAAAGATAAAAGCAGTGTCTGCAAGGATTTATCTCAAACAGATACAGTGTACCACCCTTTAGTTCTTGGCAGCAGCCCTGCTTCTGCWGTGTGGAGGACTGTGGATTTACATGTGCAGCCAGTAATTAGAGCTGATTCCCACTCCCTCGCCTGGGAGATTGGGGAGCCACGTGCAGTTAAAGGTGGTGAGCAGCCCCTGGGCCCAGGTGGGTTGCTCTGGAGGTGTTTCATGAGCATAAAAGTAGTCTCTCATTRCAAAATCCCTGAAAAACAGGAAGGCTGACACTCTTGGAAGGGTGATCTGCCTGCAGTCAGAGCAACTATCCTTGTATATTGCCTCACAAAATGAGAAGAACTCATTAATTTCCAGTGAATGAGGAGGTGAATAACTGGAGTAACACTTTGTGTGGCCTCCTGGCTCAGATGGCAGCAGTGTGTGCACACACCCTCAGTTCTTCTGAAACCTGGCAGCAGACACTGCACCTCAGAAAAGGAAGCCCTGCCATCCGTGAAATACCCATTTGACACAGACACAGGGGTCCTGTTGTCTGCTATTATCTCCTTCACTGGTTTGAACACATACTAATGAAGGGTGAATGCTCYAACACCCACGCACCTGCACAGGTAACTCACACAAAAACATGGSAAAATGCCTATTTAGACAAGCACAGAGCTGAAAGACATCACAAAACCAGGCATTTCATTCCACCACATGGGGAACAAATGTAGCTGTCACCCAGACGTGACAGAGCTGGGAGTCCCAGCTGTGACTTTTACAGGATCTTTAGCTTTTGGGTTACCCTAAAAGCTAATKCACATAGGTGAGGTGGAGCTGAATTGCTGATGATAAGGACAAGTAACAGCACAGAGGCASAGGTGGTTAATGTACTCAGAGAACAGTGATGTAACCAAAAAGACACTTTGGCTCACAGCAGGAAGCGGGGCCATGCGCTACAGTCACATCCAAAGAGGTTTACGCCTCAAAACCACATTTTCTCCACAAGAGAAGCAGAAAAGTAAATGGGTATCCAAGCATAAATGACATCCTGAACATTAATTTCTTGTCCCCCATGCAGCTGAGTTGTCCTCTGCATGCTCAGCTCTGCCAGTTGTTGCCGGGCAGCCTAGAAAATCACAAGCTTTGATTAAGTGTGATGAGACTGGGTGTGCATGTGACAATTAAAGCAGATTACAGTTCCTCGGTGCTGTGCCAGCAGCCAGCAGTGTCACACTTGCCCAGCTGCAGGTGTYTCCTACAGTGAGGAACAGCAAACGCCCTCCAAAATGGGTTGGAGTCCCTGTGGGTGCAGGGAGTACAAAAACAACCACTTTGCTTCTCCCAGCAGGTGTGGGTTTGAGTCTTGACCAGGTCTCGATGTGTTTSTGTCACTGGGGCCACCGTGCATCAGCTGTGCTTGCCTGCACCTTGCCCACCTGGCTGGCCCAGGGCCACRTGCCCAGGGAGCAGGGAAGCCTGGCACACCGGGATGCTGGAGCTCTCCTGGGCAATCCTCAGCTGGCTCAAGCTCAAGCTCTGACTCAAGCACTCGGTCTGCAGGGACAAGCCACATGACAAACTCAGCAGCAGCAGCCTGTCACAAAACCCTCTCCTTCCCACCCAGCTACAGGGAAGCCAATTTATTTTATTTATTGAGACAGAAGAATAAGTAAGAGGCTAGGCAGGTTTCCACATTTCATCATCACTGGATKAGGACTCCCACACAGAAGGCTGCTCCCCCAGTTGCCTGTGGGAAGTGCCAATAGCCCTTGGGTGAGTCACATGCACCCTGTACCATGAAAACAGAGTGGGAAAGCTCTGCACAGCGGGGGAGTGATCCCAGAGGACAGACACTGCCACTCCATGCTCATCAGGAGTCACTGTCCTCAATCACAGGGCACAAAAACCCAAACTCAAGGGCAGATCAACTTCTCCTGACACTTGTGTGAAAGCAATGGGACTCTTGGAAGCCTTAGAGCTGGCAAAGGACAGAGGAGAACACAGCTTCAGCCTTCCATAGCTGAACCTGCCATTTCCAAGCTAAATGAAGGCTACTCAAGCTCAAGCCTGGTTTATTTTCAATCTTCCCAGATACTAGGGACAAAAATACATCTTCTACTTCCACTGTTGCTGTGTTTGTTTTGCATGTGGTCTTCAGGAACGATGCAGAGGGAGGGAAGAGGGGAAAAAGCTCCCAGCAATGGGCAGAATTAATCATGGAGCAATTCAGCTGGGCCAAATCTTGGAATYTTTAATCAGGGAAGACTGCTGGGGGTCTCAGTTGGCTGGATTCACGTTTTGGCAGCATCACTGTAGAGTCCAAAGTAGACTGGAACTCAATACACCAAGTGGCAGAAAAGTCATTTAACCAGAACAATATAATTAGCAGAAATCCTTGTTAATAAGGATGCATTTTGCTTGTATGTAACAGCAGCTAATTGGTTTTTAACCAGGTGAGAATAAGTTTGAGAAGCTTAATCTCCCCAGTTTTACAAAGGCTATCAAAGAGGGGGTCTAATTAAAAATTAAATAGTGAAGTTCATTTATTCCTGCTGCATGTATCAGTGTGGAGCACAGGGACTCTGTGTATAGGTTTCTATTTTTAGGAGAGAAACCCTGATTCACAAATGTCCCCACCTTTTGGAGAGGTAACAGAGGAGCTTAAACCAGAAGGAGTTTAAACCAACTCTATACTTGCAGCTGTTTGCCCAGAAAATAATGCTTTAAGCTGCAGTTCCCTCTTGTCTTATGGCATGGAAATATAATTTTTAAAAGCACCCCCTGAGTAACCAAGGACCAGACTTCTAAAGATTATTAGGTACCACATGATGCAAGTAAMTTCCTACAGTAACTAAGCGTCAAAGTGCTTTCAAACTTCCTCCTGGGTATCTTCAGATAGCTAAATATATTAAAAATATATATCTAAAAGGTTTTTTAAGGGTGATATAGGCACTGAAGGGCTGGAAGTCTGGAATCTTTCCATGGTTTTTAATCCCTAATAACAACTGCAGAAAGAATTTATGTTTTTTAAATATGTCATTGTGGCACTGTCCTGCAGCAGAGCATGGAGGTTAACAACACCAATATTTCAGACACCAACAAGCACAATATTAATGCCAGGAACAGCAATTAGTGTTAAAAGACAGCAAATCCTTCATGTAAAATAAATGCATGTCTAGCTGTGGGAACAGTAGGGCTAAAGAGCAATAAGGCAGTGACATGTGGTTATTTTGCCATTATTCTAGCTAGGTTTTACYACTGCCCACTGACTTTTTGCAAGTCATGATGAAGCAGAAATGAGAATAAAAATGCTTTGAAAGCAAGAGTTAATAAATGCACTTCAAAGGACAACGATAGCAATTTTCTCTTTGTCAATTCCTTGTTTTCATTCATGCCACYAAGAAGAAATCAGTATGAAAAAGTGGGTTGTTTCATGGCATTCAAGAGAATGTTTTCTAACCAACTGTCTTACAAGCTACAGTGCTATAGATTTCTAATATTTTATGCAGCCAAGTCACACATACAAGTCACACGTGGTGACTCATTTTTTCCTAAGCAATACATCTAATTAATTCAAGGTATTTAGAATGAAAGGTAGCTATTAGATGAAGACTAAAATAAATGGTACTAAATGCAGCCTCAGTGCTGATGGACACAGAGCATTCTGGTAACATCCCCTTCTCTGCTGTGCTAAAARCTGTGGTGCTCCCCACAAATAATGCTGAATTAAAAAATGAAAGCTGTATCCTGCTTAAAGAGCATCTGCCAACAGAACTTGTCAGSATGGTGCTGGAGGACCCCTAGGACAACAGATATATCTTGTCTCACAATTTTGAGCTGGGTGGAGCATGTGTGTGGGGAGAAGGTGTTCTCCAGCTCAGCCTCTGAGGCAACTCACTGCCCGGCTTTTCCCAGAATAAAAAGGAGTTACAAAGCAAGGGGTGTGATTTTATAACATTCMCTCCTGCCTATTGTCTGCTTATTTGGAGTGATGCATTCATTTATGATACATCGTGAAACAGTCATCAGCCCTTTCTCTTTTTTACCATTACCTCAGCTTTATGTGGCATCAATAAATCCAGTGCCTTGTCACAAACTGCAAGTGTAKCTGCTTCCTGGATGCTGAGCACAAGTAGGAACTGCTGGGAAAGTAGCTGGTGATGTGATTAGCATCACAAACTGATGAGGTTACAAGTTCATTTCTAGATGAATGTACACATTCTCATGGKTCTTATCATCTGCGATCTGGTGATCTCTCAAGAGCTGGATTTGGAATAAAATTTACAGAACGTTTCAGTTCTGAATGCAACACAAATGCAGGCACAGATGTTCCTATACAATTTCTAATTTGTGCTTTAGCTTAAAACCTAGAATTGCACAGGTCCTTGTCAATTATGTGTCTTCTCATGTGCCACACTCTCCTGCACAGTGCCATTTGAAGTTCAAGTCCAAACTGAATCAGAGCAGCATCCTGACAGTCATTCTCTCCCAGTCTTTTTGCCCTGCTTTATTGCTCTATCCATCTAGTTATACTTCAGCTTGTGAATTACTGCATTATCAGGTTACTCTGTGTTCTGGTGGGATTTTAAAATAACAACATATTTGATGCAAATAATTATTTCCTCCACTCGGAGGACATTTGTGTGCTCTTAATAGGATGGTAAGAGGGAGGGAGCTACCTGCTGAGTTAATGCTGTGGTTCTGGGTTTCCATTAACCTTCTAACTTCAGCCATTTTTCATTATGAAATCATGAACTTCAAACCGAGCACACAGAAAAAAGTACATTTCTCACCACTGACATAGCTCTGAAGTGTGACTGGAAACACTRCTTTCACACTTTAAAAAAAGTCCAYCTTTGACCTGAGACTAAAAGGCAAAGTTTGCAAAGCCAATGAAATTTGTTTAGGAAGTTTTGAGGATTTCAAAGGGAGCTGGAGTTAGCATGGAAACMTGCTCAGGCTGCAGGCTGGCACCAGCAAACACTGTGAAAAATACTTTGGAAATGTGTAGGGRAAAACAACCATGAATCCATATGCCCAAAATACATATGGGCTTCCATGTGAGGCTTCACACCAACCAATGGGCGCATCAAGAGGTACAAACGTACTGTGGAGAAACCAGCCAGAAACCTCCAGAGACAGCAGACAATGTGTCTCTGACACTTTATGTATCTTTCTGMGAGATGTAGCCAAGTAGAACCAGTCAGTCGGAATGGGCAGAAAAGTGTCAGTTCTTACTCCAAGGACATGCAMTTGCAGATTTAGAGGATAAGATAACCAAGCCTTGGGTCTGTATTCACACCTGAGCTGTCCACACGGTGCTGGTGTCAGACTGTGCTGGTTCTGGTGATACTGTAATGAACCAGTCAAGCAGACTCCCCAAGGGGCAGATGGGTTTCAGTGGCTGAAACCAGGCCTGTGATAACAGTGAAATCACAGAAACTGCTGAGCAGTTAACATTTCACCAGTCATGCGTGTGCTCAGCTCAGGCACARCTCACTGCTATCACTTTGATTAATAGACTGTTGAACTGCAAGCTCCATACCAGATACAGGTGGGGCAGGTGAGGCTCWGTTTCTCATATGTCATTTTGCTTTTGACAGACATAAACACACTTCTAAAGAGATAATCAAGAGTCATCAAATCTCACAGTACTTAAATCATGCAGTAGGAACAGTTAAAACACTTAATCTCACATTACTCTAATTGTTACTCAGTGTCTCTGAGTTGTTACTTCTTTGTCTGCATTTCTGGTTTTGCTTTTATGTCTTATTTTCCGCTCTGCTTTCAGCTGCTTTTCCCCTGTCCATTTACTCTTAGTCAGAAGCCCACCTGAAGGTGGAAAGCTCTTTTCTCTCTATGGCAGCTGTCTCACACACACAAGTCAATCTCTGGCTGCTGTTTGCACCAGCCATGCCATGTGGTGACACTTCCAAAGACCGGTGTTTGCATTTGTGCTATCTGTGACACCTTGCTCAGGGGGAGAAATCAGGAATAAAAGAAAGGGAAGGCCAGAGTCACAAACATACTTTTTTAAGTTTCAGTTACTGCAATCTCCTCCTCCYGGCCTTTTTCATTCACTCACACTGCTGCAAAGCACATTTCCTAGTCCATRTTTTTGACTGGGCCCATCTATGCACTGTTCATGGCCTATCCCCTGGGACATGATACATTCACTTGTGTTTTTAAGGACCTTCTAGCCTATTCCCATCTTATTTATTGCTTCTCCCGACCCCTGAATCCTCACTAGGAAGGGGGTGAAAACAACAAAGACCAGGAGGCTCTGTAGCCTGGTGGCAGATGGCAAAGCCATCCAGGAGATGGGACTTGTGAGCTGCCAGGAATCTCACAAGGAAGGGCGTGCACAGCCACAAGCAGAAAGCCCCTCTCAGCTGGATACCCACCTCCAGCAAAGATAACAGGGCTCCTGGATGAGCAGTGGCTGCTGATGCACTGCCCAGTGCAGATCTCTGAGCTCCAGAGAGGGGCAGGAACTCCAGCTTTGCCTTTTTCTATGTGTATCTCCTTYCAAGATGTTGCCTTTCTGAAGGGCTGCTCTCAGTCTCCCAGCTCCTCTGCAGATCATTTCCTCAGAGTTTAGAATACATGAAGTCAATCTGCATCCTAACCTGGCTCTCAGGGTTTCCTTTTCCTTCCAAATAACAATTCTACAATTTGAAGGTGGGACTTGGCCAAAGAACTCTGCAGATAAACAATTTCCATGTCTTTTTTTTTTTTTTTTTTTTTTTTTTTTTTTTTTTTTTTTTTTTTTTTTTTTTTTTTTTTTTTTTTTCTTTTTTTTTTTTTTTTTTTTTTTTTTTTCTGCCAAAATACTGTCCCCTTGGGAGGAAGAACACAGATGTCTAATGGCCCAAAGGAATTCAACTTTCAGTTGATTAAAGTAGAAGTAGCCCTCAAAAATGGAAAGCTTCACCCAGGGAAGGGATTTTAGCCTGAAAAGGAGCTGAGACCTCTCTGAGCACCCACTGAGAGGGATATCTGAGCAGAGCAACCTGAGGATGTGCTGACCGAGCAGACCAAGAGCACAGCTCCTTTTGAAAACCTCCCCATCCCTCCAGAAACCCCRGGGAAGGAATCTGCCTTCTGAAAACCTCTCCATCAACTGCCTCCCAGGATGAATCCCCTCACTGTGTAAGAGCCTTCCCAGCTCCAGACTTCACCCGTGTACCTGTCTGCTGGAGGATGTCAGCTATGAAAAGCATTTCTAAGGATGGTCAGAAAAAGCTAGAAAATKACTCCATCAAATACTGCCAACTTCTTCTAAGACTAAAACACCTCCTTGCTTCCCCTGGTTGCCCACAAAAAAAATACTAAGCAGAAATCTAAAATAAGCTACCAAACTTCAAGCAGGTGTGTGTGACCTGTGTTATTCCTCATCCAGTSGGTGCATTACTCAGCCATCGTGGTGGTGGCTTTCAGTGTGAAACAAGACAGATATGTGCACACCCTCTCTGCTCACTGCAACCCCTTGACTGCATTAATCCTCYCTTCCAAACAGGATTTACTTTTCATCATTTTATAAACAGGCTGAGTGGTGTTGGGGATGAAATGTCCATCCACAGCAGGGAGCGAGGCCAGCAGCTGAAATCAAGAACTGAGCTTCAAATCTTGGTCCAGGATTGACGAAGAATGTTCTATTTCCCTGTCCCTCAGCATGACCATCTGCTCCCATCTCAAGAAATCTCACCCACAGCCTGACTTTTTTAGTCAAATACTCATGGATTTCTCACACAGAAACCCATGATGTCCAGGTGAATGCCCTTAAAATGGGGTCTGTAACAGATTTTACAGTATCAAGTCATTTTTTAACACTAAAGCATTTTAAAATAATTTCCAAGGATTCAGCACGATTAGGTGCGGTGTTGGATAAAGAGGATCCCTCCCATGTGTGGTGCCAGTGGYGATACCATCTTTCATCCAATGAAAAATCAAGCAATATCCCTCTCTGTAGGGATCCATGGGTCACATAAAGCTGTTAAAACGGTACAACAGCTATTTTAAGACATTTGTACAGAAAATATGCCTTTGCTTCTCACAGTCATAAGCTTCCAGATCCTCTGGCTGATCCACATAAAAAACCTTCAGAATCCTACTGGCACTGTTTTCAAGCTGCTCACTCTAATTGMTGATTACGTCCAGTTACCTTTTATTTCAGAAACAATCTTGTTGAAGTAAAAAAAAGTGAACAAATGTGAAACTAATGTAAGACATTTAGAGGCTGATTCTCCAAACGAAGTATTGTATCAGATAATTTAAAAGGAAGGTGATACAGTACTTYCTTGTGGTAGCATTTATTATTTGTTTAACTAAAGGTCAGCAAAAATAATAAAAAATCTGTTGTCTCAGGGACTACARAGACAGACTTCAGGCCTGGGGATCTGCTCCATTTTAGCAGAAATAAATTCATGTCAACAACCAGCACACTTTGCCAAAYACTTCTTTCACTTCTCCCACCTCTCTCTGGGTTGAAGGCTGYTGGCTAAACCCTCTTGCCCCATAACTCCAGTGTGCTGATTCCTTGTTTTCCTGACACCTTCATACAAAAGGTCCTCTACTTCTGGTCCCTCTTTTTTTCCCCCTGTGGATACTGAATGTCAGAAACATTGCTTATTTCACAGCAGGTTTGAGACAAGCAGGAGAAAAGGCTGAAGCCTGGAGCCCACCCACCTTGAAAACCTCCCTCCCAGCACCTACCTCTGATGGAGATTTCYTGACAGCACCATTTCCCAGCTATCCTGTTCTCTCCCCAAATCCAGGGGTATCAGATCTGTAGCAGTCTCTTTGGTTGTAATTTTAATTTTGAGAAATCTTAGCTTTGCCAATCTACTGAGAGTAAAGGAAATGTGTATTTCTCCACTAAGAGTCCCTGTTTATTCGAGGACATTTTCTCCCATAGTGCCTTATCTTTGCCATTGTTTCATGGTCTAATTACTTCCCTTCTGAGAACTTAATTTAATTTATCTCCTTGGAGTCAGGCAGGATCACATCAAATATGTAAACTCAGCTGGGCATGATATTCATACAAATAACAGCTCTGCCTGTACACAATTCCTGCCCTATCACAAGCAATCCCACTTAGAAAAGGGAACATGCATTTGTGAAAGTCACCATTTATTGCCATTATTGCAGCAATGTTGTACTGTGCAAACTCAAGCTRCTGCTAGCCAAAGCATGCTGCAGTTTCCTCTGAGGAAACTAAAATATTTTCGCATGAAGAATAAATAATCAACTCAGATGAGTCTGAACAAAGGAGCCTCTGACTGAATTCTAATGGAAGGAAATTGTTTAAACAAGTGTTTGTTTTCTGAAATGTTAACAGGCTCCTGGTGGTGAACTCTACTGATCCATACAGCGCAGTACAGCTAAAAATGGCTTTTTTCCCTACCTTCTCAGCTCTTTATATTCCTSTGCTACTTTGCTGAGTGTTTATTCTCTCTCTGCTACCCAAATGGACTGCAGAGATCATGMATGTTTTGATGCTGTCCAATGGTTGCTTTTTCCAGGCATGTTATTTTCCTCTTGGAGCGTGAGGAAGAGGGATTTATGTATACAAAATGTGTCACAGAAATGGCAGGAAAGGTCCATACAAATATGAAAAACAAACTCAATCTAGATAATGAGAAGACAATTTCATTTAATAATATGGCCAACTTTTAAAAAGTCTCAGATTTTTTTTAAAAAGTAAAAGCATAAAGAACATTTAGGAAATTCTTAAGAGACACCTAATAAATAATACAGAGTAATTAATAAGTCATAATATCAAACATGTATGGGAGATCTTCTAACTCTACTAATCAGCACATGGAATAAAAAACTGAGCTCAGATTGAAGCTGTTGTTGTTATCCCTCACAGAGGAGAGCTGTGAACGCTGTTGCCCAGGGCCTGTRACTCGCTCAGATYACTGCTGGTGGCATGGCAAAGGTARGGGATGGCAGCTTCAGAAGAACACACACAAGTGTTTATCAAATGCCAACTTGTCTGGTGGTCTGCCACTGAAACCRGATTGGCTTCATTTCCTTTTCAAGCTACAGAAACCAAACCAGCCTATTTGGAAATAAATATGTCATCTTTGAGACCAATTAAATTTTGAAAATTGTGACCAGGGGGAGAGGAGAGGATCAGAAGTTGGGCTTCATAATTAAAGCTGACTGCAATCTAAATTACTAAGAGATTTTGGCTCGTCTTGATTGCACATTCCTCAAGATAAAACTCTAATGACTGCCTGATCTGAATCTCGCTCTGTATCTCTTGTGGCTGTCAGGAGCCTGTTACAATCCCTCCAAATGGCAAAGATGGGCTYTTCCAATTTAGGCTGTAGTGTTCCCTGTCTTTACCCTGACAGGAGAGCCCTTTTCAGTCCCCAGCTGACATTACAAGTGCTCACCTGCTAAAACATGCATGGGAAAAAGGAAATAATAAAAGCAAAAAACGTAAAGCAGAGGCCAACTGATGAGCAAAAAAAAAAAAAAATTTGCAATTTAGACAGACCCCGATCCCTGAGATAAGAATCTTTCCTAGGAAATATCACACCCAASATCTTACTAAATTCAGGGCAGGCAAAGCAGCATGCCAAGTATAAAGACAAGTTGTTACAACTTCAAGACATTTTTTTCATGCCAGCGCCAGTTTGACATGTGTCCCACCCTATAAAATTATTTTCTATTGCTTCTTCCTATGTGATAGCACCTTTAAAACAGTAATTAGAGGACGTGTTTGTTTAGAGGAGGGCAAATTACTGCTTYGCTTCAGGGCCTGCTTAGCATGTCAAGTTAGCCTGGAAGCAGAATAAAATCATCAGTGAAAAATAAATAGTCTGTGTACAGTTTCATACAGAATGTAACACCTCCCTCAAAGGTGCTCATGCATCATTTAATGCTTAACACATTCCCAAGAAGCAGGAAATCATGCAGACAAGCATCAGCACTTAACCATTTGAGGGCAGGAATCCTATTGCAGTGATGTCTTTAGAAAGGCAGGACCATTTCCAGTTCCCAAAAAGGAAATGAAAAGACTTGGTCACACCTTGACTCCAGGGGAGTTCATTTGCCTTGCCCATCTGACCAAAGAGTTCATGAGAAACTGGGCTCTGTGCCTGGTTTCATTCTCCCCGTGGGTTGACCAAACATCCATGTCCTGCATCTCCCYACAGCACTGYAGCCTGTGCTGGTCYYTGCTCACCAGGGYATCCCAGATCWGATTTCAGKACTAATCTAAGGAGTTCATACACTAAATTAAGCTTATCCTATCCCAGGGAACATCTGCCTCCCTACCAGGCTCAGTTATTTCAGCAATGGCAGTCAGACACAAAAGATTTGACAGGTCCAAGGAGAAGGGACAAAGACTGATCCAACACTCTGGAAGAGCTTCCTGAAGGTGGGCAGGAGGACACACAGTATGTGTCTGGGTGAAATAATGTTGGGGTTTTTTTTCTTCTATAGGAATTACTATTAAAGGATATTAGTCCAGTGTGGSCCCACAATCAGCACCACGATCCAAAGGATTTCTAGCAATATCCATGTCCTTGCAACCGTCAGATTTGCTTAAAAACCCGTTTTTCATGAATGCTCTTCTCATACCCATTAATAAAACACTTCCACCTCTTCACAGGCAGAGAAGGATCTTTTTGTACTTCAGTGTTTGCAGTGTTGCAAACACAGTGCCAGGATACCATGGTGAGATATAACTATGAATTATGATGTTTAAAGAGATTTCTTTGAGGCTAATAAATGCACACATAAATGGGTTTATAATATGGTCCATGCCACAGTGCACATCACGTTACAGAATCACAGAATCACTATGKAAAAGACCTCTAAGATCACCAAATCCAACTGCCAGCCATGTTCACCACTAAACCATGTCCTCAAGGGTCATATCCTTATGGTTTTTGAACACTTCCAGGAAAATCAATGACAGATTGCATGTGGCTTTTCTGTTTATAGCAGACAAGTCAGTCGTGTGAGGAACAACACTAACTCCAGCAAAGGTATGCAAAAATCCTGGAGCTCTTCATCCACTATGCTCTACACACCCAATCCAACTGAAATAATTTGGGTTAGAGCAGAATTGCCAGCCAGAGACTGGACACGAAGGTGTTAAGGTATCTGATGGGCAGACACAGCCATGAAATGSCTTAGCCTTTCCTAAGTCAGAAATACCACACGCAGATTACAGAAATCACAGTGTCRTCTGCTCGGTGGAAGATGTCTCCTCAGGGCTTTCTTTTCAAGCAGACGGAACCACGGTAAAGGTCAGCATCGTTTACAGACAAATCTATTTTGTAATACATGGAGCACACTGTGCTCTGTGCGAGACGCCTCACACACAAATCTCGCTGCCTCGGATCGACACAAATCCTCGTGGGCATCTCCCTGCAGAGGGAGGGCAGGAGGAGCTCAGTCAAGCAGCAGATTTGCCATCCAAGCATCGTGCACATGAGTTAGCTGGTGGCACCATCACCTGAGCTCCCATTGTCCTGAGGGCTCATTGATCCCTGCCTGACTTTGTTTTGATTTAAGGAACAAACACTGGGGAGATTTGARCCCTTGTGCAAATCTTTCTCCAGCCACGACCACTGCCAGTATCTGGCCATGAGTCTCACGCGTATGGATGCACCTCTGACAAGGTTTCTTCTTTCTTCCTTGAAAGCAAGAATGACCTGGCACGTACTTTCACTTGGCTGTTTATAGCTTTTAGAACTTACCWGTAAAACTTCTCTGTCTATGAAGTACTAAAGGCGAGTTTGAACAACTCTAAGTTTGCTAGGGGATTCACAGTTCTTGTTCAAACTCTTGGCATTTGTGATCACTTTCAGATTTCTTTTCCATTTTAAGCGAGAAGCACAAAAACATGCAGCAGGAATTGACTGTTTGGGAACCTCTTCAGCATCCAAGCTGGAGAAAGTTTTGTCTCAAATCTTCTMATCTCACTCCATTCCTCCTCCATTCCCCCTTTCTCCTGGATTACACAATCTTAAAAGCATCCATGTAGCCATGTGTTATGTTTAAATATATTTTCTATTTAGAGTAATGTGCGTGTGTTCTGCCTCTGAGGGAAGGGGRATACTACAAATGTARTGATCCCARTTGAGGAGCATTTTTGGCCTGTTAKGGGACAATAAGTCCTATTGGCAGAGCTACGGAAAAGCTTCCAATCCCAACACAGCAGACTTGATGCAGTTTCTTTGATCAGCAGCATGATTCCTCACCATTATCAAAGGTAAGGAGGAGAAAACATGAGGAAAATTGTTTACAACCCAGCAAGATCAACTGCTCACAATGTTCCACTTTATTTATATTTATATTTTTTTATAATACAAGGAGAAGCACAGCACTGCAAAGCAGTTTTGAATTAACTGCTTTCTCCCAGCAATACTTTTGGCTTTGTACAACAGTGCCAAGTGYTGATATTTATATAACTCAGCAATGGTTATGATTTTGTTTCAAAAATGTTATTTCAGTGTGGCTATGCCATCACCCAATGAACTCAGGTGCACGTGTGGCTTCAGGACGAGTCTTGGGGAAGAGATGGTCCCCTCAAATGAAAAGTTTAGTCTGGAACAGGCTCAGAAAAAAACCTATTTTCTGAGCTTCTTYATCCRCTTTGGAGAAGGGAAACCAAGGCCWGGAYYAAGCATAAAACCAYGGACACCAACACTCTCAGTGGCACCAAATCCCTTAACATCAGCTTCTCCCTTGGAGAGTGGCCACAGCACAGGAATGGGCTGAGACTCCTGTGAGGCCAATTAAGATTTCTGTGAGCTCAAGTGCTGACTTGGAAAGAAAATTAATATATAGGGATTTTCCTGCCACTGGAGGTGCTTTAACCTGCTGCAGTTAGCGTCTGCTTTCTCCTGTTATTTTCTTTGGAGTTTTATTATTCATTTCTCCATGCTTCAGAGTGGTGATTTCCACCCAGGGGATTGCAAACCCTTGGGAATCTGTGGGCTTCACAGAGTCCGTAAAGGATAACTAAAAAAGTAAATCCATCATTCAGGAGTTTCAAATTAAATTGCTCTGGAGGAGCTGGCTCTGCTACTGGAAAAAAAATTAAGTACCTGCCTATTCAAATGGTTGAAAACCATTATTATAAAGCCATTTCCAGAATAAGCTCTCAGGCTTATGCTCTTTCATTTTCCTAAAATTAAGACACAAATCAGCCACAGCAGTCAGAGCACTGATTCCTCCACCAAAATCCCTCCTTTTGCCCCATTTCCATAYATTTCATGTCCTTGGCTATGGGTCCCTGCTGTGTCTCACCCACACAACATCAGTGTGCTCCGAAAATCAACCTCTCAGTTAACCAAAACTTACAAGGGGAATAAATTGATTAAATAAATGAAGATAAAAACTGGATTATCACCAGGAATTATTGCCAAATCAAGTGTTTTTTTTCAGGATTACCCCACTCTAAAAATGCATTTTTGATCTCACCATTCTCCCCATCAATGACCGCATGCCACAGGAACACTTCCAGTTACAGAGTTTGCATGAGGAATGTCCAAAAGATTCTCCAGGTACCCAGAGGTGTCTATAAAGAACCCTGCCATCAATTCTGCACAGTAAAAACTGAGATATTCTACAAAATAAGGACCTAAATAGGCAGAATATTAAAGAAACACGAGCTCTTTTAGTAAGTTGAGAAATAAACCCACAAGTAAATACAACTAAAAAAYTCCTGGGCAAATGAGAATAATAAAGTATTTTTCTGGAAGGAGTACAACGGGTGGTTTTGCAGTTCCAGTGTAGAAGCAGGAGGCCCCCATGAAGCCTGGCCACCTTTCTAACCATGAGTCAAATCCAGTTATCAAGATCTACATAGCATAAACAGATGAAAGAAGACATCCCTCTTGACGCAGGGGGTCAGATCAGGTGAGTGACTTTCTCCTTCCAGAACCAAACACGGGGTTTAAACCTGCTGACACACAAAGTCTAGTCCAAAATTAGCCTGAACTTTTGGGCAGTTAGGGTATTTTTTTTTTCTTGAAAAAGATCTGATAGTTTTTCACAAGGGAGCCTTAAAGAGGTTTCCAGGATGGTGTAAGACCAGCACTGAAATGAGTGCTCCTCTCAGGACTGGCATTTCTTGGTTTGTAGTCCAGGACTGGGAGGACTGTGATGGATCACCTATGACCAGCCCCAAGTGCAGAGAACAGTCATGGCCCCCATGGATTCAGCAGGAATAATCATGACACAGGAAATTATATAGCTGACTAATAAAACCCATGAGGTGTCTCCAATGTCTTCCAGACAGGGGATTCCACTGGGATCCAGATCACTGTCCTGTGTATAAACTTTTAAAAATGCCACTGGAGTGTGCTTGAGATACAGATGGGACAGTGTCAGCACAGGATCACATCTCTAAGGTTTGTAAGATTTCACTGATGCAGAGCACAGCCCTCTAACTCACTGACATCCTCTTTCTGTTATTTACTAATCTTCCCCAAACCATCCTGCTAATATTTTTACCTATAACAGCTACTCTAGGAGCGTATACAGCACTAAAATAAAACCAATCTAACTATGTTAAAATAAAATGGTGTAGGTGTTCCAGCTTGAATAGTCGTTTAAGGCTCAGCTATGGGGAAAGAAATATAGTGTAAGATTGCCAGAAATACTGACATCAATCTTCCATCTCAAGAGCAATTCAGAGTGATTCCAAATTTAGTTGGTCCTATTAAGAAAACAGCTCTTGGGTAAGAGTGCAAACGACATCATCATAAGAAAGAAAACCAGAAACATGTGCTTCTAATAGTAGGAGGAATTTTAAACAAAGTCAGCAATTCARCATCCTAATAGTAAATCAGAAAAAGGAGGGAAGAAAATCTCTGCATGCCAACCCAACCCTTTCAGGGGGAAGCTCAGTGATCAACTCCATTCTGGCCTTTCAGTTTCCAGAAGGAGAACCAATTTAATGATACCAGCAGGAGGAAGCCCCACTCCATAAGACCCGGGCCATGTTCCCCACTCTCATAGAAGCAGCTTTTTGGATTCCCTTGTTCCAGTTCTGTGGCTGCCTGGAGGGAGGAGAGGATACATGGCCAGTCCCTGGCAGATTCTCTCTCTGCAGGCTGAAGTTTCAGMCACAGCAACTGAAATCAGCAGCAGCACCACAGAACACCCAGTGCTCCCATCCTGATCCAGAAAGGGCACAGARCTGTCTYTGCRGGAAAGCCARGATCCTGTGTGGGCTCAGCTGAGCCCGCGTTGGGAGCACTCGAACAAAGAGCATCTACCTTTGGAACAGTAAATCCCATATGGGCTATGGTTGGTTTTTCAGACACATCCCTCCATCCAGGAGGCACTGGGGATGARGAAAGGAGGCTGTGCAGCACGTTTAATGTGCACAAAGCCCTGAGCCCACACTGCACAACCGCACGAGACAAAGCCCCGCAATCCTCATGGGTGACCTCAGCTCGGGCTTCCTTTCCCCTTTTGCTTTGGGCTGAGATTCTCAAGGGAGCCTCGAGGAGTCATGTAACCAAGTTCAACGACTTTGAATTTTSCTATTGACCAGAATAGCATTAGATCATGTTACCCATGTCTGTTTGTTAATGACGAGAGCTCATTTGCCCATGGTGGTGCTACATGGYTCGGACGCGTGTGTTGGACACCATAAATGGCAAGGACGATGCCTTCAAGACACAAACACTGTGGGACACGCAGCAGTTCCACTCAACAGCAATTTTCTCGGGAACACAGAAAAAACACAGAAGGCACAGTTGCAAACTTCACAAAAAATTTTCAAATTCCCTCCCACCAACCCACATGTACTAAATATACATCAGCCAGCCATTGCTGTTACTGTGACATAGAAAGGGGAGAACTGGCATTTCTGTATGAATGCTAATAAAAGCTACATCTTTTTGGATTGTGTCATATCCACATATTCGCTGTGGCTCACATAAGAGAGCATATATAAAACAAGGAAAAAATTCTTTCCTCTTTGTTTTCAATTAGAAATCCCCCATTATCCCCTTTAAGAGCAAAGCTGTGAACAGCCACTGTTTTCTCTTCTAATTATCAAGTTTACAGTAGACAAGGGACTGACCAGATTGCTTTGGTCTGGAGAGATGCTTCTTGACAAAATGTATTATGCCAAATGCTGCTGCTGCCTGTGAACTCTTCTGCTTTTGGTAGAGGAGAAAAAAAAAATCAAACAGCTGAGAAAGAACCCCACTTTTCAAWCCAGTATTTGAGAGCATGAGTTAACTACAGCACTCAGAGCCCAGTCCACCAAGGCCTGAGTCTATTCCAGTGGCCTGCAGGGAATGGCTGCTTAGCTGAGGCTGTAAAGATATGTATGTGAAAGTCCAAAAAGGTCGCAGTTTAATCCCTGGTGCGTCAGCCAAGACAGGAGATATCACAAAGGTATGAAGATATTTGAAGCAGGTTGTTATTTTATTTGGTGTGGACCAAAYAGATTATAAATAGAAATTTGGAGTAATCTCTGAAGGAGACACTGCTGGTGTGCAGAAACCTGTCTGGCACAGTTCACTGATATACATTTGTCAGTTGGTTTTGGTTCAGTATAGACCTGCAATATAGATAACATTATTTTCAAAAGCTTCCTACAAATATCCCTACTCAAACTTAYTGAACAAACTTGCAAGAAAAAGATATAAATTCTGCTATTTATATTTTTGAGTGCCTTCAAAGAAGAACCTCTTAACTCTAAGAAGGCTTCAATTCACCTGTGTCTGCATTCCTGGACAAAAAATTTAAGGGGTAAGTCAAGGAGGCAAAAGCATTCCTGTTTAATGTAATGCTCCATCATTTTCATTTGATAAAACCTCTGGCAAAGTAACCTGTCCTTAGGGAAATGATTTCATTGTCCACTTACTGATACAAATTGTCAGTATTAAAATTCACRCACAGGTTTCTGCACTTAGAGAGATTCAAGACCTGGGCAATATATCCAGATGCTTCTGACAGCCAGAGATATAGAATCATGGAGGCAAGCGAGGAAAATGTTAGGCTTTAGTTTGGAATCCAGTTTGATTAACAGGCTTWAAGTCCTGTAGTTACAGAAGCACAACCCTTACTAGGGCCACTCTTAAATCAGGATAAAGAAAAAAGATCTATTTTCATTAAGCCAATGCCTTACGAACATGACATGATTTGAAAAATTAGAATTTCTGATTTAAAAAAGATAATCAATGTTTAATTTGGAATAAAATTATCAGCAGCGTTTCCTTGGTCAAACTGATCACCAGGGCAGCCCCCAGACTAAATGAGTGTCTTGTATGTCTGTCTTTGTTAAAAAAATAAAGTCTGTAGCTACAGATATTTTTTTTTTTCACTTTTTTTCCCCTTCAGAACTTTTCCTGAACACAAATGAAGTGTTGTATGAGTAAGCATTACAAGAAACAATCAATATGTATCACAGTGGACAGCTGCAGACTTAGTTGGTCAAATACCAATTAATTTATGCAGCTGTCAGTTCAGAAWATTTTGGATATATTCCAAACACAGAGGTTGCTGTCAGGTTGAACCTGATGAAGCAGAAAGTGGGTTGGAGTGCAAACATTTCTTCATTTTATTATGGAGAACCAGCCCCCTTCTGCCAAACTCTGGTTTAAGACACCCAGAATTGTTACCTTAATGAGACACAAAATTGAATTGTGATGCATCTTCTATAAATGAAAGCAGGAGGTGTAAGTTGCTGAAAGAGTTGTTTTAAATTCACAATGAAGTCTCAGAAAAACTTGCCCACTGATAACATTACTGTCTTATTGCATACAATGAAGGCCAAAAATACAGCAATTCGTGTTTACAAAGCATTTTAATATGCAACTAAGAGCGAAAAACAGCTTTGGACAAGGAGTACTCACAAAAAGTGTCATTTCTGATAAGATTTYTGTTTCTACCTTCTTGAACAGACACTTCTGGAATACTTGTTTATCCTCCCTGTACATTCTGATCCACTTAGAAATGCATATTTGATGATTTCCACAGCAAGTGAGATTTGAGCTAAGGCGCAGCTGTGTACCTTGAGGATGCTTCCAGCTGGCCAGATGATTCTAACCTTGTTTTACTTATTCTCTTTATGCAGTGATTCACAAATTATAACTTTACCTTACCAATACCCCAGTGTTTTATGAGTTATTGATGTGGATTTTAATAGCATGGAAGTAAGATAAAGGATTATCCGTTGAGTTGCTTGGACTATGCATCTAAAAACTTACCCATCATCAAAATATGGCCACTTTGAGGTTAGAAACTAACTGGTTCCCAACAGCAAATCACAACAGCTTATTATAAAACATTGAATTCCTCCAGCTCATGTTTCAATACAAAAGCAGAGAATGAAGGCAAAATGCAAGGGGTTGATAATATTAGACAAGAACATCTTCACTTCCCTAATGCCATGAGACATTTAAACAGCTTYTGTACTTCTTCCAAATGAAGAAATTACTTCCACGGAAAAGAAACCCCACCTTATTTTTTACAAAACATTCCAGATTACCTATAAAAATTTTGAGAGGAAAAAAAAACAGAAGAGGATGTATTCTAACACAGTCACTTAGGAATACATCGAATACATCCTTAGCTGCCTTTAGACCCCAAATCATCCTTGAAGATGTGAACTGCAAGCACTGGAGACCAAGCTGTCCCTACTACCAGAGGCACCTGCTTGCAAATTAGGTAACTCTTAGGTTTAAACATGTGGGTGTTACAAAGACAGACTTTATGAATCCAGATTTAAAGCTGATTCTTTTATCAAACTTTTAGATTTTATTAAAAAGGCTTTGTCCATCTCAACAATTCTTTCCTTTTAGGTAACAGACGATGACAATATAATCAGATACTTGTACCACTGGAACACAATCATAACCATCKTCCTGAGTATTACATACTGGAAAATAGGGCAATATTCTTCAGCTAGGAGCTCTGGAAGGACCCTGGCTTTGTTATTCCACCTGTGCACAAAACAGGCTCCCCAGGGAAGTGGTCACAGCACTGAGCCTGCCAGAGCTCAAGAAGTGTTTGGACAATGTTCTCAAGCACACACTGTGACTCCTGAGGTGTCCTGTTCAGAGCCAGGAGTTGGACTCAATGATCCTTATGGGTCCCTATCCTTAGGGATCCTTATCCTTAGGATCCTTCCCTATTCAAGTCAGGATATTCTGTGATTCTGTGAGGCACAGAAGCAGACACCCCCTAAGCCTGACAAACTCATTCTGCTAGATTTAGATCCTTCTGAGAACAACTCTTTCTGAAATCAACTGTTACTTCCTTGAATTATTTTAAAAGTCAGAACATTGAATGACACTATGCTTCAATCTCATCCTTCCAACATGGATTTTGAGATGCGATGAGTCAGTATAAAGGATGACCCATTTTTTGAGATGAGTGTCAGAGTATGGGGTGACCTTGGAGGACAATAGTTATGGCAGTGAGATCTGGTAAACTACCACTACCACCAGAGAGAGGACAGGTGTGTCACCACCCAGCAATTACAGCGAAATGACTTGTCACACTACAACCTCTTTGTAGGAACAGAGCTCCCTGGGTGTGCAGGGTGTGAAGCCAGGCTGAGACACAGAAATGGCACACACCATCCCTGAGGCCTGACCCAGCAATCTGCACGTGAATGGAACTGTACACAACCAGAGAAGATACAAAGGATTCTGTGATTACTACTTCAGAGGGGATTTTTCTCTCTCATTTGATGTATTTTAAGGATTTTTTAAGATCCTCGATCTGTTTCCCTACATCTGCTTACATCTAATCTAGCATGAAATGCAATCCAGGCAGTCCTGGCTGCAAGTCTTCCCCTGCGAAGTTTCCAGCATCTTAGTGATGAAGAATGGTGTCAGCTTTGTTTCAGGTTTCACATTTTTTTTCACTCGGATGAATTCTTTGCAGCAAAACTATTTGCTTAGCACAGAGCCAACTGCTTGTGCCAAGGCAGAGCTGCCCTGTGCCATATCCACAAACACAGGGTCAGATTCCCTTTCTCCTGAAACCGGAGAAGGGCAATTCATCCAGTCTGCATCTCCTTGATCCAGGAGATGATCTCATGGTTTAGGCTGATCTCAGCCTCCAGGCATGCCCAACTGTCCCCCTGCCCTGARTTTTGCAGGTCCTGGCTCCTATCCACGCCTGCCTGCCTCCCTAGCAGGGATTTCTGCAGAAGTGCACAGCTGTAAGGGTGCCAAGGTCCCTCCAGGCATCCAGATCAGCCCAAAAGATRTATGGGGGCAATGATGAAGCAAATCCATGCACGGTGCCAACAAATATATCCTTGGAAAGGCCCTACCATGACACCACTGACATCAACATCATTAATGGCACCATTGGGTATCACCCCTTAACTGGTGGCTGCGTGTCTGAGTACCCTGAGCCATCCTTGGGGATGCAGAGCCCCACTGGGGAGCTGTTTTTTGGGATGCCCTGGATTTGCAGTTGGCAGGGCTTGGAGCATGGCAGCACAGGGAGAGCAGAGTCAGCCTTCTGTCACCCCAGCACAACTGCAGTGGCATGAGCAAGCCAGGTTTTAACAAGTAAATCTACATAAAAGCTTTCTCAGAGAGTGATTACTTAATATAACAACCAGCTGTCTCTTCAATTCTTGCTGAGGCAGCCGATCTTCTCACCATTATTCACTGAGGAGAAAAAAAACAGGGGAAAAAATAAAAAAGCAGCAAKCCTGTTTTGTTTATAGAGTAAGAAAAGCACCAGAGAAATGATGATACCTGACAGAGATGTCAAATGGTTTTTTTTYWKYTTTTWWATTTCCTAACCRTCCCTCCATTTCTTCACAGAAAAAAGAGCTCTTACTGCTGGGGTGCAAAGAGGTAATTAGCCATTAACCCCGTAAGGGTCAATCCCACAGCTTTTTGTACATCAGCTACACATTACCATCACTTTTATGTTGGCACTTATCAACACAGGATCTGAATGTCTTAAGTTCAGCTGGCCCTGTACTCTGCTGTGTAACCTTGGACACAAAAACCAYAGGAGAACATCAGTGGGCACCAGCAGAGCCTCCAGACTGGGAAACTGGAGTCTGGGACCACCCAGGCCTGCAAGGGTGGTTTTTGACCCAAAGACAGCCATGGCTTGAATAGATGGGTCTGTCCCACAAAGTCATTCAGGAATGTTCCTCTGAATTAATTAAATGCCTGAATTTATGTTAGGGCACATTAAACTTCTGCATGGCCAATTTTATTCAGAATTAATGTAGCCTTTGATTCCGAGTTAAATTGCACAGAAGAGTTTAATAAGAGGTAACTAATGGGTTTCAAAACTAAATTTGGATTCCTCTTCCTGGAGGCTATTGGGTCAGCTCCGGAGGGATGGGGCATAACAGAGACAAGAATCTGGGACAGAGAGGTTTTACAGGGAGTTTGTCAATGGGCTGCTGAAAAGGAGCAAAGAGGTAAAATCTTTTAATTAYCCCTGCAGCCTTCATGGAAATCTTGAGAAGGGGTGATTCTTCCACCTTTTTTATCTTTAGCATGAGGAACAGTGCTGCCTCCTGGCAGGGAGCAAGGGGCCCCTTTGACCATCAGCTGATGGAAGAYCAGGAGCTCCCACACTTTCACCGACATTAGGAAAACATTTCATTGCTGTTTTTTGTTTAGTTTCACGCTGGGTAYAGCCCTGACCTCCCAGACTCTGCAGGAGGATGCCTCCCCTCCTCTCTCCCTGCAYTTTATCCCAGCAGCAGCTCCTGGCTGTAGGTGCAAGCATATAAGGAGTGAGGCAGTGCCTGGGCATGAATCACTGCCTGAACATCCTGTCTCCMGAGGAAACGGGGATGGAAAGCTCTGGCAGAAGTTTAGCTGACTTGCTAGGAATTGTTCACTCTGTTTAACAGAAAAAGTAGCCTCAGACCTCAGGAAGGCACGGATCTGGTTTGTAATAAGAAATTTAATGATGCCTCTTCCAGAGGATCTAGGATAGAAAAAGGGAGGGGGAGAAGGTAAGAGATACTTAAATAGTTTAGAAATTATTTTTAAAATTCCTGTTCAGCAGAAACTGGTTAAAGCAGAGTATGATTTGCTAGCTAGACAGTATTGCTTAACAAGACATGCACATTACTGCCATTAAGCAATCAATAAACCTGGGTGCAAGGGTACACACAGTTTATTGTTCCTCCCCTTGCTTGGCTCTGACTCAGCACTGAGTCTACGACTGGGCAGGTATTGCCCAGGCAGCAGAAAGTTTCTTGTAATAAATAGTGGTGTAGCCAAGAAAAGAGAAACCAAAAACCAACCCCACAAGCAAATCATGCATATTGTTTTTCTATCTGACTTATAAGCTGTTTTTTCCCCTATTTAACTAGAACCTCAAACTACTGCTTCTCTGCAGACCAACTCTTCAAACCATGCACTGCCTTCAAGAACCTGTCTAGCAGATGATTCCTCCTTCAGCGTGTTCACACCTGCACAATTACCGTAAGTGGAAGAAATTTCCTCCATTCTACAGCAAATAATGGCAAGGATTGCATTTCTCTTTCTGCCCAAAACCAGRACACAGTTGCTTCCAGAGCAGGTTATGAAASCCCCTMCATGTCASATCAGAAAAACTCTGTCACACAAARGCAAACATGTGCTGYTGTTGCTGCAGCTGTGACARTCCAGCTCCAGAATTCCCATTTTCTTCCTCAAACAGATTCTAAGCCATTCTAAGCATGTTTTCCACATCCTAATGTGTTAGTTTAAGATGTTAAGAAAACTCCCCTCTTGACGTGGTACAAAACACAGGTGCCCAGTGGGACTCTCAGCCTTCTCTGAAGCATCCAAGCAAGGGGAGCTCGGCCTCCTCACCAATTTTACTGAACTAACAATTGTKTGAAATTAGGCATATGTGTAAAAGCTCTGTCAGGCCCAGGCTCCTGGATGAAGTGCACACTCAGTCTCTCCCAGCACATCACTCGACAGCGAGCTCCTTCCCACTCTGTCCCCACCCATGGGAGTCTTTGGGGAATGTTGCCATGGATTTCCACGGGACACGAAAGAGTCCATATTGGAAGAACCCTGTTAAGGTTGCTAGGCGTAAATATTGACTTAACGGCTCTTCCGCCTTTTTTCTTTTTTAAGAACAGATTTGTTGGCCATGGCTGGAAAAATAGAATTATGGAGTATGCATGATTCACTCTGGCACTCACACAAACATGCAGATCAGTTGGCTGGCAGCTCGGCTCCGCTGTTCGCAGAACATCGCTCCTAAAATGTGTCATTTTGTTTTGGCAGCAGCAGCATCCAAGCCCACAGACAGAGCGATAAAATCTCCTACCTTCCATGTACTTCACACAGGGGTCACTGACCTCACCCTGCATAGAATATTGGATTAATACTCCCAACAGCTTTTTAGTTYAGACACACAGAAGGACTGACAGAAGTTTTGGTTTCACGTGAAGAACTCGGCTCAGAAACCTCCCCTCTCACACCCACTCTGCTGGGTCTGCCARCACAAGAGAGGACAGGAAAGTAACTGCAGGTAAAACTGTTTATTCAAAAGCCTTTTCAATAAAGGCAGTTTCACAGGTAATAAATATTGAGACAGACAATAACTCTTGTGCCACAAGAAAGTAGCAAAGGTGAGAGGGGACTCAAGGCTTTTTTTCACTGGATTCATGTTTTCATCACCAGGCTTTACTCCCTACAGTAYTCCATGCTCAGACTTTTAATCCTGAATGCAAAAAATGCTCCTCAAAACATTACACACGCAGCATCACTCAAACTCTCTCCCATATTGATTYTGCCAGATCTGAATGATTTAGCAGGACTAGCAGGGGGCTGAACCTTCACCAGAAATGCCTGAGGGTACAAACTATATGGGACACTGTGGGTAATGACCCTGGACATGCCAGCACAATCTCTGACTGTTTCTAAAAATCCACTCACCACTCACAGGRGCATGAGCAGCTCACCTGAGAGCTGGCAGAGAGCATATTCAGGATTTTCTACCAGACCCCAATTTGACACACAACTGCAGGAACTCAAGAAGAGTTGTTGCATTTCTCAACACTTGGCAGAGGTCAGCCAGAAAGCACAGAGCCTCTCAGGAGGAAAACAAAACTCTAATGATGGAATATAGGAGGAGAAAGTCCAGTGTAAGATCTCTGAAGGATCTCAAGGAATCTGTCTGCATTTTAGACTTTGGGACTTTCATCCCATTAGAGTTTAAGCACTCTCAAAGACATAATGCAAAACCAGGCAGGGAGACCRGGATCAACACATGTGCAAATTTGTATTTGCTTTGCATCCATCCTCTGTGTCTCTGCACCTTCCCCTYGGGGAACAGGGACCAACTTCTCCTGCCAGGCATCCTCTGTGCACATCTTCCAGAAAAGGTGTCTCAGGGCATGGCCAGGGCAACTCAGAGCTCTGAGTGAAGCCCAGGGCTCTGGAGTCCCACCCAACCATTGGACAACACAAGAACTGGCCATCCCCACTCAGTGCKAAACTGTGAAAAACAAAAGTGAGGGCACTGAGATGGAGCTTAGCAACAGCTGCTCAGGATTCATTCARCCGCTCTCAAATCTATTTTTACTGATAGTTTTTGAAGCAGAGAATTCACTGAACAAAGAAACAGGTTGATATCCCTTCTTCTCAACTGTAGGCAGAATCTAGTTTGTTATTTTCTAAACGTTTCCTTGGTGGCACAYACAAATTCCGTGCTGCATCTGCAAGCAAGGATGTCTATTTTCAGMATAAAGACAATGACAGGCAAAGTTTGTATTAGCAACAGCTAAGTAGAAGACATCAGGAGATAAAAAAGGGAAATTATCTTTTAAGGTCTTAACAYGCATAGGACAAGAGATTGAGTAGATCTAATTGCATGAAATGAAAGGAATTTTCTGGCCACTCAGTCTCCACCCTTGCAGCTGGAATAGCACAGCCTGGGTTCTGCCTCCTGGTTTCTCAGGAAATTGTTTGCAAGGAACAGAAACATTTCCCAATGCAGAAGCAAGAAATAACCCAAGTGATTTCTCTGCTCCACYAGCTCAGGCTCAAGGCTGATGCAARGCAATTCTTACCACATGTCGATACTGCAGCTSTTACACCCCACACAAGTACCAGGGGACAAACCCAGAAACATAAAAACTTTAAAGCTGTGGTTATTGGCCATTATTGCCTGGTTACAGAGATGGCAACGGTTTAGTTTTATGACAGGTCCTCAGTAACTCTACACAGGAAGACAAAATGCTGCATTTGTCACTGGTTTACATTGTACTGACCCGAGGTGAGCCCAACAATGGGAAGGCACTGCTACAAATAGCTGGAGCTCTTTGGAGCCCCATTTATGTCTCCCCATTGAAAATGATCCCCTCTGCCTACTGAGATGTCTGAATTTGTCCTTGAACCAGCTYCTTTGACTTAGACTGTCTGAGCAGTTAGTTCATCCAGTTTGTTTTTAGGATCTGTTTTGTCACATGGTGCCCAGAGGATCAGCCATCAGCTCTGACATGACCAAGCACTGGGTCAAGAAGTGCAGCAGGAATCAGTGCTCCTGTCCAGTGTGGAGTCAGTTCTATACAGCTGGGCTAACTGTAACTCAGTGAGAGGAAAATGTACGTTCAGATGTTTAAAACAAACTACRTGAACCAATCCTAAAGGAACCAATCTCTTTCCATTTCGCAGTATGAATGTCAAGGGTGGTAAGTTCAGATCCAAATGTCTCCGGTCAAGTAAGATGAATCATGCCTTCAGGGCATAAAATAGGGAAGAGGTAAGGATCAAGCCTCTAATAACTACAATAAATTCATAGCAATTGTGAAATGCTTTTTCTTATCCATATATTACAGTCACATTCAGGAAAAAACACCCCCACCTTCCAGAAGTGGCAGAGATATCCCTCTCTGTGGCACAGGTTAACACCATCTCCTGTGACAATCCATAGCATGCAGTAATTTTAGAGCAATTAGTAAACAGTCTGTTTYAAGCATTTAAAAATTATAACCCTGCTCCTGCTCACCTCAAAGCCTATGACACAACTGCTGACATTCTTAGTGGATGAGGTCTTTTTATGGCATCATGGACTCACTCCAGCCTAACTCCTTCCCCACTTTACAGTTATCTGATTGCATACATACAAAAGAGAAGAAGAGCATTTCCCAAAAGATTTTCAGCACCATTTAAATTCGTGTCATCTTGTCTGTCTGTGATGGGCTGAACAACTTGTCAGTCACATTTGTCAGTCACGGTTCCTCAAATGCAAGAGTCTAACTGATGCCAAGAGGCAGAAACGAAGGTCTGGTACTCACTTTCTCAGCACTGCGATTTCATTCTCTATGCTGCTCTCTTTTCCCTTCAGCGCCTTCTTGGGAATGCACTTGACTGCAAAGAGTTTCCCACTCGCTCTCTCTTCAGCCAAAACAACTTCGGAGAATGCACCCCTGAAAGAAGAGAAGAAAAACCCTGGTTGAAAGTGATGCTTCTTCTTTGAAAGCTGTGAACCGAAACACAACCATGGAATACAGTTCTGGTGTCCTTTGGAAGCTGCTCTTGTTAAACACAGAAATGACATTAAAAACATCTTTCTTTGCCTTTACAGACATATGGAGACATTTGTGCTCATGCAAAACATTAAAGGCTTACCAATCACAAMAATTTTAATAAAGAACCACAGTCCAGCGCAGATATGAGCAAAGCCTGAAAATGAGAAAGTACCATTTCTGCACACAGGGGCATGGACCATAATTTGGCTGCTGACCTGGGGGATGATGTACTTTTCCCCTTTCTGAAGATTTTTTGGGATTTAATTCACAAAGCAGCACGAAATCCCCAGGACTAAGTGACACACCAGTGCCAGGAGTGCTCCCAGTTCCTCTGTCACCACAAGAGGTCAGGGCCCCACTCTGGTCCTCCCTGGSTGCCCAGAGTTTCTCCTCACTGTTGGATCAACCCTGACTCAGACTGTGTCAGAATTTCTCTATGTGTACAGAGTTATTCCACAACACAAACTGATGTGTGTAACCACTAAAGAATTGGATTAAATCACAAGCCCAAACACTGGCCTTTGCAGCAGCCTCCCAATGGTCACCCCAGAGAGGGTTACACAAATAAAGAAACATCATCACAGCAGCCAGTCACTAATTGCCAAGAGTGGGCAGTGCCTCTCCTTCATTAGGTTATTTCATAACAGTGAATTATTTCTTACACTGTCAGTGCTTCCTCCCAAGCTTCTGGACCTGACTGAGAAGAGGAAAAATGTTACTGCCAGTGCTACACACACTTTTTTTTTTTTTTTTTTGGTTCCCAGAGGTTTTTTTTATCATTTAGGCAACATTGAGACTCTGCTACTCTGGACAGGTTTTGCTGGGGCACTTTAGGTCCATCCTTATATTCCAGAACTTGTTACTGCTTTAGTGGCAACATATTGGGCAAAAGAGAGCATTGACCTGATGAAGAGCAGCAAATCATTGCTCCTGTCTATTAAAACCTCCTCCTGATGCACCCACTTTGCCCAAGAGAGATCAGATCCGAGGACTTATTTAACACAGGTGAAGGATCAGGTTTAGCAACTTGGTCTAGTGAAAGGTATCCTTTATTCATGGCAGGAGCTTGGAATTAGACGATCTTTAAAGCTCCTGCCARCCCAAACCATTCTTTGACTCTATGATGCACCAGCTGCAGGTTTGTATTTTATTTGTGCAAAATAAAAAARTCCTTCCTTTATTATTTCTTCCCCATCAGCAGATTATTCTGCTCTCCTATATAGCTAATGCTGATAAATAGTGCTGAGCAAATCCAACCACACTCCAGCCCGCCTTTGAAAGGTTAATATTTGGTCACAGCCTAGTTTGGCTACCACCAACTTTCCCTGGCTTTCATTCCCAACAACTGCTGCTTATCTAGATATTGGTGGATTAAAAAAAGAAATTTCCTCTCCTGGGCAGGCTCCTCCTCTTTAAGTCATGCACTTGGATGACACAACCAGGATCTGTGACCTCACCAGCAGCTCCTGAGTTGCAAAACAGCCACATGAATCATTAAGTGGGTAAGCAAAAGGAAGAGGYTGCTGCTCTGGAAACCAAGTACCTGTTTACCCAGAAACGCTTTTGTAGCCAACAGTGATAGGGAAATAGTGATAGGAAGTTTAGGAACGGATGAAAAAAGACTTTTGCATGCTGTTATACAGCAGTTGTTTCACAGCTTGTCTACATGGGGCAGTGATCCTCTGAAGCAAGAATGTTTTGCCTTATTTTTACTAAAAAGGACAGACTATGACTGCATTTATGCCTCTTGGAGCAGCAGAATGATTCACTGTTTTCTGCTTTGTGTATAATCCACCACARCATGTCAGAGCATCCCAGGCTCCAATTTAGGGTCCACACAACTGATCCAAATGGCTCACACAAATAAGCCACCCAGAGTGTTTTTAATTGTGTTCTTTGCTTCCCTGTTATCGACAGACCTAGCCATTCGATTTACCAAATAAGGTTTTCATCCTGACCCTCATGGTTTGGACAGCTCAACCAGAAGTGCAATAAAACCCTTTTGCTGGAAAGCCCTAAGACCTCTCAGTGCTTACCAGCTTTGGCTGATGAGCACTCAGAGCATTCAGAAACTCGTAGGGCTGCTCCCAGCTATATTTCATGAATCTCTTAAGTCCCATCTGCCTAAACTTTCACCACTGCACTTCACTCCAGCTGTGTCCTGAACAAGCTCCTTGCCTCCAGWTAAATGCTGTTAGAAGCTGCAATATTCACACCAGTGGTTTACTGCTCRCACAGGTCTCCCAGTGTTTACGATATTATAAAAACACAGGGAGCTCCCATCCCAATCTGTGTTTCATTGCTGAAATTAGACAACAAAATCATGGAAATCCCCTTATTTTCCCTCTACACAATAAAGCCAGCTTTGCAAAATGCCTCTATTTCAGCTGGCTCCATCATTTAGCTGGATTTCCTCCTCCACAGGACTGACATGGTTTCACGGCTTGGAAAGAGCCTTTGTGAATTTAAATGAAATTTTTTTGGGAAGGTCTGAGATACACATGAAACCAATTCCCTATCTCCTTAATAACCTTTCTCATTAAAGCATAAAATAACCTAAAGCTCAGCTAAAGTGTTTGGTCACATGTCAACCCTGGGCACTGACAGGGTGCTTTTTCACATTGATTTTTTTATGAGGCCATGGCATGAAATTGCTAATGYTGGGAAGAGTCCCCGGGCCATGGAAGGGGGAGAGATGGGGTGGATCTGCCAGGAAGGCAGGAGGGAGATGTGAGGAGGCAGAAATGGGGCAGTCTGCACTGTCCTGKGCACTAAAAATGCTCACAGAGCAAGGGAGGGGGGCAGAGCAACAAGTCAATGCACAAAAGAGAGAGAAGTGAAGTGCTGGGAGGAAAGAGAAGGAAGGAAACAGATGCAGATAGGGATCAAAGTGTTAAACAGAGAGTCAGAAATACAGGGCAAGAAGAAAGAAATGGGAGGGAACATCAGAAAGGGAGAGGCAGCAAAAATGCTCCTGGAGTCTTCTGGAGTCAGGGGAGAGTCAAAAATAATACTAAATAGATGGGCAAGCAATTATCATAATTTCAGCTGAATTCACCCACCCTTCATGACACAACCCAGCCCCCACTAAACCCCTCTTGGCTCAGGCACGAACAGGTAAATACCAGAGAAAAAGTCACAGAATGACAAGGCTGCTCATTTTCTTGCTAACAGCTTCAGCAAATCCCCACCTCCTCAAAAAAGTTGCCCAGAACTACCAGAGTAGCAGGCTTGCTAAAGATTTTTTTTTCCCCAAAAGGAATTAATATTGCCTTTAAAATCATGATATTAATGAAGGAAGCAATTTATCTCTAAGCATTTATTGCAATTCTTCACTGAAGTTTAAAATTAAATTTCAGCTGTGTACAAGGTTTTGTAAAGAAGTTTGGGGTTAGAAAATATCGC
>NW_026623297.1:2653696-2659025 GCF_030028575.1 Malurus melanocephalus
TTAAAAGTTATGATTGTAAATGTGTCTGCAAAGGATGGGATGCACCATTCCCTTCAGCTGGGAAAGAGGTAACCTTGTGACATGCCCAACATTGAAACCTTTCCAACGTGCCCAGGGACAAAATCTTTGCCTCTCTGAAAAGAGGCTTCAAAATCCTTCAGGAATTTTCCCTGTCCTGCCTGCAGATCACAGCAAACAAGTAAAAAGGTATCATAGCTTTGAGGAAGTAGGACACTGGTGGAAATGGATAAGCAAGAAACTTCTGCAAAATGAAGCCACTTTTAGCTGCCAAAATCTGTGTGCAGCAAGAGCCTATTTTTGAAAGTTTTGACCATATTATCGTTGACCCCAGAGGAACTGCTCTTTTCAAACTTCTAATTAAGGCATGAAATAATTTTATGATTTAGATCATTTCCATATGAATTAGGAACAAAGTAAGAAAACAAAATAAAGAGGTCGAAGGACTTGATGAGTGACATTGAGATAATAGGAGATTCTGGAGGGTGCTTGAGATGTTTTGACTCCTCACCCCTTTGCACGCATCTGGAGCACACAATATCCTGAGAGATGCCAATCTTATAGCATTTTAATTCATTTAAATTATTTCTCATGCATTATTTTTCTCTTATCTAGATTTAAAGATTAGAATTTCAAGATTAACATTGGAATATGAACATTATTCATACCCAAACAGACTGGATTTTCTGCGACAAAGCAACGGCTGCAAGGCTGGGCTATCCTGCAGATCAAAGCCAAATAAAGTACAAATAAGTTTTTCCTTCTTTTGTTTGAACTGTAATTTAATATGAACACTTAATTTCTGAAATACAATGAACAGCATATACTCTGACAGCAAATCTGTTCTCATTCAACAAAAAAATTGCTRTGACAAAAATACTGACAAAATGAAGACAAAGAGTTGACAGAGGGATAAAACTTCATTTTTTCCATTCAGCCTCCATGTTGAGCAGTTTTCCACTGCATTAGCAGGTGCTCTGTCACACTAAGTCAACAGACATAGCCAGGAAACAGATTTCACATCTTCAAGCTGCATAAAGCTAATGTTCTAAATTATKATACAATTGGCTTTCCATGTGTACTTTGCCCTGACCAAACTGCAGGGGAAAAAAAACCCAGTGAGTACTCAATATCTGAAAAATATATCATGTTCATCCACCCTGAGACAGGAGACTGACTGAAACAAAGTGAGACCGACCAAATTAAAGATCATTTTCATAGTGTGGTTTTGGCAACCACACTCAAATTCTGCTCCTTGAATCCCAGAGAAAGGTGACTTTAAGCTGCCCCACAAAGGTGTGTAAGGTGGCAGGTGTGTGAGAAAAAGTCTTCACTGGCATTTTCACTGCTTTTTCCATGGGCCTCAAGGAGGTAACTTTGGGATGAGCTCAGGCTCTGTGTAACCACCATGCACCAGGGAGATTCTGATCCTTCAGACCATTCTATTGAGCCATTTTTCTGCACAACTCATGTCCTCTCTTTTTTTGAAATTTTAATTTTCTACTCAGTTTTTTTTTGCAATTTTGAAATTTAAATTTTAATTCTCAGTTGTTTTTTGCAAACACCTCCTCACATATGATCCAGGTGCATCCCAACATAAACCCAAGCTTTGGAAATTAAGGTTTTTATTCCAAAGTTACGTGCATCAGTATTCTGACAGCTGCATGAAAATGAATTTAAAATTTAATTTTTAATAGCTCAGTGATGTCTGAATGCAAAGTTAASAACACTGAGGTGTGGAGGCGTTTTTTAGCCAGGCAAGGGGTAAGGAGAAGGACATTGGGACTGTGCTACACAACTGAAACCAAATTCCCTACATATCCTCAAGAACTGAATATAAATTCATGGGAAAAGCTGACTAATCTGGTTGCAGCCACCCATTCCTTAGAACACAAACACTTTTTCTAGCTATTTTCATTCATCAAACACACATTTCCAACCCTGCAGCCCCTTCTATGGCAATGCTTCCTCTGCCTGGGCAAGAGAACAACAACTGGGATCACTGTATTAACACCGGTATTTTTAGCCTCCCTACACATTTAACTTCCACTCAGCCTCCCAGCCACAACTGAAAATGCTGTTTCCTACCTTGGGGCCCCATGAGTGTCTGCTCTAACACCAGGCATGGCCCTGCCCTGGGCAGTGTCTGACCCTGGTTCCCCTGTCCAGGGCAGATCCCGATCCCTGCAGCGCTGACCCCGTGGAGGTGACTCCTGCCGGGGGCTGTGACCCAGAGCAGAGGATGAGCAGAGCTTCCCACTGTGCCAAAATGCTGTTGCTGTGTGCTGAGGGACACTCTAACCATGGCAAGGGGCACAAATGCTCTTTGCTGGGTTTTCCTGTAGCAAGAGGCTCCTTTGTGGAGCACTGACACCATTCTCTGTGCCCTGCACCATTTCCTCAGCATTTTGTCTGAGTTAGGAGGCATCCCAAAACCCCAGGGGGCTTGCACTGAGCACCCACAGTGTGAGAGGACCCTGAGAGTCACCGTGCCCAGAGCGGGCAGCAAATCCCCAACTCCAGATTTATCCCTCCAGTCACTCTGCTGCTCCCCCTTTAACAAAATTTTTTGGAGAAAACAGCCACATCAATACCCAGATCTCTGCTGGGACTTACAGCCATGACCATAAAGAGACACCCAAAAATATCACACTCCAGATAGAGCTTCTTCTTTCCCCTCCTCATAAACCAGTTTGGTTTCCACTCACCATTTCACTYTGCGACAGAATGAGCAGCACAAAGCTTTGATCTTGAGTCATCACCAAGAGTTTTTCTATTTGTTTGGATTTAACTTCTTATTTTTTTGGGTGCTATTATCTATAGTTACAACAGCTTAGTGTTTTGACAGTTTTTGTCATCAGAATCAGCTGCAAGAATTTTAATGCCCATTTGAGGCTTATAATTTCTTCTAGTTTAGCTGCTCAATATTTAATAATCTCAGGGGGGAAAAAAATAACCAAAAAACCAGGAGCCCACCCACCAAAAGAGCTAGGATTAAGATTGAAAATCCATGTTAGCTACTTATAGGAAAGCTACTCAGAGGAAAGATATTTCTATGAATACAGAAACACCAATTTAAAGCATGAATTTGTAACAGTACAGTCAAGGTGGTTTCCTTCACAACCCTGGGCCACCTTCCCAGAAGGCAACAATCCCCTTAGAGGGCAACAATCATTTTCACCCAAGGAAGAAAATCCCTGGAAATCATGTGAACCATTCTGTAGCTGGAATTAGTTCTTTACTCCAGGATGAATTCCAAGGACACAGCAGGGCATGGCACACACCACCAGCACCTCATCACTCCAACTCACACACCAGCAGTGTGCAGGTACCAAAACAAACAACCAAGGAAACTTCCAGGCAAGAAAACCCATCAGGTGCAGGGCAGAACGAGGCATGAAGGCTTCAGTGCCATAAAATCTGAGTTCCAAGATGAATGAACCACCAAAGCAAAGAAATTAAGACAAAAAGAAAAGTTTTTGAAGAACCTCTTCCCTTTCTGAGATGAATTAATTTGTCTGAGCTGCCTGGTATATGCTAATTTAATAGGATGCCATGCAGTCTGTTCTGAGACARTGATGCATGGATGCTAAAAAGGGAAAGTGGCCTGGCTCAGATCCCCAGTCACGTTTGTTATTACAGTCATCTTCTTTCCTGAACTGTTTGCTCCTTTCTGATTAATCCTGACCCCTRTTGGAAAGGGAAGTATTGTCTTTGAAGGCCTGTTGCATTTACATTACATCCTCTGTGGCAGTCAAAGCAAAGCTATCAAGAATCAAAAGAAAAACACACAATTCTCTGTGCTGAGATCTTCCTTCCATTACACACTTCATAAATGAGCTGTTAAGCAGGTTTTTTTACCCCACTGATGATCACTGTCTTTCCAAAGTGAATATTTAAGCACCTTTTTTTCCACTTTCATCTCAYGAGTCAAAAGGAACTCATTGTCTCCCAGGATTTATGCATTCTCACAAGAAAATAACCTTTTTTTTCTTCTAATAATGACATTAAACCTTTCTAGAGGCATAAGTGATCTCCATAATTTTTTTTTTCCAAAGAATTTCCCTATTCCGACACTGATCCATGGCAGGGTCTGTTATTTCTTGAGACCTTATCTGGCCATATAAAGCAGATTACACCAATTTAACAATAYATGGTTCTTCTTTCTCCACGTGGAATCTTAAGAAAAGATCTGGCTCACTGWGGCACTGTCCAAGAGGCTGAATCAATTATGGAACATCTAGAGGATATTGCACCTAGCAAAGCAAAGCAAAGCAAGAGCAGACTCTATGGTTTTGCTTCCAGGAAATCCTACATTCCTTCTGCAGAGGTCTGTAGTGAAGGTGGAGCTGGTCACTGYCTAAAGATCAAACAACTTTGCAGTTGTGGCTAAACCATGTGAAACTCCCATTTAGCCAGGAGTTTCACCTGAAGGTGTCTGGAATTGCACAAAYCCAAGATGCAAAAGCCTGCACAGCACCTCATTCATTCAAGGGGCATTTCTATCCCCACTAAACAAAGACACGGTGTCAGTTCTGGCAGCCGCCCCCAGTGATCACAGGCAGAGGATTTTATCACTCAAGCTGTGATTTTCAAACACCAACTCTGCCTTTAATGAACTGTGCTGCCCCTTCCACAGATGAAGGACTTGAGGGACAGAACTGCATGGACTGATGTGGCACCYGGGGACATGGTTTAGTACTGAAGATGGCAGCRTTAAMAGCTRGAWTCAATGGTCTTGGAGGTCTTTTCCAACTTCAACTATTCCATGATTCTTCTTACTTTAATTAAAAGCTGGGAGCTTTGCATAATCTAAAAGTGCACATTCCTGTTKTACTTTGAAAAGCACCCAAGAGGTGCTTACATCCCACCCAAATATTAATGACAGCACACTATGTGCCTGTAGGATCCTTAAACCCTGTCAACCAAAAATCCCCTGGTCCCTTTGACCTTGGCCACAGAGATCATCTGAGATGGCCATCAGTGCAGAAGAGCACACCATGGTTCCTGTTCTAAGGGCAAAGTTAGATTAGATAACTGCACCAGGAAACCACTGCACATCTCCTAGKTTCTGCCTTTTCCACTTCAATCCTCCAGATCCAACACAGAGCCCCAGTCAGGAAGCCCCTCCATGAATGTGATGAGCAGCCACCAAAAGAGGAGGTCACAGGGTTCAGAGCTGTCACAAGAACAGATGAACAATTCCCTGTCTAAGAGCCCTACTGTGCCTCTATGAAACTCTAATTGGTTTGTTCCCATCCTGTCGCCTCAGCCAGTCCTGCAATCCATTTCAAATATCTGGACTAAAAAT
>NW_026623297.1:2659118-2719445 GCF_030028575.1 Malurus melanocephalus
ATAAAAAATAAATGCTTATACAACTCAGAACTTAGTTCTGGTAGGAAAAGGCACTGCAGGATATCTGCAATTTCACTCCCAATGGCCACCTCTCAAAGCACTGGGATGTGTGTTTGCTTTTCTACTCCCCAGCCTCTTCGCTCATGTACCCACACGTGGCTTCATGTCTGAGCTGAGGCACACTAAGAAACTCAGCAAACTGGTTTGCCTAGCAACTGGCAGGCTTGAACATAAACACTCTGGCGAAGATAATTTCAGAGCAACTGTACACAGAGTTACCATGGCCTTTGCAAGTCACAGATACTTCTGCAAAAAGAATTGCCACACACTTTCCACACGTGCCACCCTCGGYCATTCTCATGAAAACTCAGTGCAAAAAGCGATTTTCTTTCAGCTTCTGCTGACAAGGAATTTCTCTATGGCTCTGTTTTTATGGTGCTGTGTTGAGACTGCTGAGGTTACCTGCCAGACAGATTCAGCTCCAGCACACCTTTCCTCCCAGAAAGTCATTGTCATGAGCTTCCACACTGCTCTGAAATCAAAGTGCAATGATTCCATCCAAATCCTTGGATTTGCCCAGCCTAAGCACGGATCCAGACATGGCCGGGAGTCTATGAGGGCTGGCAACACGGAGTGATCCTCTGAGCTCATCCCCTGAGGATGGGAGCCATCCCTGCCTTCTGCTGCCTTGCCCATGCAGTGTGAGAAGACAGGGAATGAGGGAATGAGGGAATGAGGGAATGAGCCCTTTCAGTGCAGCAGAGCTGCCTGAGAGTCTCTGAGCACATTAGAGAACTACAGTGGAGAAAAGCTGCTGTGTTTCCTGCATTTCATCTGAAAGGACAGACCTCCCTGCCCAAAGGGTTCAGTCTGGGCCATGGAAGCAACATCTTGTTGAGATGGTCCATGAAGACCTCGGCAGTGAGACAGACATTGATATCTCTGCCACATTGTTCATAAAGTCTTCAGATTCCTGCTTTAATAACACTTGGTTTAGTCTCCAGAAAAAACAATCCTGAAGTATTTTGCCAACTTTGCTGCTAAGGAGAAGGAGAAGGAGAAGGAGAAGGAGAAGGAGAAGGAGAAGGAGAAGGAGAAGGAGACTGAAGTCCTACAGATTTCCCAGGACAAGCTGCTGCTGCTGCTGAGCTTCCCGTGACTCTCAGAGCCAGAACAGACTGGGACTGCCCACAGCTCCTGCATGCAGTAAAATCCATGCAGAGATGGGCTACTTGTGCCTCAGCCTTCCTCTGCCATCCCCCAGTGAAAAACATCCCAGGGAGAACAAACTCAGTGCCTCAACCAGCTCACAAAGAGCAACCAAAGCCAACTGCTGCACAGGGATGTCCTTCCGTGTTGCAAAACTCCAGCAGAAACAATCTGACAGCAAGGCTGATTCCCTTTATCTGGAATGTAATCACAGCACATTATAGTCTCATCATACAATGACGAGTTTCCTAGGAGATGGCTGCCACGCKCCCTGACTATTTTTAAAAATGAAATTTCTCAGAACTCATTTCCATCTCGGGTTGACAGGCTGCACACAGACATCGACACTGCCACCACGGTGCTTCCCAGCCTTCGTGTAGGTCCAGATAACCCAGCCCAGACCTTGGACAGCAGGGATGAGAGACACTGTAAAATGCCCCAAGAGCTGATGAGGGTGAGAAGAGGAGAACACAACTCCCCAAACCCGACAGCAACGATTTCTGTGTCTCTTTGGAAGCTTTTGCATAATTTCATGAACAAAAAGGAAGCAGTGTGTTATCCTCCCAGGTGACCTGCAGTGCAGAAGGTGAAAGAAGCCCAAAAGGGATTGCATGAGAACACTGGCAGAGAAACAAGGGACAAGCAGGATTGCAGGAATATTTCTCCCAAAGCACTGTAAAGGTTACCTGAAAGCCAATTCCCAAAAATACTGCCAGCAACRGGCCCTTTGGGTTTTAATCAAAATATACTGAATGGGTTTTAAACTACAACTAGCAAGTGGTGCTAGAAACAATCAGCAAAATGAGTCTGCAGGAACTGGATTCCCCCTCACTCTCTGTGGCAAGAAACTCTCAACCTATAGTAGGAGACATGAGATAAATCCAGAATTCCTAGGAAAGGAAGTATTACCTCTTACACTGTGTTAAATCTTCGGTGTCGTGTTTAATTTTAAAAGAATAACTGTAAAAATGAGTAAAGTTGTTAAAACAAGAAGTGAGAAGGTCCTGGGAGACAGAACCAGGAGAGTTAAAACTTGCAGAAGGCATAAACAGTGYTTGAAAACATCGATGCTGGAAACACAGAAAAAGTAAGTACCCTGGTAAAAAAAGTCTAGAAACAGAGAAGTCTGGCAGGCTAAGCAGCCAGGCAGGGGAAAGTGTGAGAAGTAAGACAACATCCTCAAACCCAGAAACTGTGAGTCCAAATGAGGAAGCAAAAATGGATTTCAAGATCCGGTGGCTAAAATAAAAGAACTTCAAAAGGTGGGGGAAAGCATCTAAAGAAGAGTTGCACCAGGCAGGGAACTCAATAAATATTTGTTTTGCACATGAGAAGTCAGACGTGTCCCAGATCACTGATGGACCAGGAAGAAACCAAGTAGATGCAGTATGAATAAACTCACACAACTATAGCAAAAAAATCAGGGTTTTTTTAGCATATGTGATCATTTCAGGGAAGTTGGGAAGRTTCCTCCTCTGGAAACCTTCTGTACAAGGTTGGTGGGAGGGGTTATAGATCTTGGCTGATCCAACTATTGCAGGGGAACGTGGGCATGAAACTACTGGAAATCTAAACACAGGCTGGAGTCTGCTCCTGAAAGCTTTATGGATACCCAAAATTTAGAAGGCAGTTAGCATGTGATGACTTGGAAAATGGGATGTAAAGGAATAATTCAGGAGTTACGGAGTACTCCGAATTAGMAAATCCAACATCAGCAGGTCAGTAAAAACTATACTGAAGCATATCTCTGGCCAAAGATGCAATTATTGAACACTTTGAACMATCTGATAGATTGAAGCTTTTGAGAAGGAAATCCAGGCTTCAAAAATGCACTGGAATACTCTGGAATGGTCAACAGCTATGTAGTTGAGAAAATGCTGTTGATGTGGTTTAGATTTAGATTTCAATGGGGTGCCTCCACACAGGATCTCTGAGCAGATGAGCTGTCAGGGGAGAGGAGAAACTTCTTGCAAGAATAAAGTACTGGTTAAAAGACAGAAAACAGCAAGGATTAAATGGTAAATTCATTTAATATCTAGGGTTASGGGATCTCTAAGAAAGCAGTTTGCMACAGSCTGRATGCTTTGTGTTGTTGAGATCCTTCTCCTGGCCTCAGGACACAGCAGAGGCAGGGAGGGGGAACAGTGATGATCAAAATTATGAAACAGCTCCATTGAGAGGAATTACTGAATCAACTGCAACTTTGCAGCCTGGGAGGGAAAACTGAGGGGGGCAGAATAAAGCTCTGAGTGGAGCAGGGAAGGTGGTCACTGTTCCTTCTAAGGCAAGGAGGAGGTGGCAGCACCTGAGAGTAGCAAGGATCCACTTCAAAACACTTCTTCCAGCTTCTTGACATAGGACACAGCGGCCATTAACAAGGATTCAGAAAACAACTAGATAAATACTGGTTATAAAACTCATCCCAGACCACCAYAGCCACCATCTGAGCATCAGAAAATGCCTGCACATGTCTCCTAGAATGCTAGGGGAGTACTCACAGTATTATAATTACATTACTGCTAAATGCTGACCTATGTGTTCCTCCCCAGACATTGTCTGCAGGGAGGGGGCATTGCGTGAGCTGCATTTTTRCTCTGACCCAGCACAGCTGTTCTTGTGGCCAATAAATGCAGCAGAGCAGTGGCAAACAGCAGCTCGTAGGCATAAATGCAAAATGCATGGATAGTGGAATAATCCGAGACAGACAGGAACTTCCTGAGGGTTAAGTCACACAAAAAACAAGGACAAGTGCACGTGAAATACTGTCTAATTCCAACAACTKCATTTTCACCTAAGCAACCCACTCATCTAGTAGTACATCAGACATGTGGTAATAAAGACAACCTCTGGCTTCAGAGGAATTAAATTAGCAGAAAATTACCACAAGATGTCCAGGAAAACACAGTTTTGAATGCTGCATCAAAAATACATGGAGGAAACAGTCTCTGTGATCTTCTTGGATGGATCTCTGTGGAATAAATAGAGTYCCTGTCTTTCTTTATTGTTGCTCTGAGTGATGGGCCTTTTTATTAYCACTGCATAGAACACTCACCTCTTCCTTGTGGGATCAGAACAGCCAATTAAACTAAAGTTCACAACCCAAGGTTTTAAATGGCACACTTCAATTTGCCTCTGCACCCCTTCAGCTAGAATAGCCCAAACCTTCACAATTTCTCATGCATTTATCCTTCCAGCACCCTCRTGGCATTAGGCAGTGCTGTGATATGTATGAATTACATGGGAACTAGGGCAAGGAAGGTCATAAAGCAGATTAACCCCAGGTGTCCTCAGTCCATCACYCATTGCTGAACTGAGAGACTTCACACACTGCCAGATCACACACAGCCTCTACCCTCTACACCTTTTCCTTTAACCCTCCTTCTGCATCACAGGCTGCTGTCCTCACGCTTTTATCATCTGTGATAGGAGTAAAGCTTAGTTCTTCCCCAGAAAAGAGAGTCACTAAAAAGCTGGCATCATTTCCCYCCATCTTGCCATGAATATTTAAAATTTCAGAAGTGTTTCCTGCTTTCTACATCACACACTGCTAAAGCTGCAGTAAACAAGCAGCATCATCAAACCAGTSAGTCGAGCAGTAAACTTCATTATTGGACCCCCATGTTTGACACTGAACCTATTTTTCTAAYTTTAGCAGGGTAAATACACTTTGGTTCAGTTGCCATCAGAGTCTTTACAAAGGAGAAAACCCTTTCTCTTTGTTGACAAAAGCCTCAGAGTKGCACACACGAATGTTAGCAGGTGTTCATAGTTAACTTGGCTTTGTGGGTTTTTTAAGCCTGAGATGCATATAGTGATTGAGAATTACTGTTTATTCATTTCTGTGTAATAGAAGAAGCAGCATTTCATCTGTCTCATCCATATTTAATAGCTCCAGGCACAACAACCATGAAAGGTCTATTTTTCTCCCACTAGGGAAAATATTATTATTATTACTACTGCCATGACTACATCTATACTCTGAAATTATTCATCCCTGRCTTTCTATATTATTTCCATGTTATCCGTGGGCCAGGTCCATTCCTGGCACTTATCTGAGTTACTGTGTTGATGAAGCTATACAGATTTCTGCTACGCTGAGTCACATCAAGGGAGGACAGAGTCAATTCAAAGCTTCTCAAAGCTTTTTGGCGATATAAACCAGACTGAATTTTGCTGCCCTGAGGATGGAAAGGAACCCTTAGAAAGCTACCCATCTTCAGCTCCTGCTTTCAGCAGGAATGTTGTTTARGGAGGTCCACTCCTGTCTCCCAGGATGAGCTCTCCCATGCCCATTTTCACACTTACCCATCTTGGTGCACACACACAGGGTGAACAGTGGGGCTAGGGATAATCTCTGCAGCTTCTCCACATATCACCTATGTCTAGAGAACACCTCTGCTCCCAAAATGGCCATTAAATATGAAGGATGGCACCTGATTTCCCCCCAGCACAGCAGGGCAGCTCAGGGTCTATTGTGATAGCTCCATCACAGCCCAGGCTGTGCACTGCCCTGTTAACCCCAGCTCCAAGACAGGATGCAGCTCCAATGAACTTGAGCCTCCCTCCAAGCCTCATCCAATAAATCACAACAGCCTGGACTAATAAATGGTCCAGAGTGCCATTTATGCAGTTAAGCAGAAACAGAGGAGGTATAATCAGGCCAGCAGTTTTTTCCTTTCCCAGTGATAAAAGAGGACCTCAGCGARTTCCAAGGAAACCTTTTCTTCCTCWCTTSACCCTGGGCAGCCTTCAGCACACCTAGCAACCATGCAGTGCCAATTCCAACCACTGAAGCAGTTAAGATACGAGTTTTTCCAGGTTTTTGTTCCTGGGAAAAAGCAGAATAGCATGCTATTAAAATGTTAATCCTAAAGCTGTGAGGGCCCCTTCTCCAGGMGGTCACTTGTCCAAAMACAGYCAGTGTCAGCKRTCCYTGGCACCTTATCACAAATTGTYCACCCAGCAAGAAACAAATCTCATMGATTGAACCCAGTCACATGCTGCAAAGCTCATGAGCAGGGTTGAGATGAGTCCCTTACAACCAGGGAGCTCCAACACATGGGCAGCTTCACACAGGGGGTTTGCCCTTCCCAGGGCAGGRCTGATCAGTGTTGGCAGCACAAGGGTGACACCAGAGCAGGCACCAAGAGGGTGCCTGATGCATCCAGAGTTGCCTKTTTAGTCTTAACTCCAATTCAGGAAACAAAAAATAACCCACCCAATATCCCCCATATTTTTTTTTTCAGCCTTATGAGCCTAAAGAAGCTAAAAAATCCCATGTTAAACACATTCAGGGGCTGAAAGTTATGATGAAAGCAACAGCTTTGCAGAGGAGATAAATATATATATAATATATATATGCACACACACACACACACACACATATATATATATATACACACATAAAAAAAGACACATCTTTTTCCCCATTTCTTGTAATTTGGAGATAAAACAAGACTGGGGGTGGAACACTCGTTATCCCCTTTCCTCTGCATGTGTAGTTCTCATTAGGCCCAATTAGGATGATAATCACATCTGAAAGGAGGCTACAAGCCAACCCATGTGATCAAAGCAGAAGTAAACACAACTCCAGAGAGCTTAGGGAGCAGATGGCTTCTCCTGCCAAGTTCTCCAAGCCTGGATGTGGCTTGGTTTTACCTGAAAACCCAGTCCTAGGCAGCATTTTCTGGGGGAGCATCCCACCTGGGAGGAGATGAGGTGGTGCCATGGGTTTTCAGGGACCCACAAACCTWTAAGAGGTATCAGCATGCAGGAGAGAAATTAATTGCCCTTTACAGTGTTTTTTCTATATCTACATAAGGCATTACTATTTCTGCATTAGTAATCAATGTTGCTTGGGGTGAAGTTAAAGAGAAAATCCATCTGAGTTCAATAAAAGCAGACCATGTACTGGGCTCTCAAATGTTTTTCCACCCTCCCTCCCCAGGGTGGAGAGGTGAGTACAATTTTAATGGGATTGTCTGGGCGAGCTTTCTGCACACTGATGCTGTGTCTGACGCCCCCATCTCTAATATCTGCAATGCCTTCCCCATCCCAGCTGCCTCCCAGGTGACTCCATGCAATTACATCCTAATTGTACCACAGTGCTGCTCCCTGGGATGCCACATCGCTGTTTAATTTATAAATGTCAATTTGCAATCACAATACAATGAAAAATTACCCACATCAGACACAGAGCAGTTCCTACTTATGAATAGGAAAGAAGGCAACAAAAATAATTAAGTACTTAACAAAGAGAGAAGACGAGGGAATGCAGGCATCCCTTTATTGCAACCCTTCCAAATTTTACTCAGTTTTGAGCTGTTGAAATGGAAGGGCAKAGGTAGCCAAGTGCCAGGTTTAATATTGGACATGACATTGTACAGTCTGTGCCTGTTTGGGAACCTATTTCATATTTAAATCTCAATTAAACAGTAGGACTGCCTTGACATTTAAAAATCCAAACAAAACACTTCAAGCTCAGCTCTGCAAAAAGCATCTGTAAAAGCATCTTCTTATTCCACCGACCTGCTCATTCTTTGCATCCTGAATAACATCTTCATGATGGGAAAAATAAAATAAATAAATAAATTGGGATGTGTTTATTTCTACCACAGTTTTCTTTGCATAGTCAGTCCTAAAYCAGCTTGAATTCGGTCCCATCAGCAGAGCACCTCAAGATAGATCTGAGCTGGTTTTGAACCCGGAAAAAAAATTGTTGTGCAGGAGGAAAAATCACCTCATACCAACCTCTGAATCACCAACACTGATACTTTCAAACTATCTCGGCCTTTTATACAGCTGATCCCAAGCAATATAAAACATGAGAAGAGGGCAGATGCCAGGAGCAGCAGCTGGGGAAATAGGAAAGGAGGAGCTGCATGGAGCTCTTGGTTCAGGCCATGGACACAAATGAACAAGATTTGCCCATCAGCCACCCCAGCCTGCCCCAGCAAGGTCACAGCACGGCTGCAGAAGAGCTGGGGCAGGGAGTCACCTTTTTTGGGGTTGACATTGCTGCTCCTGTTCCAGCCCTGAGGCTACACAGCGAGCAACATGAAGAGCACCAAGGAAAGCTCCAGGCATGAGGCAGATTGTTTTAGGTCCCAACATTTTCCCTGACTCCAAGATCATGGATATTACTGCAGCATGGAAAACCTTCCACTGCCACCCAGCTGGGCTGGTGCACCCCGGGCTGCCTACATGGACCCTCTGTGTCCAGCAAGGGACAATTAACCAACAATCCCACATTTAAACTTTCCTGCTGTCTGCACGGACCCTCTGTGTCCAGCAAGGGACAATTAACCAACAATCCCACATTTAAACGTTCCTGCTCTCTGCACGGACCCTCCTTGTCCAGCAAGGGACAATTAACCATCAATCCCACATTTAAACTTTCCTGCTCTCTGCACGGACCCTCCGTGTCCAGCAAGGGACAATTAACCATCAATCCCACATTTAAACGTTCCTGCTCTCTGCACGGACCCCCCGTGTCCAGCAAGGGACAATTAACCAACAATCCCACATTTAAACTTTCCTGCTGTCTGCTTCTCAATGGCATCCCATCAAATATTTTGGTGGCTGCCAGCCCAGCTTTGCCTGCCCAGCCAAAGGCTCCTGATGCCACAGCCAGGTTTGGAAACAGCCCCTTGAGATGCTGCTGCTTGCCAGCCCAAAAATCTCAGCCTGGGTTCCCTGATAATTTAACTGCACAAACACAGCCATAAAGAAATTAATCCTCTGCAGGTTTCCAGCCCTTCTTTACTCATGTTTATCTCTAAATGCTGCATGCAATGGGCAACTCTGCAAAGGGTTTGTSCTCTTGCCTGAGTGCAGATCACCTCAACGTGCAATCACCCAGCGAGGGGAGCACTGTGCTGCTTGCACACACTCAGCCACAGATATTAAACTGAAAAACAGAGATAAAGTGGGTTCAGTGCTTTCTCTTCTGTCTCCCTGCTGTGGAAATTGCAGACCCCTCAACCCTAGAAGAGCACGCCCACCACACTGGGTCAGACCAAAGAGTGTTTCCAGCAAAATGCCTCCTGGCTTGTACAAATGCCTGCATGAAAAGCTTAAGAAAAAAGAGAAATATGGAGAGATTYTTCACGTGATTCACTCTCCTGATAGCTCAGGATGAGCGATTCAGAGGTTTTCTGGGTGCAAGGGTGTGCTGATACCATTGTGTGCCCACCCAAGAAGCAGCCCCTTGCAGGCAGATGAGACATTTTCTCATACACACAACATGACAGGTGTTTCCATGTCCTGCCAGCTCTCAGACAAGCAACACACTGCAGCTCTGCAGGGAAAAGCCAAAGAAGTGCCTCAGCTGGTGCCAGCTGCGTGCCATTGATGCTAATGGACTTGTTCTGCTTTATACCAGCTGATGATCTCCCTCTTTCCCCTTTCTGCCTTCTCAACAGATTTTTTTGGTGCCCAGTATATAAAACATCCATCAAAAAGGTGGATCYGGTCCAACAAGTGCTGCACAATGCCTGTGACACTGGTTTCTGTCTGTTAGAGGACGGTGTAAGAGCACTGCCACAGGGCTGGAACAGAGTACACCACCCCTGGGAAAGCTTTGTGCTAACCCTCATTACTTAAATATTGACTTATTCCTTCAAGATGGGTCTTTCTAGCCTTTGAAATCCCTTGGGTTGTTCTGATCCCGTCTGATATAATGCCTGACACTATGCCAGGGGAAATAGGGTGGGATACATATAGCCCTTCACCCCCTGAACACACTGTCAGTCCCCCTCTGGACACTGCCTCTCCATCCTGCTTTAAAGAAAACACCTGTAGTTCTCCCCAGAAAAAAAAAAACAAGTTCATTTTAAATTGCTGACAATGGCAGCAAGCTCCATTCCAGCCACACTTTCTAACAAATCAGTGTCATCTGTGAAAAGTGAAGGGAAAATCTGAACTCATTCGGAGACATGACTGCAAATTTCAGCTTCCATCAGCTGATTACTCAAGATGACTTTAGCTTCCATGTGCCTCCTGCCCACATTTCCATTATCAGGAAGTCATCAGTGGGTGCAAACCATGCATGGGTCTTCTCCAAACTGAAGTGCTGGTGACATCCTTGGCTGGCAGGTGSATTTTGGCAGCTCCATCACCCCCACAGCGAGCCATCACCTTGGGCTGGTTTTACATGAAAAAACCATTGTTCCAGGTTCTGTTTTTGTGCAAGCAGTGCTAACGTGCTCAGCAGAGAGCATGTCCTCCCCTGCAGAATGAGCCAAACACTGTCTGTCACAGAAAAAAAGCAGTTTTCTCATTTTCCTGTGACCAGGGAAGCCAGTTTGGGTCCCCAGCTCCGATGCAAAATGTTAGCAGCGGAGCTATTAAATGTTTAGGGTGGGAAACTCCAGCATCAACCAAAAATACTCCCATGTTGGCAGYACGTATGGGATCAGGCAGTATCTGACAGCCCTATAAACCTTCCCCAGAGCAGGACACAAAACAAAACYAAAGGGTTTTCCCTGAATCAAAGATTCAGAGCAAAGCTCCTGCTTTTTTCAGTTCCCACACTGATCCATGCTTGGCAAGAGGAGAGAAAAGGCTTCTTATTTTTTCCACATTTTTTCTATGTGTGATTAGAGATGGGCCCAGGAGACACGGATTTGCTGGTGAAAACCTCCCCTTTGATCAGTTTAGTGAATTCTGAGGATSTGCACTTAAAACCTCTAAATCTGGTACATCCCAATTAGAGATAATCCTAAAATATAAGGTCTGCATGAAGATGTGAGCTTTTTCTGGTGCCTGGAAAGGGAAAAGGGGGCGTTTCAATTTAGTACCATTGCTTATCCTGTCATATTTCATACCAACATCTGAAGTCACGTGCTGTTTGCCCTTCCCTTATTTTCTGAAGAAGAAAGTAGAAAGGACACATTTAGAACAGAAAAGAAACCCAAGTAGARCATGGGTCAGATGAAGTTTGGTGCCTATTTTTCCCACAGGAAAATTTGCCAAAGTAAAATTAAAGTAAATCCAAGACGTAAATACAACTTTCTACATGATGAAATATTTTTCCAGCCACTTTCATGGMATAACTTCATAATGCAAAATGAGAAAGAGAGATAATATGCCTCTCTTTGCTCCATAAGTCTGTCACTAAAGAAATTTTCAGCTGGTTTATTAATTTTCAGGCTCTCTGCCCTGATCTTCCTATCTCCCTTTTATTACCTGTGTTGAGGCTGCAGTGCCACTCACTCACTGCCGAGCTGCAAAGTTGACTCACTACAGCTCCTTTTTTATTTCTCACTGATCTCATTGAATTATTGAAAAGGGTTCTGTCAAGTTGAAAAGAATAAATCTTCAAAAATAAAATAAATTTTCATTCCTAAGTTCCAAATGGCACCTTAAACCATATATTTAAGGACACAAAAAAGTAAGAATTTGCAGGAGACTCATTTTGTTCACATTAATAATGCCCTTGATTTTCTTTTCGCACATTTCAGTCCAGACAACCTAAGCTCACCATCAATTTCTAGACACCTTCACTCTCTGCTTCTCCTTTGCTTGCAGTAAAGATATTGCCAAGTGTCTGAAGTTTGTCCTCAGCCTTTGGGTACTTTGTGGGCTTTTTTTTTGTAAAGTCTGAGTTTGGGAAGACATGAGTAATGCTGTGGCTCAGCTCTCATTTTTATTTTGTTTTATTTTGGCATCTGTTAGCCTTCAGGGTTACAGGGAACAGTTTGGCTGCATGGCTCAAGTACATCCTAAAGGCTTGAAACCAAGAACCCAATTGAAATTTTTATATAATCTCATTATTTTTAGAGAGATTTTTATGATTCTGGGAAGACTGGATGATTTCTTTTTTTTTTTTTTTTTTTTTTTTTAATTCTGAGCCCTTTCTCCTTCACAGTTTTAGATTTAACAGCTGAATTTCTTTTATGCTGCTGGACCTTATAATCAACATGTAAGTGCAAAATTTCCAGAGCACAAGGTCTGTTTCTTTTTCCTCCCCTTTTAATTTGGGAGCCCAACATCTCCCTGGCTGACAGGAGACCAGAGCAGTGCAGACGATGCTAATGAGATCCTTCCACTCTTCTATCCCTCCTGACCCAGCCTTAGTCCAAATGTGCCCATTACAGAGCCAGGCACTTTCTAGAAATATCAAATTAGAGAAAAAAAATAGGCAAAATCTGTATTGTTTGTACAGCCAATAATTTCTCAGTTATTGTTCTGCTACAAAATGAGAAAAACCACAGTGCTGGTACCCAATCCATAATCAGTATCTGAGGAGTGTGCTGAAATTCTGGGTTTATGGGATAAAGGTGGGAGTTTGTCACAAACATTGAACATACTGGTGACAACGATTAGAAAAATGCCAGGCATTAGCAAAGAGACATTCAGGAATTTTTATATAAAACTCTTACAAGAAACTGTGCAATTTAAAGGCAGAGCCTGAGCTGAATTGAAAGTAAAAAAAAAAAAAAAAAAAAAAAAAAAAAAGCAAACCACAGTCCACACCTATTTCTTTGTTATAAGTTCTTTTAGAACCTTGTTATAAAGCATCACCTCTGCAACAAAGACTTTTCTCACAAGACACCAGGAATGAAAAAAAAATACAGTTCAATCAACCTACCTCTAGGGCATATTTACACAAAGGTTTTTATTGCCTTTCAACTTGATATATTGTTTTCAATACCTAAGTGAAAGGTAAAAGTATTAAAATGTACATTGCAGTGCAGTTTATTCCAGAAGAGCTCTACGGTGCATCCTGAGCAATGCCCACRGAGACATCCAATTACTGCTTGTGCCAAACCTGACCCCAGCTGTGAAACCAGGGCTGAAATTTCAGAGATGCAGAACAGGAATTAATTTCTTCATATTTACTGCAAACCTGATGCAGGAGAGAACTTGAGGCAAACAAAAAGTCCTTCATCTAGTCTTAATTTACTCTGATTTGAGAAACTTCAGACCACCCTGTCTCTTTAAATCACTTTTGTGGGTTGTGGGTGTGTGATTTGTACAAAGAGAAAAGAAAATAAWCTGCACTGTTTTCAACAGGTGTAGGCTGAAGGCTGTGTTTCCCTGGGCTGGCCYATATGTCCCATCTTTTGGGAAGTATTCAGATCCAGCAAAAGCCTTTCAAGATCTTTTTTTACCTATTAATAGTAGGGGCTTTAAAGGGATGAAGCTATTTTCTTGAAAATTTTGATTAAAGATTAGAACTCACTGAATGAATCAGTGAGAACCTGGTGTCAGCTTTACCATATTCACCCCCACAAGCAGAGACACAGCTCCACCAAGGCTGGCCCACAAAACCCAACACAGGTTCTGCCATGGTAACACCCCTTCAGTGGGCATTATCATACCTGGAGGGATCACCCAAAACCAGAGCTCAAGCACCTCCAGGCCTCCTAMAAATGCACAGTCCCTCCATGAGGAATTTAAAATCTCAATAGATACACCGTGAGGTTATCAATTCCATGAGGTGGCTCACGGAGCAAACTCCAGATGTGACTGTTACTGAATTAAGGCAATTAATCCCTGGAATGAATGTGATGCGATTGCTGGGTGTGGGAGATGTTTGCCTCTCTAAATCAGGAGGTAGCAGCCTTCCAGAAAAGCCCCAGAAAATTCATTTATCTTCTTGGGTGCACAGGCTAGGCTGGCATGGACAGAATCATCTTCCCCTTAAGAGTGGTAAAGACAGCACAAAAGTCAAAACATCAGTTGAATTTGATTTTTTTCACCCAATCCATATATCTTGTTAATATATGTGTTAATATGCACTCGGTCCCCTTGATGACATCTCTGACTGCAATTAGATTCTCCWAATCCAGACTTCAGCATAACTCAAATTGTACTGTTTGCCAAAAAATGCCCTCTCAAGAATGAATGAACATCTCTTTTTGTGCTGTCTCCCTACACAACCCTCCACAGCCTGTTGCCAGCTCTCATCATGTCTGATCCTCTCRTTTTAATTGCACCCACTGTACAATAAGGACCTCCTAATTTGGTTTTCAACAACAACAGAGAAAAAAGTGCAAACATTAAGCATTTTTAAAATGGGTAGCCTTCCAAAATAAAATGATTCTTTAGAGAATGACTGGCTATCGACTGGATAAATCCTGTCACTGCTCAAGTTAATAAAACAAATCTCTTGACAGGTGTTAGGTAATTTTTAGTGAAGTTACAAGGGTGTCACTATAGCTAATGTTATTAAAAGCTTTGATTAGTTATGGGAACAGACTCATAGGTCTAAATCAAAGCTGCTCACTGAAGCTGGTGAGATAATTGATGTTCACAGTCAGAAAAACACTCTTAACTCGGAGAAAACTCTAGGAAAGGACAAGGACATAAACACTAGAAGAAAGTGAGATAATACATGTGACTTTTTACATGCTCTCTGGTCCATCTTAAGCTGTGACCCCATCTGAGCAGAGAGGGAGCTTTGGTACATGCCCAGGCTGCAGAGAGATGGCAGGATTGCTGCTGGCCCAGGTGACAGCAGCTGGTGTGAGCGTGCAGTCCTGCCTCGGTGCACCTGGGGCATAAATCACATCTGCTTTAATGCATTTACTCTGCACAACGAGCTGTGTTTTCTGGGTGCTGTGGCAGCAGAAATAACACAGCACATAATAACAGAAAAYAATAACAATAAAGAAATACATATGAAACAGGCACCTCCTGAACTGCAGGCAGCACAGAGGACACCGCGCAGCATTTAGATGAGGCTGATCATCGCTGCTGTATTTATGAGTGAACATTATTTCATTCTTTTCAGATATTTGATTTYAYSCCTTGGAGAATCTGCCTGRAACATAGAAACACAATCTSTATCCCCACCCATCTTARGARCAGCCTCTGCTGTGAATGGGCASAGTGGCTRAAAACTCAGACCAGCAACTGGRCATGTCCTGGCCCAAGGCTGGTGCTGAAGTGGATTTTCCTTGTTCAGCTCCTGACCCATCCTTCCCTACCACACAGCCTGCATGCTGGAGCAAAGAAAGCAAACCCATATGCTGGCTTGTATTGCCAGAAATGTGGGTTCTGCTGTGGAGCTGACAATCTCTCAAAGACCCATTTCCCAGAGCACAGCCGCTCTCACTCATGGGGTGAGCCGCAGAACAGGACTCCATTTGAGTGCAGGGAGGCTAACAGGGCTGGGGAAGAGTCTGGAGAACAAGTCCAGTGAGGAACAGCTGAGGAAAGTGGGTTGCTTATCCTGGAGAAAAGGATGCTCAAGGGTGACCTTATTATTTTCTCCAACTCCCTGACAGGAAGGTGTATCCAGGTGGGGGTCAGGCTGTGCTCCCAGGGAACCAGTGACAGAATGAGAGGACATGGCCTCAAGCTGCACCAGGGGAAGCTTAGGATGGATATGAGGAAGAATTCCTGCACAGGRAGGGTGATTAGACCTTGAAATGGGCTGCCCAGGAAGTGATCATTCCTGGAGGTGTTTAAGGAAAGCCTGGACCTGGCACTCAGKGCCATGGTCTGGTTGACATCGTGGTCATTGTGGGCTGGACTCGAAGATCCCAGAGGGCTTTTCCAACCTAATTGATTCTGTGATTCTGTGATCTAAAGCTCACTGGAAGGTGCRACCCACGTGCTGGATCAATTAGCCATACAACCACACAACAGCTGAGGGACAAATTTGGCCTGAGTTAATTTTATAAGCCATTTTTTAGAGTAAATGAGTTTCATTAAACCTCAAGCAAAAAGCATTCAACCAAAGGTAAATTCACATCAGTGTACTTGCTTATCCTTAATTACATTATTCCCTTCTTTCTGTAAAGATGCACTGCTCTCAAATACASAGGGATAAACATGATGATGTTGTATTAATTTGTAGTGAGTGATATAATTAGTTACTTCTCAGTAAATGTGAAAAGGTTAGGAAAATCACACTGGTTTGTTCAGTTGACAGGTGGAAACTTCTGCTTCCTTTTACATCTYTGAAAAATTACAGCAGGTAGCACAGCTTCCTAAACCCATTTGCCTTGATTCAAAAAGACAGATTAAATAATTAACCAGAATTAGAAATAGCATCTAATATGAGCAGAGTAAGGAACTACAGGTGTTCACTGCAGGCTATGTCTGCTCTGATTTTAAGATGCCCATGATATCCAAAATCCAAATTCATGTGTGARAATGCACATGGTGTATCTTGGGGAAGTTTTCTGGGAGATGTACCTGATAGATCAAAGAATCCTCTGTTATTTCCTGCACACCTCTGAAAAAGGCTCAGCAAGCCCTCCAGGTCTAGTCTTTGTTTAGATGAACAAAGAGCTCAATTAACTTSTAAAGCAAACTTTTGGATTCTTTTTGGAATCATTCTTAGTAGACTCTGATATGTCTTGTATGCCAGATCCTCCAAACAGAGCACAAGTACAGGTAATATCATCCTYCTGCTCCCATTCTTACTTTTTACTGCCTTAATTTTTGCAATGTCTCAGGATCAGACCTGCTCAAACAAAATTTACGATCCCATCACAGCACTGGTGAGAGGCAGCCACACCTTTCTGTTGTGAGTCCCAGACCTCTTTTGGCAGCTGTAAAAATAATTTTTTTCTGCCTTCGTAATCCTTTGTCCCTTTATAGAGACCTCCTGCAGAGATGGCCACTTGTCCTCCTGGAGAYTGGAGCTTTGTCTTGTGGACATTCTCATCCTGAAATAAATTCAGTGACCAACTGTGATGTGGTGATGACTTCTCCAGTCACACAATGCTAAATGTAATTTGATGTCCTCCATCAAGACTGCCAAGGAGACCAGTAATTTAGAAGAATTCAGAGTCATATACCAAAGGCAAAGGGAAAATTATGTATTTAAGTAGTTGGTCAAGCTGAAATCCAATTTATGCACTCTGTCTTCACCTCCAGTATTATACAAGCTTAAAATTGAAAAAAAGCTGCTAGGAGCAGGCACATCTGAAATAAAATYCATTCTGTTGTTATTCCATCCAGTCACCAAGTCAGTGCAATCAAACAATCAACTGAAAGTCCAGAAAAATTTTAAAGCCATCCATATAATAAGATTATTTCAGCAGACCGCTCAAAAAATAGCTCATCAAATCAGCAGAATAAAGAAATATTTGTACAGGACATTTACTCTCAAAACCACAATGTTTTTTTAAGGATAGTGAGAGCAATACTCCTAGTATTGCTAAAAAAAGATTTCTTGTGTCACATTTCAGGGAAGCCTAATTTCAGAAGCCACTCTTCTCTTAGTGTAACTTGAAATGCCTGAAATTGAGGCTGCTCCTTGGCCACAAGAGCAGAAAGGCATTTTTCAAATTCATTATTTATACTCTGTTTGTGTACACGTACATATTGATATATGAGTCTATAGCAGCAGGGCCAGTGTTTGCAAAATCCAGCCTTATTCATATCTCGTCCACTTGATTACAATGAAAAATTTAATACATTTTGCTTCACAGAGGAGCTGTAACTGCCTGGATTTGTCAGAACTGTGTGTACTTTAATAACTGAAACTCAATCACATCCAAATCACAAAGGGATAAATGTAAATGATAAATGTAAACTTTATCAAATGGAATCATTCTTTCCCCATTTGACAATATGCTCGATGTCAACAGGTGGTGAGAGATGGCAGCATGATTCACATCTTGGCACCTCCTCTCTCTCAAACCAAAGGAAAGAGCCCAAGTGATGCTCACCCTATGCAGACACCAGTGCTGGTGCAGAGGAAAAACAACCTCTTTCACACTGGTCTCAGTTCTTCCATCAGTAAAATGGGACACCCAAGGAAGAATGTCACATCTGGAGTCAAAAATGGAGATTTCTGCTGGTTTTGGTTGGGAGTTAATTTTCCTCAGAGTATCCAGTATGGAGCTTTGGATTTGTTTTGGATTAGTGCTGGAAGCAGTGTTTATAACACAGGGATGTTCTCCTGATTTCTGGGCAGAGCTTRCACACAGCCAAGGTTTTTTGTGCCACTCACCCCATCACACCAACCAGGAGGCTGGGGGTGCACAAGGAGYTGGGAGGGGGCACAGCCAGGACAGCTGACYCCARCTGACCCAAGAGATATCGCAGACCACACAGTTCATAAAATCTGGGGGAAGAAAGAAGTGTCTGGGGGACRTTTGGAGTGACAATGCTTGTCTTCCAAAGAGTTACACACGATGGAGTCCCGTTCTCTTGGGGACAGCTGAACACCTGCCCCTGKGAAGCAGTGAATTAATTCCTTRTTTTGCTTGGCTTGTGCACACAGATTTTGCTTTGCCTRTTGAACTGTCTTTACCTCAACCTGAGACCTTCCTCACTTTTTCTCTTCTGATTCTGCCCCCCATTCCACTGGGGAAGATGAGCGAGGGGCTGCTTGGAGATGGGTTGTCAGCAGAGTTAAACCAGGACAGTCCTCTCTCATGCCCAAAACATGAGGCTCAAAGGGTTCAAGACAACAACAGATTTGATTGAAACATGCTAGATCGAATTTATAGCTGTTGCTGCWGATTAGCTATTAATTGGCAGTCTCCTGTGCTTGCCATGGGGCTCGCTTCCCTCACTGTGTGCTCGAGTCCAGAGCTCGTTAGCAGCTGCTTTTCGCTTTCTCTGCTCGTTGTCCTGCCGGGTGCCTTATCATTGCCTTATCATCTCACTCTGCTGTGCCTCGGAACATTCTGATAACAGCAACAGCAATGCAAACGGGCTGGCAGATGGCCAGGGCATYGCTGCTGCTGCTTCTGTGCTGCTGCCCTGGACAGGCTGGGACCCCAGTGGGGTGTGGATGAGGCCACATGGGAGCAGGACACCCCAAAGTGYCCATGGCCAGGGATGTGTCCACACCAGATCTCGGTCATGTCAGTGCCATGGGGAGCAGGTGCACCTCAGGGTGACTGTGGCTGTGGGTAAGGCTGCACCACAGCAGGTACAGCCCTGGGAGAGGCTGTGGCTCACAGATAAGGTTTCACTCGGAGCAGATACTCCCTCAGGGATATCAGTGTGTGTGGATAAGGGCAAGCCAGAGCAGGAGCAAAGGGAAGAGTTCATTATAATGTCAAACCCTGGCCCAAAGGCACCAGGGTGTAATGGAAATACCTTTAAATTGTTKTAAGCTGTGATTTGAGTTATTAAAGGGATTATTGCAGCCTTGGAGAAGCCTTGCAAGAAGCAGCGACCTGGCCTGAGCTGGCTTTGGTGCCCAATAGCTCCACAGAAAATGCCCCYTCTCCTGTCCTGAGTGACCACCATGGCCCAGAGYTATGGACTAAATGAACTCAATGGACAGTTGATGGACATTTGTGCACATTTTTTGGGAATTTTATGGACATTCTACAGGGATAGACTTCCACAGACCAGGGAAACGACACCTGTGTTTTGTATCAGAAGACAGGAAAGGGGTGGTGGTTAAAGAGCTTGTACTGGATAGGGTGGTACCTGAGCCTGATGTAGATAGTATGGAATAAGGGGTGAAGAATCTGCTGTTCCTCCCCTGGAAATGAATTCCTTGTTTGGCTTTGCTCTCATGCTCAGCTTTTTTTTACCTGTGGAACTGTCTTTAGCTTAATCCACAGTTTTTCCCACTTTTCCAGTTGCCTCCCCCATCCTGTTGCAGGGTGTGACAGAACAGCTGCGTGGGGATCAGTTGCCAGCAGGATTAAACCACAACAAGACCATTATTACTCTTCACTCACTTTGAGTACTTTCTCCTTCTCWTCGTTCATCTTTATCATTTATCCAGTTTTGGACTGAGTGCTTTTGTTAAAGGGTTGATTATAGGATAATTTGAAACAAGTATATTAATCTCACATTATGCCTAATTGCATTAGCTTCAGATGTGTCCTCTAAGTATGATTTATGTTTTGAAAGATGTCTAAGACTCTTTTCTATCATCTCCTTTAATGAGATCCAATCTCTGAGGCCTTTTTTTGACTTCTTCATTCTCTGAATTTTCTTTCTCTTGGAGATACTGAATTTCCAGGAAACCTCCCTGAGAATCTTTGATGCTAACAGTAAGATGGCACTAAATCAASAAAACACTAAATAAAATAACCATGATTAATAGTACTTTCATTTTCTCTAATTTTTTTCCTCTTAAATCTCAAAGTGTTTTGCAAAAGAAGGCAAATATTACTACTTTTAACTGATGGAAAACAGAGTCAGAGACAGACCAAACAGCCTATGTTAAATCCCAAAAATCATAGGGACATATAGTCCCATTAGGAGAGAAGACAGGTTCCTGCCTGAGGTGATGKGGCTTCACAATAAAAATCGACACCAACTTCATCTTTTTAGCCTCTAACTTTCTCAGCACATTATTTCTTTAAGCCATTCAATAACTGTTAATAGGTGRCAGACTCATCAAACCATTGACATTATGTAACTTCCAAACCTGTCAGRTTGAAGTATTGTTCTTCCCACAACCCCATTACTTTTAGTAACTACTTCCAAACCAGCTGCCTGTGTGGGAGCAGTCGAGGAGTCACTTCAGTCAAACAATTCTTCCAAWACACCCCTTCAGAAAGATTAAGTCAGCAAGACCTATTGGGTGACCATTTCTTGATTTGTGAGATCCTTGCTGGATTTATCACATCATCCAGAGAAATTCACAGATAATATTCAGAAAGTATCAGGCCTCAAACACTTCCAGCAAAAGGCCAAAAGGGGGAAACATTCACGTTAAGGCACAGAAATTCCAAATCTCAGCATCACTGAGTACGCWGAGACTTCCCCACAGCCTTTGTGGATGGGATGAATGACAAAGTGGGTTCAATAACCRGGAATGCCACCAGCATCCACAAAAGCAACACGACACCGAACAAGCACGAGGGAGACGCTGACAGCTCCAAAAGGAACAGCTCTATTTCACAACCCTTATCTCACAGTAATTAATTTTGAATCAAGCTATCGTTCCCTCTGACACTTCCACACAACTCCCAGCTCAGAGAATGCGACCTCGGGAGATGAGCAAAGAGAGATGTGGAATGAGCTCTCCTGGGTCAAATTCCTCATGGCACGTGGTTTGATAACACAGGAAARATGCCCTGGTCTGCCTACCTCAAGTTGTTTTAGCTGTTCAACTATTTTTGTTTCTGGGTAGATGCTGCCAAATCAACATAACCCCAAATTTGATCATTTTACTCAAAATTAGTAAACAAACTAATAGCAAAGCAAACCATGCTCACGGAGCTGCCTCCAACCCTGCCATAACACCAATTTCCACAGAGGATTCTGAATCAGTCTGCTTTTGAAATTAGTTTGAATTAGCTTGTATAATGCTGGAAATTTTGGAAGGAAAATCCAAARTCCCACTGCAAGCCTTAGACCATGTTCACCATGTTACCAACACTATTTATTCCAATTTACAGTAACTTTCTGATGAGCTGAGTGGGTGTGTCAGACTTTCCAGGGCCRTGACTCCCATGAATCACCTGCTGAGCATGAAAATGAGCATTTTACCTATTATTTATGTATGCAAAATTACATTTGCTTCCTGTCTGCATGAGGCATGGTGTGACCCCTGGCAGCAATCAGTCTTTTTCAGGAGCTCCAAAATGTCTTAAGGACAATAAAAATCACATTTCATTTATAATTTTTTTCTCTTTCTGTAGATTGTGTTAGAACAACTATTTCAAAGCTTGCAATAATGAAAGTTGGTGGAGGGAAGATAAAAACAGGAAGGGAGATAGATAACAGCACAACTCAGAGCCCTCACATGCTGTACAAGATATGCACAAAACTGCCCATCCTCCAAAGTATGGCCCCATTAAAGACTGGGAGCCCAAAACTGGACTCACCCCCTGCTACCAATTTCCTCAGAAAATTCAGGTGGTCAATTTTATCCTGGTCTTCCTTTCACACTCATGGACAAACAGAAGCACAACTCAGGAGAACCAATCAATTTAATATTCATAGCAGAATAAAACATCAACATTTCTCTGTTACCAATGACAAAAATATGAAGAATGTCTGCAGAAGCTGAGACAAAGGTGTCTCCTTTTCCTTCCTTTCCTGCCAAGCAGAAGCTTGTGTGGGACTGAACAGGGCTCACAGGGAGAAAAGTAATGATCTAGATGCTGAAAAAATGTGAAGATCGCTCTCAAGAGCAGCATCTGTAGACACATGGTCTTTGTGTGAGCTTCTTTTGGCCATGGAGAAGGAAGAAAACCCAGTGTCAACCTGGCAGYTGATGACCCTTTTTGTTTTCTAGAATCCTGCAGAAGTGCAAGAATGAACATCCAGCTTCCTCTTATCTTAAACAGTCTGGGCTGTGTCAAAATTAGCAAAGCAYTCAGGGCTGCATGCAGCCAAGCCCCCAGAAATACCAGACAAAACAGATACGAGGGACATAAGGAGCAATGCCTTATTTTCTTCAGGTTAATAAGTACAGAGGGGAAAAAAAGGGATATTTCACACCCTTTTCCTCCTATTTCCTTTGAATAACCATGGAYCAGAGAAGAGAAGTCATATTTCTATGCTGTAAATAAATGAGAAGCCAATGTGTTCTTACGCAATATCTCTAGTATGAAATAGTTTTCCTGAAAAACTTTCAGGCCTTATCAGTTTGGCAGAACTGTTTGATACACTTGGGACATGTGTTCTGGCTGAAGTGTGCCATGGGATGCTGATATTTCACTCTGTCCCAAAGTGTAAAACATTCTCCCTACCTCTGACACTCCACCAATGACATCCCCTCGATGACAGATATTTGTCCAGTTGCCCTGGTTTAAAAAAAGTCCCATCTTTCAACACATCTCTCTGGCAAACTCACTGGGAAAACTAAATTATTAACATCAACAGGGTTCACTCTGGAAAAAAAAAAAAATCTCACCAAAAAAGCAATGTAAACTTCTGTTAKATAAGAATAATTTCAGAAAAAGTCACAGTAAGAGATTGGACAGGAGACTTAAGATCCACAACCAAGCTCTGATTCACTCTTGTTTTGCTGARTGATTCTGGACCTTCTGGGTGTCTCCCCTTCTGAAGACTATAAATAAATAAAGGTACTTTCATGGATCCCTTGGAGATCAAGGTATGAAAAGAACWGGATAAGAGCTGTGCTATTATTTTTTTGCATTGAACTTTCCTGTTTTGCTTGATCTGAATCATCTTTCATTCACAAGCCATTATGTAGTGTGACTTGGAGGAGGGCACTGRGACTGTCTGCAGGATATTGCTCAAAGGCACGATATCAGAGATTAAAAAAAAAAGCAGATTCTAAGGAGATAGAAGTACAACAGTGAGCTGTACTTAAAAAAAGAAAACACTGACTTGTGTCAATCTGCTGGAAAGGATCACAGTATCACCAGGAAAATTATATTCAGTGTGTATTTTTCCCCCCCCCCTTTTAAAAAATGAATGAAACTTCATCACTGTCTCTTCTTATTGCAAACTGATGGATGCTCAGCACTTAGGAAAAACTGGCTTAAACTTTTAAATCATCATGTTTGCAARGGAAGGACAGTCTTGTTGTTGGAAGAATTCAAGAGACCCGGCTCCAAACCCCACTGAGTTACAGGTCTACCCTTGGTCTGGCACTCAAAGTTCTTTGGGACACAGATCCTCCTTTCATATTTATTTGCAGTGAACATTTATTTGCAGTTTCATGTGGCTCTCCATGCACTACTTCAATTTGAGTTAAATTTGCGAGCAATACACACAAACCTGTGTGAGCACTAACATTCTTGAAGAAAATTTCTATCTACTATGTTTCCAACATRTACATCAAAATGCCAAGCACAAATTTCTCTATTTCCGACATCCTTGGAAAGATGAAGAGTAATAGTAAGATATTGAATAACATGATTCATATTCCTGTTATTAAAAATAATTAAATATAGGGCTCTCCAAGAAGGGAAATGAGTGTAACTATGAAATTAATCAGTGAAGCTTCTGAAGTAAATGGATAGGTTATTACAGAACAGCACTGAAGAAGGCTGAAGAGTTTTTTCCACAAACCTTCATATGAAAAACATGGATACTTCTTGATGAAATGGCATCTTCTCTACATTTTGACTATATATAAAGAAGAACAAAAAAAAAAAAAGCTAGACTTCTAATAAACATTTCTGAGAAAAAATCATATTAGTTTTTATTTTCAATGAAAACCCACCTGAAAAATGAGGCTCATAAAAYATTCACTGTTCTCACTACCAAGCAGGGAAAAGAGTTTTCTGTCCTAAAGGGCTTATGCCATGGTGACAAAATTATTCTTCGTGTAAGTCCAGTAAAATCAATAGATTTACAGATAAACATGTCTTCAGGAAATTTTGTCTTCCTAGAAATTTTCTGCTCGCCAAAGAAAGCTGATTTCCCGAAACATTGTTGAACAGCTTCTCCCCTGGGATGCACTATTTTCCCTCAGCACAGTGACAGATTCCCATTTCTCCCCCTCTGCCTGACACTGCTGCCCCTTGCGTGGTCCGGCACATTCCCAGCAGCCTCCCCACATCATTTCCCACTCAAGATGCTGCACCCAGGCTKATGAGAATCCAAACTCTGCAGAAACACATCACAGCTAAATTCTCTCCCTTGCACAATCCCAAGCAAGCAGATTTCCTGTTGGGAACATGCTGGGACAGGGGCACGGGCTCCTCTCCTTGACCCCACAGAGCAGCTCACCAAAACCCATCAATGCCCCGTGGCACACAGAATGAGTGCCCACTTTATGACACAAGTCCTGGCAGGTTTGACATGGCTTTTACACATCAGCCTCCTGCTCTTTGCAGAAAATGTCACTTTGGTGACACSCCTCACCCTCTGCAGAAGTGTCAGCTCACAGGGGAGAAATGCCAGAGCACAGGGCTGCTCCTTCATTATCACACAGCCAAGCTGCAGCAATTCCAGACATCCCCAGGCTTCCCACGTCCATGCAAAGGAGATTTGCTATTAAAAGTACAGGTCTCTGAGACCACTGCCAGMCATTTTATCACAAAAATTTGTGGATCTGGCAGACCAGGGCTCGGCTTCCTTCTTGGAAGCCACATCTCAGGGCTCGTGGTGTCCCCCATTCAGGGCTCTCACATCTGCCTGACATGGCAAAATGCTGGCTGTGGTTTTAGTGGTGTTTTTATTCCCATCCCCTTTAAAGGCATCATTTCCCATTGCAGTGATACCTCAGCCCTGAAAAAACGATTAGAATAATCCTCACACAAAGGCCCATGTGTGGGCTGGTTTCTTCAAGGCTTCTCCTGAGGAAGGAAGTTCAGCTGGAGCCAAAAGCACTGTCCCAAGAAAAACCCTCGCACAAACCCCACAATGAAAACACACAGCCACTAAAAAGACATCTCAGGAGCATCTGAACCAGCCCTGATCCCACCACTGTGGGTGCAGGGTAGCCTGGAAGCTTGCAGTGACTCTGATGATGAGTAGCCAGGTAGCCWGTGCTGTAAATCCATCCCCACTCCTSACTGCTCCTTCCAGAAAGCAAAAGYCTGTCCCCAAAGATACTGGATGGGATCAGGCTCAAAATGTGCCAAAAGTTGAACCAAGGGAAACTCCACTGTACTCATTAGCCAAATGCAGACTTAACTGAGACATTTATGGCAGAAGTCAAACTTTTTTTCATGTCCCAACTACTGGGGGCAGATCCAACACTTCAAGACAGATATGGGAATATGGGACTTTCAAATGACAGCCCAAACCAGGCATCAGAGCACAGAGCTCTCCTAGGTCCTGGCCAGGTCTCAGCTGCCTCAGGCAGGAGCAGCCTCACTCCCAGAGCTCAGGCACCATCCATTGCAAGGCAAATGGAATAAAACATACATGGCAAGAAAGGGAAATAAACTGGTGTGACAGCACATTCCAACAGCTATCATTGTCTGATGTTTTCCAGTATCAGTTTATGTACAGACAGACTGTACACATRTAGGGATTTATAGATTTGAATAACACATGCTGTATTCCAGAATACTCATTATCAGCAAAGCAGTGRTATATTTATGGAAGGAAAATGAAGTCATTTCAAAAGAATGCAGAACCGCCTAGACATGAAAAGCCTGACTTCAGCCCTTGTGGGTGGGCCCATCTGGGGCAGGTAGATGGCAAGAGATCTTCATCAAAGGTGAACCTGGCCCTCTGTGCAGTACAAAAACCTCCAGCAATCTCTCCCCTCTCTGTCCTGGTACCTTGGCTGCTTTGCTGTGTGAGGTTTTTTGGCTACTCCAGGCTCATTTCCCACACAGCCAGTTCCAAAACTCACTTCTCACAGAAGTGTGCTCTGACAGCGGTTCCTTGAACAATCCCAGCCCAAGCAGCATCTCTCCTTTACTCTCTCTCATCCTGRCAAAGGAAAAGCTGGCACTGCTGGGACTCTACACCCAGGCAAGATCTGGCACAGCAATAAATCTCTGCAGCCACAGAGCTTTCTCTGGGTGACAGGATCTGAATGTCACCAGGGGATCAAGCCAGCCTCAAGGATAACACCCACAGGCTCCACAGCACTCCTGAATTACAATATTTTGCTGGGAGAGACAGAAGGGACAGATCTATAGATGCAAGTGGACAGTTTACATCTGCTAATGCTCAGGAGTAGGGTCTGCTGTCTGCAGCAGTTGCAAATGAGGGTATGAGGGTGCCTCTTYATTATGAAATAGCAGGACTGGGGCTTTAGTTAAGGTTCAAGAGAGATGTATTTTTTCCACACCATCCTGCTGGGCTGCTGGTTCAGGAAAGAAGGAAAGCAAGCAGCAATTCTCAATTACTCAATTTGAAATCCTAAGCCTTAAAAGCTCAGAACTCAAGCAGTGAGCAGAGAGAATCCAAACAGTATCTATTTGCCCAAACTCTCRATTTAAAATTTAGTGATGAGTTCTCTGTGAACTAAAATTCTTTTTTTTTTTCCTTTCTTTCACTTCTCAAACAGAGAATCCCTAAAGGAGGGAGGGAGAGCTCCCAAGTTTGCACTCATTGACACTTCACAGTGAAGCTGCACACACAGAATATGCATGAGAAGAGACATTTAGAGGTGATCCTTACCCAGCATTCAAATCTCTTTTTAAAAGAACACAAAAAGACTCTTTCTTGGAACACTTTACCTGGAAAAGATTCAATTTTTCTGGCATCAGCATAAAAAAAATACAAACTCTCAATGCAATCCATGTTGCAGGTCTCTGTAGGGCTGGCATAGACAAACCCACTCTGAAATTCTGCATTTAAGAACTGCTGTTCACCCCAAAACACTCCCTGGTGTTTAAAGTCCCACACAAACAGAACAGCGATGACTAAGCAGCAGAGATCCCAGAAACATGGTGTAACCTCTTTTACCACCTGAAATGTCATCCTGATCTACATTTCCTGGGGAAAACTTTGTAACTTTGGTTCAGCCACTGGCATGCCTAGAGGAGCCAACACCAAACCCAAATCCCCTGGCCTGTGCATGTAAACCTGTGAGGTTCCCATTAGAGRTGGGCTCAAGGTAAATCTTATCAGGGGATGCAGATGACTGGAAATAGGTTAAGCACAGGTTCAGATGGAGGAGGCTGCCCAGGACCCACAAAGGCTGTAGGGTAAAGGGTAGCAGAACTCTTCACCCTCTTCCCAAAACTCAGATGCTGATTATTGGAGATGAAGCCCACACAGAACTTGGGAGGAGGAATTGATGCTGGTCACAGCCCCTGATCTGCAGATTTTTTTTTTAAATATTATTTGATTTGACCTGAACCCCGTGACTCTCTCATGTAAAATACATAACCACATTTGCTCTTGCTGCATTTTTCTTGGCTCATTATTTATGTGTGGACTCTGCCTTTCCTCACATCAATAACCACTCACATCACAAGCAGCTATTGGTTAAATCAATGCCACTCACATCAGAAACTCCCTTGAAGGTGGATTCAGCTGACAGTGATCCACACAGGGCTGGCAGCCTGTCCCTGTTCAGGTGCTTCAGAAATAAATTTATAATTACAAAATGTGGCAGCTCCTGGGACACAGGGTGGTGGAAAGGAGGCTGGTGCACCCAGGCCTTCATTTGCTTTTCCTATTCAATTACTTTGTGACTTAGTATTTGTTTTTCCATGTCCTGTCTATTTAGATCACAAACTCTGCAGGGTGGAGACTGTCTCTTACTATGAGGCTGAAGAAAGAAATAGAGGTAAATAAAGTAGGATTCCTGGAAGAAAAATAAAAACAAAGCAGATGAYACCCTCAGCAAGGCTCTGCTCAGCTGCTGATGACTGACAGCATCACAAGATGAGCTGTCAAGTTAAGAACCTGGTTTTTACTCTTTAAAGTCCCACATTTCTGTGTCAACAGTATTTTCTAAACTGCTGATTCCCCYCAGAAACATAATTGCAAGATGAAAATAATCTGCCCATGCAAATGCTATGATCTTTTATTCTTCTTTCCCTCCTCCTTCCCTGTTCAAATATTTGCTCATCAGACTTCAGCACTGAAAGCTGGAAGCATGCCATTCTACCCTTCTAATATTTTATAGAGTACTGCATTTATTTGYAATTATATTCTCCCAGTAAAAAAATATGCTGTTTCAATAAATCTTCCTCTAGTGAAGTTTTATGTATTCTGGCTAGTTGTTTACTGCAGTATTTTTGTAATAAATTATTCCTACTTGGAGCCTGACCTTTGCAATTTTCATAATACGAAAAACAGTATATTCCTTCTGCAGATCTATATTCACAATCTGCCCATCTTCCCTTTCCTCTGTGCTTTGCAGCAAACAGATGTCAGTGAGGACAGCTGCAATTCAAGCTCCTCAATAGACTGATCTGGCATCTTGAATGATGACACCTGAGCCTCAGATCTCAGGGAAATCTTTTATTCTTCTTTACAAAAGAYACTCTCTTTTTTTGGGACTGAGCACAAACAAGATGTCTACACTGCAAATCCCAATCTAAAGATGCCTCCTGATCTACCATTAGTTCCCTGTTAAAGATTCAGGCTCACTAAAAAGTATAAATCACAGAATATTTTAGATTCTTTTTATAGCCTACCAGTCACTGAGGMTCTATGCACCACCCCATGCACGATCCAAACTGGGAATTACAAAGCAATCCCATCATTTCCAGACAGAGATGGGAAGAGAAGGGGGAGGAGGGAAGGACAGAGAGCTGGGAGCTATAGCAGTAAAGACACTTGCATTTCTCACATTCTGCAAAGTGGTGACTGCAACGTTTTCATATTGTCTGTAATTTCCTTTCTTCAAAGTTTCCTTCATTTCTGTCTCAAATTTAAATAATAACCAACTTTTAAAAGCATATGTTTCTAGTACTACTTTTTTTTCCACTTTCAGTGTCCAATTCTTCTTGGACCTTCCTGTATGGCAGCTATGTCTGCCTCCATAAAAATGCATTTCTAATTGACTCTGTCTTTAAAATCTTCCCTCAACATTAAGAAAAGCCAGATCTAAGCTATGAAAACCAATCAAGATAAAATTTATTGCTTAGCTATATGGACTCTGTAGGGAATATGTTTCCTGCCCAAGAAGAGACAAAAAGCTATATTATGGTTCAAATCACGCTACTGGTATAAATGCTCTCATCTAGACCCTCCTAGAGCACTTTTCTACAGATCTGAAGGCATTTTGTAACAAAAAGATGAGTTTTAGATTCTCAGAAAACTCAAATCACTCAAGAAAGTGCATTTAAGATCAATTCTAGGAAGAGAAATCAGGGTTTACTAATGCTGCCTTAGGTCACACTGGTTTCCAAAAAGCACAGTGACCACTAAAAACCAAATTAATAATCTTCATCATTACTTTGTTCCATGTTCGTTATTTCTGGTAAAGGAAAGGGCATTTTTCAGGGAAACTTTTGGGTTAATTTGTTACATGCATCTTCTATGCCATGGTTTTTTTTTGGCAAATGATCAGTGAGCTCATTAATTTCTATATCTAACTTAGTTTCCCTTTCAAAGTACTATAAAACAGAAACAACCAGACACTCATGCCAGAAAGTAAACATTAAAGAGAATGAGAATGTAAATGGTCCCTTTTAAAATTGATTCGGATACAACATAAAGCAAAAGGCCATCTTAAAACCAGATGCACTTAAAATAAACAATGAAGATCTCYTTACCCCCTGCTTCGAGTAAGTATTTAAGCTAATGAGAGCTAGGAAATCAATGAGTAGATATTGAATTGCTGTCCAGCCAGGCTTCAGACAGATTCTGGTAAACAAACACAAATCTAAAAATAAATTTGATGGGGAAATCTTTTTTTTTCAGGAAATTATACATTTATAAGCAGGGGGAGGGAGTGGGTAGAAAGACACACTGTAAAAGACAAGTGATGAAGAAGAGATCACACTTGAGATTTTTCCATCTATTGGAAAAGATCTGAGATCAGTATCCAGTTTAATAACTGAGACACAAAACTGTCCATGCTGAATCTATGGGCTCACATGCCTTTGGCTCACACCTTCACACTCAACTACAGGTGGTATTTAGGACTCTAGAGAGGGGMACACAATTCTCAGGAAGAGCCAATGTGGATGCAACTTCCTGCACGAGAGAAGTTCTAAATATCACGAATGCTTCTTGCTCTGAGACCTGCTTGGAATTTCCTTTTGCTTTATTTTGTATAAGTGGCAGTTACACTGACAGGTTTTATTGTTTTAGAGAAAAGCCTGCATAGATGGTAGTGCAGCAGAAAAATCTAGATTTTGGAACAACACCTACTATCACTACTCTCAGTGCTGCAAAATTTTGCACTRAGCTTGAGAGTTTAGACACCCCAGAGTCGTGCCACACATTCATAACTCCACTTGTGCCAAAATAACGTGCTGTTCTCCTGGGTTTGTGGCCATATTTCTCCAACAGAGCAAAACGGTTATGGTTGGGGTTTCCATATATTGTCGTATGTGACACCCATCCGTGCACTTTTGGTGCTTTCAAAGACACAGCACAGATRATCCCTCTGGAAAGCTGCAGGCACCTTCTTCTCCTCCAAACTGCAGGTTATGTAGGAGATTTTCTGTTCCCACCCTTGCTTCTTTGCCCAGTTTTGAACAGACCTCAGTGGCAGCACAATGACATAAAAAAAAGAACAAACAGCCAAAGCATGAACTTTTAATTTAGTTTGGAAAGAGATGAGAGCTGATAAACTGCAGCAATGGTTCCCATGTTTTTTCTTTACATCCTGGGAAAATCCTATATGCAATGGTCCATCTCCAGTAAAGATTTTTTGCAACAGACCCAGGGCATGAACTGGATGACGCGCTCGATAATGAGTTTGTGCAAAGGGCAGGAGCAGAGGAAAAATGTTCACAGGCTCACMCTGCTAGGTAGAAAACCTGCTGGTCAATATTGCTAGCGCACACATTAGGTCACATTCAGTGAAAAAAAACATGAAAAGAAGGGTCCTGAATCTGCTAACTGAGTTTTCTTTGTTTCAACTGAAGCTCCAAACTGCACACATAAATTACAGCAGAGCCCCAAGTTTTACTGCCTCTGACCCTATTGAGCACACATGGCCTTTTGTCCACCACACACACAACACGTATGCAACCCTGAGCTACATGTGTCTATCCTGGCACTGCTGCCAGGGAACAGGAAAGAACCACCAGACTATTTTCTTCCAGCAACCGAAGGCGAGCTGCACTGAGAGACCCAATTTCCGCACCAGCACTTCAGAGGGCACCAGCTGGGCTAGCACAGCCYCTTCTGTGCCCTTCATATTCTCCTCTCAACAGAAGAAAGTTCTTGTCTATGTTTTATTTGATGGCAGAGATCAACTTCTGTCTGCAAACTCATTGACTGCTGCCAGACACGCAGCAGTCTTTAACAAAACTGCTGTTCTGCAGGCAATTGCAGAGAATCAGATAGAGAACAAAGAGGCTACCAAACCAACAATAAAAATTCAGATGGAGAAAACATTACAATGAATAATATTAGATTGGCTCTAAATTCAGAAYTGGTGTCTCCTCACCCTATAAAAAGTCCATTACTGCATGCTATTTTCTCTGAGCTATAAGGCATGCAGTGTAACCCTTTCCATGACAAGATKAACAAAATAGGTTTCAGAAAACATCTGCTGTAGACCTGAACATTTCCACATGGAGTACTTTATTAAAAATTGAAAAGGAATATYCTTATGCTTTTAAGACAACTGTACCCTGTTGCACACAAGTTCCATAGACCTTGAAATAGTAGTGGTGGAATTTTTAAAATCAAATATAAAGGGTGATCCTGTGTAAGCAGACATTTATTTTGCTCATGCGTGAGAAGAACAGATGATTGCACAATGCCAAAATGCAGAATAAAGTATTTCAGAAAAAGTAATCAGGTGGTTTTACAAGGAGATGGAGTTGASTAACTTAGAAGTTCCTCAACAGTGYTCTCAGTGCTCTCGCAGACAGATACTGGAAATGCAGGAAGCTGATGCTGYTGTTGTGAAGTTTTACTTCCAGATGTGCTTTTCCACAGTACTATATGGAATTTAATTGTACAAGCCCAGATAAGCCCCTCATTGAGCTGTTTCCCAAAGAGGYATCAGAGAAATTGTGAGTGAACCAGGAAAAACCACCAAGGAACACAAAACTAACTTGGACCTTGGCTGACCGTCCAAAGAGGTCAGACCCTCCAGCCATCCCTAGAGCTGGAGCGTTTACCTGGCACAGTGCTCACACTGCCAGAAACCCTCATCTGCCTCAGAAGCAGCTTCAGCCTCCCAAAGAGCAAACAGGAAACATTGGCCAGGGACAGTATTGCTTTAAAAAATGAGTGTCATATAAACCAAATAGAAGGGATTAAAMAGAAAGGAAAAAGATAACAGGATGAATTATTTTCAGGGCAGGAGCGCAGTTTTGCCGTCTGATTTTTGTTTTGGCAGCTGCATGTCCTGGGGATGCCTATTGAGGGACAGATTTTACTTATAGCTTCCGCAATGTTGTGTACAGAAGAAATGGGAACAAAAACACGTCTCATGGACATGTACTTTTTTAGAAACCCAGAGGAAGTCAGCCACTTGGGCAGCTCCCAGGCTCATGTTGTTTGGATTCGATTTCTTTGTAAGATTGGACTCATCATTTGAKTCTTTCAACTAAAGAAACACAATAAACACACAATTACTTTTTCTTTTTTTCCCAAACAAGCAGTAAAAACAAATCACAAAACTATAAAACATAGAAAATAAAAGCAAAGGGAGAGAGCTACGAGKGGAAGTCACAGCAATTGGGCTGTATCCCAGCCTTATCCCTCCACATCCCTGAGCCACATGAGCAGTTCTGGAGATGCATTCTTTGTTGGGTGTGCAGCAGCCACCTCTATTTGCTGGAGACACCCAGCTCCTGTTSTGGATGCATATCCCTTATCCACCCTGGGACCACCAGGGACCGTGCTGTCCATGCGTGGGGGACATAATCCAATGAGAAGGTCACTGATTCAATGCAGGAAACATCTTTTAGATACATTCTGAAGCTGCCATCCCTTCTAAACAGATGGGCCACCCATCTCAAGATCTGTTATTAGTGAGGTCAAGAAGAGCCAAGGACAGACACATTTCTCTACAGCCAGCCCAGGGCAATGAAGAGGTCAAACAACCTGCTGAGATCATGCTCTCACATTGCAGTTACGCTCCTTGTAGTCCCCTCCACACTATTTCTGTTTCTTGTCCTTCACTGGGCTGACCCTGAAGTCCTCCCCACTTTGGGGACACCAATAGCTACAGTGCTGTAATGAGTCACCAAACCACTGACAGCGTCCACAAACTTGAAAACATCAAATCCAGTGACTTTAACCCAAATCCTTCAACTGGTTATGAACACGGGTGGTTTATCACAGTGAGTGGAGGTGGTTCTGGGAAGAAAACAGCTCCTCCAAGCACAACTCACCTTGACGTGGATGAGGAGTTTCCACTCCCAGCAACTGTTTTGGAGATCAAAGCAGCAACGAGTCAGAGGGAGCCCAAGCATTGTTTGTTTCATAGAGTCTTAYGTGCAATTATGTAACATCATTAAGTGGTGTAATTATGGAGCCCAACCATGCGTTTTTGTGGTTGAAGCCAAAGTATGCTTAGCGGTGTAATTACTTTTAAAAAAGAGCTCCCATGACTAATTACATCCACGGGGAGACAAGCAGCAAAAAGCTCCACAGTGCAATATTAGGAATGAGTTATGTGTCTGGAGTTTTACTCCAGTGTAAACACTATTGGCAGACCCCACACCTCCCTGTGCCTTCCACAGCACCAAGATTATCACAAACAACACCCCCATGAACACCAAAATCCTCTGAATAACAGCCAAGGGTCTCCAGCCGTGCCCCCTGTGCCTCCCACCAGTGCAGCCTTCCTGTTTGCCATGCAGCTCTCTGAGGTTGATGGAAGTCACAGAGTGAAGACTTTGGCAAATGTTTGCCCAGGGCCAAGCCCCACCTGCACTGTCAGTGCTGTACTGGCCACCAGCCCCTCCAGATAAGTCACAGGATGATCTCAGCTGCTCAATTAGAGCCACATCCCAGACCACGTTACCTGAACCCAGCTCCTGCTGAGCACCCACACTCCCATCACTTCAAACAACAGGAGGAACTGGCTCTGATCCACATCTCCCTGCCAACCTTGCCCATCCCATGTCACTCAGTAACTCAGGGCAGATGGGGATTTGGCCTTACCTCACCCAGGAGCCATCTCCTCCAGCCCTGTCAGTGAAACACTGGAAWATACAGAACTACCCAAAACAGTGGTCTGAAGCCAAGGAAGTGTTACAACATTCCTCAGATCCATTTGTCTTGCTGCCTGAGATGGAATTTATTACTACAGTGCTGTGACACCATGAGATTTATGGGCAGCGGGCTCACTCCATCCATCCCAAAGAGACAGAGAACAATTAACACCTCCMTATTCCTGATCCTACTCCTTCTGCCTTTGGCTTGTTCTCTTCCACTTTCCTTCTTTATCGTCCTATTATAGCAATAGCAGAGTACAACCAGCATTTATCTTTTCTTACAGACAGCCTTTAAGAGAGCAGAAAGCCTGTCTAGGATGAACACTTGCTGTCCCCAGCTCCAGCCCTGGGCTCCAACATTCAGCTCCACAAGCAGAGATCTGCTGCAGCTTTTAAACTGAAATCTGCTGTGTTATGCCTGGAAATGCACTTCACTTTGCTTGCTGATTCCAGCAAAGTTAATAAAATTGGAAATGCGCGATGCCTAGCAGAAAAAATGAGTGCTTTCCTAACAGAGCTTTGCCAGCCAGCGCCACGTCTCACCCAAATTGCTTTTGCAARYTCCACTCAACATCCACAGCCCCTGRTCCCTCCATCCACAGCCCCTGATCCCTCCATCCACAGCCTCTGCTTCCTTCAGCACTGTGCAGCTCAAATAACCTCCTGTCCCTTCCTTTTGGGAAGAATATTTTGAATTGCCCATGATCAAACACAGAAAAGGCTCTCACATTTTGGGAAAACCCAGGACAATTTTGGCTGAGCTGTCTGAAGAACAAGGGGGTCYRGTAAGTTGAGGAAAACATCTTGATSAAATGAAGGTTRTGTGAAAACTGAGAGCTTCCCAACTTCAGTTTTGCTGAGTAGAATTTTTCTACTAGTCAGTAAGCTGAATATTGATTATTTTTGCCTCTCAATAGGAGCAAAGGATGATGCTCTTCAGGGATACAGTGAATTAGGTGGGAAATGTGTGGAAAAAAAAACTGGGGTAGGAAGAAATCTGTCCAAAGGCAGGACAGTGCTCCTTGCTTGAGCTTTGCTATGCTGATGCCAAGCCAGGCAGCTGCCAGGACAGCCCAGGTGGGAGGACAGGACACACAGACTTTGGGGAATCAGGGCAAGAATGAATTTGGGATTCAAAAGGGAAAAGCAAAAAATACAGGTGCAGTGGAAAAATGAAGAAAAATTTCAATTTTTTTTTTCTACAATCCTCGCTGCCATTCTTGATCACAAATAAAGGCACAAGCTCAATCTAGTGGTACATACCTTTCTGATCCCAAATAATTTTTTTTAGGTTGGACCATTTGGTGCCCATGCTGTGTTTTGAGATTTTTTTAATAGAGTACCTCTCAAAACTCCAGAAAGAAAACATCATGGTAAATGGTAAATACTTTTGGTTTTTGAAAACACAAGCTGCAAAGCCCTTCACAATAGCTATGGAGCAACAAGGGGAGATAATGAGAGCAGACATAAAGCAGGCAGACAAGAAAATACATGCYAAATATTTTGGAGCACTCAGCTGAGGATGAGTGGATGGTGAAGCACCCAAATGAACTGACTGGATATCCAAAATGTGAAAATTCAGCTTGTGAATATTGATTTCCAGGCAAGCCCGGTTCACCTCATTCCCTAGGGCTTAGCTGCCTTTGAAGGTCTTTAAGAGCCTGTCCACAAAACATCTGCTTACTTCAATTCCGCTTTAACCACGGGTTATTTCTTCACTCCGAGAGCAAATCAGCATTACCCTGACTCCAAAAAGCTGCTCCAGACATCACTGAAAGCTTCTCCCGTTGTGCCTGCAATATTGTGTTCCTGAGCACATTTTAACAACCCCACAGCAGGACACAGAAGTGGTATTTTCCTTCCAGCAAGGAGAAAACTTCCACTTTTGGTATAGAAAGCTCTGAACTTATTGAAAAAATAGGGTCAATTTAGATTATGTCTCTCCTCCATGCCAAGCTCTGAGGTCTCCCTTTGCACTGAGGTACATCCAAAAGAGGCAAGAGCCTGGAGCAGCTGAACAGGCAGGAGAGTTGGGGAAGCAGCTGAAAGGTCCTGGCAGGCTCAGAGATGGGTCTGGAAAGCCCACGTGGCTCTGCTGATGGGGTGTCAGTAAAACACTGTGACACTGAGCAGCTGGCTGGTGTGCAGGATGGCTGCTGGAGGCCAGCTCGAGGGATAGAGCTCGAGGAGCAGTGCTCAAAATGAGCCAGAAAATGCAATGTCCTGCAGCCACATGTTTTCAAGGAAGYGAGAAACATTAGAACTGGGCTTGAGGAATGGCTGGTAAATTCTATCACCTATCCCCTCACTGGAGTCAGTATCCACCTCACCTCACAGCAGGGCTCCTCTACCTCTTTCCCATCTCTGGGCAGACCCCAAGGTCCTGCCCCATAGCAGGCACCGGTTCCATATTGTGAGTTGCTCACTCCTCACCCCATCTGTGATTTCCTCTTCCCCACATCTCCCCTAATCCAGACAGTTCTGGTCACATCGTGTGCCAATGTCCATCCATATTCTCAACATTGCCAAGGTGGAGATGCCCCAAATGCTCTGGACAACCTCCACCGTCTGATGATATCCATAGTAAAAAAAAGCTTTTCCTGCACCTAACTGGAATTTCCCATTTCTTGCAATTTGTGCCTATTGCACCAAGTCCTGTCACCACAAATATCTGAGGAGAGTTGAGCTCCATGCTCTTCACATCCTCCTGTCAGGTGCTTCCAGACAGCAAAAAGGTTTTCCTTGAGTCTTCTCCACCTCCCCTGGATTCACTCAGAGGCTGCTCTGTGCTTCAGCCCCACCCCACCTCAGCAGATTCTGAGTKAATCCATGTTTTAGGGGCACGTTCACATCCATGCAGTCCAAAACCAGTGTTTCCCTTCTGGCAGTACCAAGGCACAGATGCACACCCAGGGTAATGGATTTACTGCCTGGGGAGGTACAGCTGAGCTGCAGTAACCAGCTGTGTGCCCACTTCTGCCTGCACTGTGGGAAGTGAAAGCAGCCAAATAAATCCTGAAGCCAACAATGGAGAGCATTAACCTGTGGCAACACAGCCACTTGTGGTCACAGGCCATAAGCTGCACCATTTTTTTTTGTCCTAAACTAAACACAGCACTAGATCTCTTAAACAAGGACCAATCTGGGCATATCTTCCCCTAAAAGCCATTTTTTATTTTCTGCAACCTTTGATCTTTTAGCTATTGAAGTGAATTGTTTTTCTGTCTCTACTCTGGGGTCTGTGGTTGGGTGGTGAAWGTTGAAATTCACCCCAAGAAATGGTGACTATGCCAGGCAACTGTAAAAATACAATCAGATAAAAGACCTCACATGCTCAAAAAAAGGAAGGCTTTGGAGAGAGCAACCTGTGGCTACAGAGACTTAACTTCACTCACCAAAATTCAGAGCAGCTGCAGCATCTCTTTAAAGCTTGTTCAGGCTTTCAGTGAAAGTTCACTCAGCACATTGGAGATGTCAGGACACACTGTGTTGGGAGGATGTGATGAAAGTTGATGAGAGTTGATGGTGGTGCTCTCCAGARACTAATGTATCTTCATTTGCAGCACAAATAATACAGGGATGTCATTATTTGCAATGAATAATTTTTAAGAGCATGATTAGCGCTGAGCAATTGTTTGGAGATATCAACTTTTTAAATACAGCAAGTGTGGCAGAGGGGTTGTTGTTCATATAAGGAGAAAGAAGGSTGAGACAACTGTGCTGTGCATCATGTAATTACAGCAGCAGGGCTGGGCTTTTTCTGGTGATGAAAAGCTCCACAGTAACTCCAAAATGTGCTCAGCTGGTTTTTATTTATTACTGGCATCAGCACAGTCTTTCTTAATGATTAGGGGAAAAAAAGTGAGAGTATTTCACAAAATTCACTTACTCTTTTATGTGTGACCATTAATGTGTCTGAAYGCTGACTTATTTTCTTTCTTCTTTTCATTATTTTATGTATAAGCATCTCTGAACATGCTGGATGGAGGCATTGAGAACACCAAGGGAGCCCTGGCTTGAAAGTTATACCAAGGCAACAGAAGCCTTTATCTTATTCTCAAAAATGTTTTGAAAATGAAAGATAACATTCATTCCAAGAATAAATCTCACTTGCTCTTGCCATGCTCAGACATTTGACTCAAGTCCTGSATTCTGAGATCATACATAAGGATCAATTCAGGGATGAACCTAGGACGTCTTGCACGTGCAAAGCAGGAAGAAGAGGTGCTTTATTTTTCATTTCACTGTTACTTTCTTTGGCTGTTAGCACAGGCCTCACTGGGATGGTTATTAACATTCAGTTTCTTTGCTAAAGGCATTCCACTCAGCCCTGATCWCCTCCAAAGCTACAATAAATTGATTTAATTGAGACCCTGATATTGAGCTCTGTGTAATGAGCCAAAGATTTTAGTGGACAGAAGTTTTACAAAGCTCTGAGAATTCAGCTCAGTGGCACACTGGTTCCTAAGCAAGGCTTATTTGCAAAAATATACTAAAAAACTGTTCTTTTCCTTTCTTTGACCGGGATTCTTTTTGTCCATTTCTTTGTTTTGGTTTTCTTGGCTTCCTAAGAAAAAACTACCAAACCCTGTTTATTTCCCTCCTGTAATTTTCAATCTGTTGGAAATTACTGGCACAGGGCTAATCTGTTGCTGATTTTCTATTTAAAAAACATGGATGTTCTCAGTTTGTACAACGCCCTAAGCAGGAATAAACTTTACTCTTCTAACCCCACGCTGGGTTGTAAAAAAACCCATCTCCATCTTGCCTAAGGTAAAGCCATCAAGTTTCACTATTTGTTGCTTTCTTTTTTATGAGATATGTCATCATCAAGTTGTATATAATTAATAAGCCCTGACCCTCAGTTAATAAGGAGTGAGAGTACATGGATTTATTGGTGGCTGGCWGTCTGCTCCACTGGCTCTGGCTCTGGCAATGTTTCTTTCTGCAAATTGCAGTCCCTGCGACACCGTCACAGCTCATAAATACCCGAGGCGAGGCTCCTTGTTGACCCACGCTCTGAGACATCACCAGTGCTCCGTGCCATTGCTTCTCCCCATTAAAGTCTMTTTCTCATTATTTCATAAGTAACACAAAAATTAAACTGCATCTGAGGCAGCAGAGAAATCAAACTTCCCCAGAGAATCACTCCAGTTAAAAAATTCAATATTTTTTTCATCCATTTAGRTGCTATATATATAWWTWTTTTTTTTTTTTTGCAAGAATGCACTGAAAGAGAAGCCCAAAATCTAAGCTGCAATAATATTCTTCTTTAWACACTCAGACAAGTGTTTTTAGGAAGACAGATGATGTCTAAATGTTCTKTCTTGATAATTTCTTGTGTGCTTTCAATTTTCTGCAGTTAATTAATCATTGTAATAGGAGCATTTAGACTTTTAAACACACATTTTTTCACAAAAAAATATAATTCAGTCAGGCTGGTAATGGGATAACTGTTCTCCAATTAATTAGATTTTCAGCGTGAGGTATTCTGTAAAAGTACATCTATTCAGAGATGTGGTGTAACACCAAGCATCTCGTAGCAAATATTGGGTCTTCAGAGGTTTAAATGGGGCTGCCACAATTTGTCTGTAGTTCTTGAGCTAGAATATTCAACTTTGTACAGAAAACCCTGTATTCAGCCCTACATTCCCACACAAACTCTGGTTATTGATGTGACTTGCTCCAGGAACACAGGTTTGACCATCCAAATCCATTTTAAAGAGCCAGGAGTGAAACAAAGGCAGTGTGTTACCTCAGCAATGAGATGCACCATATCAGACCCCATTCCACTGGTTAATTTGAAATTTAATTCAGGAATCCCTGAGAAATCTGCTGGACAGCAACTTGTGAGCTGGCAACAGAGTTGGGGGTAATTCATTGATATCCATCAAGAGAAGTGGTGGTTTTAAGGACAATTGCCATGCCCTCAGGATTATGAACCCTGAGCTGTAGCAYTCTCTTTCACAGCTTCACACACAGTTGCATTTAGGTTGAGTAGGTTGCATTTTCACTGTGGTTCTCTGCTCTTCCCCAATGTGATGAAATGGATTTAGGGAAAAAGACCAAAATCCAGAAATACAGATGTTACCTYAGATCCCTAAATACCCACAGTCATTTAACCTCAGTAGCACGTGCAAACCTTCACCCAKCAGCCCAGCATCAAAGCATCCCAAAGGATGCAGGGATGTGTTTTATTGCCATTCCTCAGAGGGAACTGAGGTTGGCAGGCTGTGTCTGTGTTGCTGAGCACCACCAGGGGCAACAAGCAGCACTGCCACAGGCTGGAGACCATTCCCACTCCCATTTTTCCAACTTCTGCAGCACTTAGGGTTTTTTTCATGGAAATTTCACAGCTACAGAGGGACCCTTATCTTTTCTGGCAAAGCCAGAACATTTTTTAAGAGCCTGCCTAGTGCAATATGTGGGTATTTTCTCTCTTTTCACCTTGACAGCTGCACTCACTGTCGCACTCACTCCTGTTCCATTTATCCCACTGGGAACTCTTAGATTAAGTAACTCTTAGATAAGAGTGGGAAATTAGTCATCATAAACACGTGGGCCCAGTGAAGAACTCCAACTTCCAAACAGCAAAAGAGCTTTTGCTGCAGTGCTAACGCTGTGCTGAACTCCACAAGATTGCTATTTTTCCGTAGGGTAAAAGGCTTCCAATCAGCAAGTAAGAGGTTCTGCCAGGAAAAGAGTTCCTGTTGATAAAGGCTRGACAATTATTTTTGTCTTTCAAGATGCCTAGGACAAAAAAAAATCATTCACAGAATCCCTATCTACCATGATTTCTGAGCAGTGTTGCWTTATTATGCTCACAGTCTGATTGGTTTCAGCAACAGCATGGAAGAGTCTGATTCTGATTAACCACTCTGCATCAAGGGTCCGAATTCACAGATTTTCTGTGCTGCATCAAGACCCGCAGAATCTGGAAGTTAAATTGGCTTCACACCTTTCTAACCTCAGCATTCACCACAMAAAACTGTTTTCTAGCTGGAATGGTGAGTTCTTATGGGAAGACTTTGCACCTACCATTGAAGCACTTCAGAGGTCCTAATTCATTCAAGCCCATAATACTGCTGTGAGTAAGTGATTTTGTGATCCCAATTTTACTGGCATGGAAATAGAGACGTTGAACATTCATATTTTTGAATGCAAGGAATCATYGCAAGGAACAGCAGTAAAGCTAAAATTTTCTAGCACCCAGTCCGGTGCCTTCAACCTTAATAAAACACCTGCTTTAAACAATGGATGGATTGTTTAAAAAAAGATCTAGGCTTTAAAGAATGAACATGGGGTTTGTTCTTGTAACCCTCTTGCCTTTTCACACACTGAAGTTCAAAGAACTACACCTTGATTTTGTACCCACAGAAAGTGCAGARCTCCCAATTGCTCACTTCTTGGCACTTATGTGCCAACACTGAAGAGCCTCTGCTGCCAACCAAAACTGGTTTGTTTTTGTTATTAATCATCTCTACTGGTGTGCAGAAGCCTCATGCTGGAAATGCTCCCTTTTCTCCATGGCTGACCATCTCCTCTGCACTGCTGTAAAGCACTTTTAAAGGCAGAGCAAACAATGAGCTGAGTCCACGGTGCTGCCACGTGTCTGTGAGTCCCTTGTACCACATTTTTCTATTTACTGTAAATGGGTAATTGCAGAAATGGAGAGCAGCTTCAGAGATGAGGCTGCACTGAGGCTTCCACTTAAAGCAAGGGTTCAGCCTCTTGGTTGTTTAGTAATTTTATAATAAAACTCCAGAGATTTCATGGTTCCACTGTTAGCTGAAAATTGACTCAATGCAGGAAATGAGGAAGGGCTTTGCTCCGACAGTTGATTTCTCTGAGTTTTCCRTGAGTAAAACAATAATAATTGGTCCAGAATTGATGGTGCCATGACAAAGACTGTCTGCCCTGTCCTACAGGCAGGGGGCTTGTTGGGAGGGCACAGCAGAGAGAGCCAGCCCTGTTATCCCCCAGAAGCAAGGTCCATTTCTGCCCTGCTCCGTGGCCGACAGCACCAGAGCATCTTCCACGTGTCCCTCGGGTTTTTCACAGCATGGACACCCGGCAGCTCCGAGCACAGTCATGACCTCCAAATCACTGCACAAAGGCCACCAGCTGTCCCCTGCCAGCCYAGGGCACGCCACAATGATTCCAGAGACAAAAGGTTCGATATCCMAACCCCAGGCTCGCTTCCACCCAGCCCTTTGTCCCACGGATGTGTCGATAACACAAATGATCCACGCCTCGGTGAATCGGCACAAATGCAYTATGCAAAGAAGCAGCTTGGAGCTCAAAGAACAAAATTTGAAGCTAAGGACACCAATGACTCAGTCTGGTTACTCTGAAAGCAGCTCTTGTGGGTGGTAAGAAATGGATGCAGCACCGTAGAGCCTGGCAATGATGACAAATAACCAGTATGCTTCAAGTGTTTGTGCTTGCTATGAAGAACAGAATTTTTGCATATTTTTTCCCATATTTTCCAGTTATTATGGAGCCAAATTCTGATGAGAGCTGATGTTTATATTATTTTGTTACAGAAGGTAATTTTATTTTTAAAAGTTGGCTCAAGTCACATGGAGAGCCACCTGTAAAAGCAGCCTATAGGGTTGGAGCTGCCATTTTTTTGTGGACTCATATAATTACACACTGGAATTCTATTGGACAATCACTGTGTGCTTTATAGAGACAGCTCCTGGCCTGAGGAATTTGCAGAGCAAATAAATGCAAAGAGAGAAAAATAGAACATATCAGAGGGTCAGATGAATATGGAAAGATTAGTGGAAGTAAGATGGGGGATATGGCAGCTGTACAGAGGATGTAGAGCTACATCCTGGGAACTGGAGGGAGGTTTCAGTAAAAATACTAGAATTTTTAGGGGCAGGAAAAGGTGGTTTTCTGAAAGACACTTTTCACTCTACACCTCTGTTCCCTAGCACATGCTCAAAATGAATCAGTTCTCCTTGGACTTTTTCCTCTCTCCCATCTCTCGTGCATCAGCATCCTGTGATGTTTGAGAGGGGCTGCACCAGCCCTGGCAAAGCTCTGGGATCTCAGTTTACCTGGGATCTCTATCAGCCTGGAGCCATCCCAGGCGTCCTGGATGGGTCCTGCAGGACAGCCTTTTATCCACTTTAGCTCCTCAGAGGGAGCAGCTGTGGTCTCTATGTAAAGCTTGTCCAGGAAAGATMACAGTGAGGAATCGTTTTGTGATCCTTGGCTGTAAATTTGCACTTCCCAAAGATGCTCAAATTCTACTGAAAACATAAAGGAAAAAAGCAGCTGAAAATTGCTGTCTGCTGAGTGATTGCAGTCTGAAGACTCCTCTGAGTATAAAGGAAGGAAAATATTGTTCTCTTCAAGCTTATGGATCTCTCACCAATCCAGAGATGAGCTTTAGGGTCAGGCAATTTCATGTTTCAGAGATGAGTGCTCAGAAGCCCAAGAAGAAAATAATCCCTGAGCAAAAAAAAAAGAAAAAAAAAAAAAAAATCCCCAAATGAATCCACAAATACCTCTTCAGCCAGTGTCAGGAGGGCTGTGCAGGCTCGGAGCACTCATGTATTTAACTGCTGCAGTGGGGCAAGAGCTGGCTCCTGCTAAGTCCTGGCAAAACCTTTCCCTGGTATCCACTTGTRCTGCCAGAGCTCCGAGCAGAGGTTTCCATTTCCACTCCCAGGGGATGTGAGGGTGAGATGGGACACAGAGCCAGCCGAAGCAGGGAGCTGGCACACACAGTCCCTGCCCTGCAGACTGAGATTATTTTCTTTTCCAACTTATCTGTAAAATCTGTTATGTGGGGACCCCTTTTTTTTTTTTTTTTTTTTTTTTTTTTTTTTTTTTTTTTTTTTTTTTTTTTTTGGTAACTGCATTTCATATTAAAAATAGACACCTCGGTAAAGTTACAGTACTCCTCAGCAGAGGTTGTTAACAGCCTGCAGAATCTCAGAAATAAGGTTTGATGGAAGGGGTGGTGTCCCCAGCATCCCTTCCCACACACATGGACACACTGACAAGGTTTAAYCCAGCTCTTGTCCATCAGGTAGCCAACTCCCATTCAGTGGGAATTTTGCCCTTTTCTTTGATAAGAAACACAACTGGGCTATCAGTCTGGCTCTRTACAGCCCATGAAGCAGCAAACGAGATATTTCAACAAAATAAAAATATGCCCTGTGGGAGGTTTGTGCCTCAGAGGGATGGAGGAGATGAAGCCCAGGGATATGAGGTGCTACCATCCTACACCACCCTTGTGACAGAGGGACAGCTGGAGAGGCCCTGGGCAATTATTTGAGGGTTGATTGCAAACTCACCCCATTACAAGTGGCTGAACAGACTGTGCTCACCTCCTTGTACCATTCTGAGTACAAACAGCAGGAAGAGCAGAAACAGGGCTGGGGACTTGAACTTGGACAGGAAGGTTTAAACAGAGTAAAATTAACTTTGGACTGTAGCTTGGGGATGAATGAGTCCTCCCTGGCATCCTGAAAGATGTAAGATTTCCCCTGGAGAAGCGTTAGGATCCCTCTCACTTGAGTGAATTTTGACTGTTTTGGACAAAATGATGGAGAATATTTTGCAGGGAACAACCCTGTGGGTGGAAGGGATGATCTCATAGGTCTTTTCCATCAGTGATTTCCAGGGTTTTTGTGCCTCTGACATAAAACCCCGAAATAGCAACTTTAGTCTGGGTCAAGATAACACTAAAAGCATGTGTTTAATTTTACATCTGGACAGGGGAAGATGTGCCACACAGCAGCTGCGTGAGTCATTCCCAGACACTGTATCCCACCCCCAGAGTGGGATGAGGCTTCTCTGGAGCTGACAGAAAAGTGATCATAGGTGAAAATACCAGCACAGACCCTTCACAACCACCAGGAAAACTCCTGGGCAGAAGGAGGGCTTAGCAAAACCCTCAGGCTGCCATGTTCTCCCTCCATTCTGCTCCTGCTGTTTCTCACAGCTTTGGGAAGGTTTGGGCATGTGCTGGGGGCCTGAGCCAGCCCAGTTCCTGCATGCAGCATCAGGGGTTCAGAAACCATCATGTCACCAACAAACTCACCAAATCCTGGGAAATGTGCACACACAGCCTCACCTGTGTCAGTKTAATTACCTCTCCTCTCAGGCTAAGCCCATTTCCCACAAATTGCCCAAATTAAGAGGACACCCACRGCCCCTCCAGGAGCAGAGCTGAGGAGAAATGTCCCGTTGAACCACAGACCCTGACTGTACGCACAATAAATCACTTTGCAGCAGCTCACGTTCTTTACCCACCAAACAGGCAACAGTTCAGGTTTCCCATCTTGAAATGAGGGCAGTAATATTTGTTTTTACCACACACTAAAACTTAATGAAGACAAAAGCACTCCAGAAAGTGCGGCTGTCACGAGAGACAATCGGCGGACCCGCAGATTGAGGAGCCCAGGTCATTAACTAATCCCCCTCAAATGTACAAATAACTCTTATTATGATGAAAGGAGCCACAGACACATCAAGGGAAAACCAGACCCCTCAGGGATCAGCAACCACTGTCTCACTGCAGTCTTGTGGCTCATACAAATGGCAAATACGAGAGAAGGTTGAGGCAGATCAGACCAAGTCAGTCTTTGAGTGCAGCACTGAGAAAGCTCCCTGAATTTTCTTAGACATCGTGCAAATGCTGTCCCGAACATATACAAAGGAGAGAAATGTTTATTGGAATCATTAATCCACATAAAACACTATAAAAATGCACTTTTACCATCTGGCTTCAGTTGGTGTGTTTATTAGCAGGGGATTTGAGGCAGCGCCAGCACTGCCCACTCCTGTGATTCCTGGGCCTTTTCCAAACTCCCTGGCTCCCAGAGTGAGCCTTCCAGCAAAGCTTTCTAAGCAGGGTGGGGGAAAGTGGGATGGCATGCTCCTTTCTTTTTTCAAATAAGCTCTTAAACCCTCTAAAAAAATTTAAGTTCTGTAACCTAGAAAGTTTTTTGATCTTGCAGTTTTGTATGCATGAGTCTGAATACTGATGATTGCCATAAAGAACATGAGTCCCAGGTTCTCTTCTGGTTTTCTTTTTTTTTCTTTTTTTCTTCTTTTTTTCCTGTTTTTGGGGTTTTTTTTTTCCTTAATAGAGAGGAATCTTACCAGGAAAATCTTTCTCTGTGGTACAAAGTATTCTTTTCCTTTACGAGATTCTGATGGGGCTGGCTTCCCATTTTAGAACACCAGCGCATACTAACTCAGAGTATGAACAAACTAAAAAAAAAAAAAAAAGAAAAGGCGGTTTTGAACACATTTCTATGGATAGGATGCAATTGATACAGCTGATTTTAGATTGAAATCAAAAGGCATCTCTTTGTAGAAGTCCAGACTTTTGGGCTGGTTCCTAAGCTCAACAGGGCTCACAGCTGAGTTCCACTTCTTGTGCATCCTTTACCATCGCATCTAAACATGATCCCACCTCCCACAGGCAGCGCTGGACTCACCACCATGGAGAGACAGGATCCTTTTCCTACCAGCTCTTTTGTATTTCAGCAGCCCACACAGACAGCACTGGATTTGCACCCAAAGCTGACTCACTGACTGGTTTGCAGCCCCAGAGGCTCAGCACCAAACCTCCCCCCATCCCCAGGGTGGGAGAAGTCGGTGTCCCCATCACCATGGAAGAGGAGGGGGCACCCAAGGAGACCCAGAGATCCATCAGCTTTGCCCCAGGCTGTCAGTCCCCAACACACAGCTCTCTCTGAGTCATCCCTGTGCCATGCACACAACAGCACAGGCTGCTGCCGATTTATGTAACTGCAAACCCATCAGGTTTAGTCACCCTCTCCTCGTGGYGTAACCCCCACACCACACAAACCCTGCTGTGTGCTCCAGAAAATCCGTGTGGATTGGGAAGTCAGCGCTGGGGTCCAGCTTACCCCATCCCAGGTATGAGGGTAGCACACGGAATATTTTCCCTGGGGATGAGAGGGTTAAGCTCAGAAACTGACTCMAAACGCATTCCCCAGATTGTTTTGAGGATTGAGAAGAAAACAAGTATTCCTTAGAATTCTCTCACTGTTTTCTAAATGACCTCTGCTAGAGATCTTAATCTGGCTTTTAATAGGTTCAGCAAAGAAATCTCATCTCAGGGGGCCAAGGCCAAGTTGGAGCTGGAGTTAAAATCCACCTCGGATGAACTGGCAGAGGGGTCCCTGGAGATTCTCCCCGCTTTGGAAATACTGCTGCCTTTTCACTAATGAAATACATCCATCCCCAGAGATCTAAGTTTATGAACCACCATTCAGGTGAAGGTCTGCCAGATGTGTCACTGTGATACAGCAGGGGCAGCAGTCAGCTGCACCAAATACAGARTGAGGGACACTCCAGGACTTTTCTGTGTGTCCATCTCCCACCACAAATTCTAGGGTTAGGCAACTGAGCTGAAAGCTCAGGCTTGGTACAGCACAACTTGTGTTGCACAGAACAGCATAGCTGAATTTCTGTTTCTAAAAAGGGCAGAAAATAATTTTCTTCCAAGATTWCTAACACTTTCTCTACTGAAAGCACATTTCAGACTTCTGGTTTAGTGCAAATCTGCTCAGCTGCACAGGGAATGGGAATGCCACACTGGCTGGCACCACTGTCTTCTTGGGAAAACCAAGTTTGGGTCAATAAAATTTGGCTAACTAAACTGCTCTTGTTCTCCCATTAAAGAAGGARGTTTTACATCTCTTGCCACAGCCTAGAGATAAGCAGGATGACACCTGTGACAGACAAAAGCAGGTCTTGTACATAGTCTGGGACAAGTGTGGCGATCAGATAAAATTCTAGATACTATGATCACATTTCCAGTTCTGTGTCTCTGCTTGCAGTTCCTGTGTARTCTCAAGCTGACACCAATTATTTAAACAGTCCCCTACCCCCTGCCCTTCCCACTGCTCCTGACCAGAGRTACCATTTCATTTTACAGTCTGAGCACCGAGGCAGAAAGAAACAGCGATTTGCTGTATCCCCCACAGGATTTCAGAGTGTAAATCCTATGGATTTATGTTGGTGCTTCCAGCTCAGGTGCYGTCTTCAGTCCCATGAGATCTTTTCTCACTGGGTCCAAATGAATTCATTGTGGGGCCATTACCAGATTACAAAGTCAACAAAATCTGGGCCTGAAATGTGGTGACAGAACTGCCCCCAAAAGTGAAATCAGATGAGTAAGAAACATCCACAATGGAAGATTCTGTGTAAATAGATACTGTGACACTTTGCTTTCTGGAGGGTGACAATCCTTCCTCATGGGTGGGACATGGGTAGGGGATGAGGGGTTACACTGCTGCAGGCAGGAAATTGAGGCAGTCTAGGGCTCTCCATGGACCCAAGGTGGGATGTTCTCTGCAGACAGCAAGGGAACAGCTCCAGGACATCAGGGGACATCATTCCCATAGCTAAAAGCAAACCAGTCTGCATCCCCCTGCCAGAGCCAAACATATATCCCAGATTTGACGCACACTGCAGTCTTCAAACTCTCATTTGTACGACTGTTTCTCAAAGTAGAGACACTGTGACACATCCTGGAGAGCAGGACCCTGGTGTGATTTCCAACGTGGGATGAGAGGCACCCATGCACAGTTCACAGGTTGACTCACAGAGGCTACGTGAAGCAAGGCACAACAGACCATTGCTGTTCTGGGTGTGTGGAAATGATGGGTCCATGCAGGATCCATCAGGACCAGGCAGGGAATACCCTCCATGCTCATGGGAGCTGTATTTTCATCTGCATTTTTCAGGGCAGCTCAGAAAAGCCAAAAAAAATGAAGGTTCCCATGAGAGAAGAGATGTCAGAGCAAAGCAGACTCTCATCTGGGAAAGCTGTGGAGTTTGCTTATGCAACAACCTGATCCTAAGGTAAAGSAGGAAGAAATTCCATGCCTGCATGACTCATTGGTTTATTATGAGCAAGCTGACTCTTACAGGAGGGCTTCCACTGAAAACCAGACAGCTGACCAAGGTTTACAGGCAGCCAGATACCACAGACCTGAAGGTCAGCCACACTACCCAGGTTACAGGGAGTTGGGAGGCTCCTGCCCCCTCATTGGAGATGGGAACATCCAATTTGGACTCCTACGGATTCTAAGGTTATCCCCAACCTCAGCATTTCAGCCCTTGCAGGGAGTGAGGGYTGCCAATAAAAATTACTGCAAACTGAGAGAAAGACAGTAAAAACAACTGGGGAAGCCAAGGGAAAACGCTGAGTTTCCTGGAGGCTTTCCAGCCTTGGCCTGGTGGACTCCAAATCCTCTGATCACACACAGGGACAGACAGGTGGGAAATGAGATGTCTTTTGCCTGGAAAAGCATTTCAGACCATTGTAACACCGATCAAAATGCAGCCACTCCCTGCCTCTTCTTTCCCTCTTGCAGTGGTTGGCCAAAGATCCCCAAGCTGAGCCCAGCAGTGGCCAGGAGTGCTGCACTCCTGCTCTATGTGACAAACAGCCACTGAACCCATCCACCAGCCACAAACCAAAAGGGTCTTTGCCATCATTTGGTCTTGGTCACCCTTAAATCCCACCCCTGAAATCCCATGTCCCAGCCACTGCACAGCTCTCCCATAACACAGCATCCTTTTGCTTCCCAGCGTGGTTGCTTAGCTGCACCAGAGACCATGACCCTGTCCTGGCTGTTTGCTATTAACACACGCTATTAAGAGCTTTCTCATCAGGAAATTGCTTTCCTATCTGTATTAAAATTAGTTTTGGGGGTGGGAAGACTTCTCATGGCTTCAGCATTAAGCAGGAAGGATATATTTGCTTTTCAGATTTCACTAAGCATCAAAATAGTTTGTTTTAGGAGCCTCTAGAAAACCCAGTGCCAGCAGAGTASCAAAATCCTGATTTATTAAGCAATCAGCTAAGAGCCTTTTACTACACAACCACATACATGATTTGTATGCACTGCAGGCTGGTGTGGCAGTGAATGGTCCCAAATTCCCACCGTAATGGTTCCTACAAATGCAGTAGAATTACCCCCATTATACACCTCCTGCTTTCCCCCAGTCAGCTCCACACCAGGACCCTCAGACTCCCTCCCCATGGACTTCTTTCAGCTCTACCCTGTCCACAGACAAACTCAGCATAGCTTGGGGCATTTGCCTTCACACTATCCTTGGTGCCCTGCCCCTCTTATATTGATAAATATTAACCCTTTCCACAGTTTTTCTCCAACCAGCTTCATCCTCATTTCCTTTCTGTCCCTTAGGGAAATGAGGGCAGCAACRTTTTAATTTGCATGAGATCAATGTGCAAAGTAAAACTGATGAGAAGGCAAATTATGCTGCAAGGCATCAACAGCTGCCATCYCCTCGTAGCTGTCAGAMKWYWGATGAATTTGGTGACCTTYTACAATGGGGTTKCAGGGCTGGTGGAAAAGRAAAGAGAAACAGATATCATCTACCTGGATTTGCACAAAGTATTTGACACTGTCCTGCACAGCCTCAGCAGGTTTGCTGATGACMCYRAGCTCTGTGGTGTGGTCAGCACACAGAGGGAAGTGACCATTCTGAGGGACAGAGCAGAGAGYTGGGCCCTGGTGAACCTYGTGAAGCTCAACRAGGCCAAGTGCAAGGTCCTGCACRAGGCTGGGTGGAGAATGGATGGAGAGCAGCTCTGTGGAGAAGGACTTGGGGGTGCTGGTGAATGAGCAGCTCAACAGGGCCATCAATGAGCTCTCACCATTCAGAAAGCCAAATGGGTCCTGGGCTGCACCAAAAGCAGTGTGGGCAGCAGGAAGGGAGGAGATTCTGCTCCTCTGCTATCATAAAACCCCACCTGAGTGGAGCTTGTGTGGAGCTCTGGGGTCCCCAGCATAGGAAGGACATGGACTACCCACCAAGTGCACAAAATACTTTATTTTAGCTGGATTACCTTCTTTTCTTTCTTACTTCCAGCTGGATACTTTTCTTTCCAGCTGGATTAAAATCACTGTATATTAGCCCAACCACCTGCTRGTTTCAACATTTCCCTCACCTGCCTTCTCCTTTTGTTTTGTGGCTGAAGACACAGCTCATGCAGTCTACTCATATCAGGAGCTACTCCATCCTTTCAGTCATTTTAATTGCTTTTCTCTGGMTCTTCCCCACCTCTGTCCTGGCACGGATACACCTCCAGCAGCAGCACAACACCACACCTCGTTCTCACACCTCCCTGATCACACACAAAGGGTTTGCTTTGGATGCCACTGCACACTGAACAGGAGATCCCAAATGACTGCCAACCCTGGCTCCAAGATCTCTTCGCCATGATATAACTCAATGTTCTGGTTTTTAGCATCATGAAGGCATGGTTTAATTTTCCCTTGATGGATTACCTTACATTTATCTACTCTGGAGCTCATACGCCCCATTTTTGACACTCAGTCATTTTTATGAGGTTTGTCTGGAGTTCCTCACCATCCCTGTGGCATCTGACTACCCAAAGGAGCTTGGATTTATCAGAAAACCCAATTTTTTCTTTACACTTGACCTGACAGATTTTACAGCTTTCCCCACTCTCTTCATCTGATCAAGATTTCCATTTCTCAGATGCCAGTCATCTCCTGTGATATGCTTCTATAATATATAACATCAATATTATAATTATAATATATATTAATATTATAATTATAATATATTATAATAATAATTTTCCTACTGATTCTGCAGGTGATTTAGGGGACAACTGGATTTTTTTTAGCTTCTAATACACTGTTATTAACAACCTCCAGGCTCCATGCATTTTTGAACTGCAACCCTGCATTTACCTTATCCCTGTCTTGAAACTAAATATCCACATACAGAAATGTGCCTCATCTTTTTTTTCTGCTGTGATGTTAAAACTATTTGCATTGTACTCACTGTCAGTGAGCTCTGCCACTAATTCCTCTTGGCCCTGGCACCACTTCAGGCTATGTCCAAAATAGCATCTTTTCTTGTAGGATTTAGGATTAATTGTTCTAGGAATCAACCRTGGGCTTACTCCATCGAAAACTTTCTCACTACATCTCATCCTGATGGGGCACTGACCCATTCTATGTATGGATAGTTGAAATCTCCTTCTATTAATACCTGTCCTAAATTTTCAGCTTCTTTAATCTCRCTTAATATTTCCTGGGGGTGGGGAAAGGGTGTTCCTGTAGTAAAATCCTACTACTACATTTATTATTAGAGCTGGAATTTCCACCCACAGGGATACCACAGCGCTTTGCTTTTCCCATAGCACTTCTAGGCTGCTACATTTTGTATTATCCTCCACTTGCACTGTCACTCCTCCTCCTCCTATACATCCTACCCTGTGCTGCTATAAATCTGGTATCTTGGCAACATTGATCCCTCTAATTATCCATTTTCCCTCAGGTYCCAGGGTACCTGTGCTGGGTTTGGCTGGGGTAGAGTTAAYTTTCGTCACAGTGGCAGGGTTGTTGTGCTGAACTCAGGGTTGAGAATAGAGAGATTTTCCTTTTTTTCTTGCTGAGCAGGGCTTACACAGAGCCACGGCCTTTTCTGCTTTTCACATTGCCACACTGGCAAGGAAATTGTGGGTGCAAGCTGGGAGGAGACACAGCCAGGACAGCTGACCCCAGCTGACCAAAGGGATATTCCAGATCATATGGCATCATGYTCAGTACATAAAGCTGAGGGGAAGAAGCAGAAAAAAGTGGGGACATTTGGAATGATGGTGTTTGTCTTCCCAAGTAACCATCATGTGTGATGGGGCCCTGCTCTCCTGGAGGTTGCTGTACTCCTGTCTAYCCATGGGAAGCAGTGAATTAATTCCTTGTTTTGCTWTGCYTRCAATTTTTGGTTTGCCTATCAAGCTGTCTTTATCTCAACCCGTGAGTTTTCCAGATTTTACCCTTCTGATTCTCYCCCTGATCCCAGKGGTGTGGGAGTGAGCAAGGGGCTGTGTGCTCTGTGGTTTCTGGCTAGGGTCAACCCATGACACCATGCTTGTCAGCTGTCACCAAGCCCCTCTAATTCCCCTATTTTTCCAGGCYTCCACTGGGTAAAAGAACTTCTATGTTTTGTCTTCAGCACCTGAGTGTGTGCACATCACTCAACTGCTCCTGCAGACATTATTTCATCTCTTTAGCAACMACTGTGGTGAGATACAGAGCTGAATTCCCAAGGCTTAGGGCTGGATTCAGGTTTAGACACAACAGAAGAGCTCCACTGTTAATTCAAAGCCAGACTGCATTCATATTCAAACTTCCCTAAAGGTCAGGCAGATTTGAAATCGCTACTGCTACTAAATCCACTTATCCAAGAAGAAAGACCCTTTAGAGCAGGCATATTATTCTACATTTTCTGCATTTYTACAGCTGCCAAATGAAGTATAAGGCATCAGTAAGCTCTGTATTTATTTTTTATTAATTCTGCATCACTTCAATTTTATTTTCTACTGTCTTTCCAGGAGGAGAGGTAAAATAGCCCTGATATAACAGAAATTAGCCACATGACTCGTAGTAAGACACATCCAGCCACAACTTGAAGAGACTATGCAAAATACACAGAACAGCTGAACCTTAAGTGGATCCACTTCACCAGGGTATCAGAGCCAGACAGCAGAGCCCTGGATTTTCTGTAAGTTTATAGAGTTGTAAAATACAGCACAGTTACAGTCCACAGGCTGAGCGTCCACTYGCTGAGTGGGATGATAGGGGAAACGTACCAACAATCTCCCAGTTTCAGCCCAAAAGCACAAAAGTCTCTCCTAGAGGCTCTGATCTTTCCAATCAAATTAAGCAGTGTTAAGTGGACAGCAGGACTGTAAGTTACTGTGGCAACAGAGACCAAAAMCAGAGATTGTACAGAGTAGTTTGCTCACCCGTGAAAATTCTCTGCAGCATCTCCCTGGTGCCCAAATTCTTCCTTACAGGAATGAAACGTCTCTGACAGCCACCCCTGACTTCTTCATTGGAAAAAATAAACAAACAAACTGACAAAAAATCCCACATACAACCAAAATCATCATTGTCCATTCAGAAAATTCAATAGGTTTAAGGGTGAATGAGATAGAACATCCCAATTTTTCCCAAGATGCCCTGCTAAAAGGCACATTGAGATGGATAATATAAAAGGAAAACCTGACTGAAGGGAAATCATCCAAAAGTCTGAGCATTGTTGACAGACCCTTTAAGAGAACTGCTGGAACACAGGAGTTACAAGACTCCTATCATCCAAACTGTCAGCACCTCTCCTCCTCACAATATTTTTGTCACCCACTATATAATCCATTTGGATTTAAACCCTCACAATACAAGACCTGCTTGGTTCTTTCCTAAGAGAGTCCTYGGGTATCAGAGGAGCGAGTTTTTCTAATTCTGCTCCAACAAGTGGCTCCACAAAGCACATGTGAGGAGGTAARGAAACACCTATCAAACCACACAGAAATCTCTGTGTTTCCTGAAGCGCATCTGCAACTAAAATGTCCATCACAAACCCAATGAGACAAGGAGAGAGGCTCAGATAAAGAATCCTGGAGAGCTCCGRGGAGAAAAACAACAACCTGACTGCGTAAGTCGCCAGCAAGTGACAGAGCTCAACAGACAAGTCATTAATGTCCCCAGTGACTGTCTCTGCCTATTAGTGTAAGCTGCATTAAGGGGAGCAGAGCTGTAGGGAAGTCTCAGGGATTAACTAAAAATAGCCCAAGAGCCAGGGAGGAGCACTCCTGCTCTAAACTCTTTACGAAACTTAAAATAAAAACGCCCCCAATGACTGGGTGACCCATGTGTGAAGTAACTGAGCAGCTCCCCATGAGCAGGGAGGATGAACTCTGGTAAACACAACTTTCCCATGGCACTGGRGCTCAGCCACGGGCTGGAGGGGGCTAGCTGGGGGTAAAACTCTTGTCTCATCCAGCCCAACATATACAAAAGAAAATCTGTTTATTTAGAGAATCATTCATTGGTTTTGGTGGGGAGGGAGGTTAAAGCATTATTTGTGATTCCCTAAAACCACTTGCTTTTAATTCACTGCCTAATCCTCGGGAGGCATGTAAACCAGACTTTTTTTTTACATYGGAATAAAAGAAGCCATTCAATTACATTCAGGCTGTGTTGAAAACAAATTGGAACGGCACAAAAGAGCAAAGACTGCCAAATAGAGGAAATCTCTTCCAAGTGTAAGGCTACCAGTTAAACACAGCCCAGAGAGCAGCTAAGGCCCTGCTCCTACAGGTGCCTCCCCTTGTTCTCCATGTGCCATGAACCCAAAAAGCACATCTGAGCGGTACATGAATGCATGGATTACATGTGTTCAGTGAGTATAAACACACTGCATTTGTAGTGAGACRAGGAGATCACGTCCAAGCCCAAAACAGTGATAAGCTAACAGCATCTGCTGGCTTAAAATTCATCAGAACAAATATGAAGCACAAGATAATTAAATATATGTACAAAATGACAGTATTCTATGATACTACTGGGCATTTATACTGATAACAAGACCAAGCAGAGTTACAGGTAATGATTAAACATCTTTTGAATGCATTTTAAAGGTCACATTCAGGGCTTCTGCCAAGCTTTGAAGCATAAGAAACCAAAAAGAGCCAGCAACAAGGTGTAAAAGGGAGTGATCATACCCTGCACAACTGCTCCCGTGTCTCACTCGACAGTGCCTGGTGAAGGCCACTGCCAGCAACAAGGAAAGAGGAGTGATAATGCAGTGGCAATGGAATTAATGTATTAATAGCAACAAAAATCATTTGGAAATCATGTACAAGGTCAGGTCCTCACTTCCCCCCCCCCACTTCACCTGCTTGCACATCCACATATTACTTTCTTCCTGCTACAGCTACAAGCAGAATTTCATACTTTATCACCTCTTTAAACCTCTTTAATCTGTGTAAAGGGGGAAGTTTAGGAGGATGGCACCAGGGAAAAAATCTTTTCCTGCCATGGACTACAGCTCCTCTGAAAGTCCAGAYTCCACTGCTGGAGTCATAACGTGTCACCACGAGCCAAGGGCCACATGCTGGCCTTCTGCACAGGAATGACAGCTTTGCCCACTCCTTCTGCTCTGTCTTTATCACCCTGGACAGGGTAAGCATGGGTGTCGTCAAGAAGTGCTTGACAACACAGGGTATCTTATCAAAGGCAGAGCTCAGCATGGAGAAAGTGCTGGTAGGAAAACAAGAACAGGAAYTGGGAATAAGCCCCCAGACTGTTTATTTCTACATGTGGCCCTGCAGGCTGAGTCCATGCTGGGAAGGGATGGCTCCCTTCTATCATTGTGGAAAATGAGAAATGAGGGTTTGGGTATCACAAAACTTGAACCTTCCCTGCAATGGTTTTGATTCTGCACTTTTCGCTCACTCCATCTGCCAACACAGYGCTGTCGTGGCTTCCAGCCAAACTCTGCTCTCCCTCACACCATTGTAAAAATTAAAAGAATAAACTCCATTAAAGTCAATAAGCYGCAGTGAGATGAGATGTCTGTGTTTCAGAAACGAGCCAAAGTTAGCCTGTGCAACCCAGAGAAGAATTGTCCCTCGTGCAGCAGCAAGTCCTGTGCTGCACAGCTCCCTGTGCTCCTCAGAAGTGTTTCCCAGCCAAGTCTAAATTCAACATCCCCCTTATTATCTCTTTGGTCATTTCAACCCAATCTGAAAGGCAGCCATGCTTCAGCACAGGGAACAGCTGAGACCCCAGCGTGTACCTCAAAAAGTGAGCAGAGACTTCTGTGTTCACAAGAATCCCTTCCAAATCAAAGGGGAAATTAAAGTTCCTTGGGACCCATGCAGGCCTGGGACTTTAAAAGTGTAAGGGCAAGCCCTCTTAGTTGGTATTTCTGCATTGCTGACAAAAAGGACTTTCCACTAGGATTTACAGATTGTTATATTAATTTGAATTATTCCCTTGGCATAAAACTCCTGTGCTGACAATTTTTGCCCACATCCCACAAAAATAGGTAAAGGGTTACATAGACAAATTGTATTCTTAATATGTGGTTTCCAAAACATGTTAAATCCCTAAAACTGAGCTCAAATTACATAGGCGAGGATGAGATTTTTGGATAAACATAGCCACATGCTCTAAGCAGCCCCAGGAAAGAAAACACAATGATGTCATGGCCCCAGCTCTGGTTCCTGCATTCCCCCATGTCTCCTCCTCCATCTCTGCCCTGAATTAGCCTGCCCTCAGTTTTCATGGTAGGAAACTATGGGCAGCAGACAGTCCTTAGTCATGCCAGAGCTCCTTTTTMCACTGTGAACTTCTGTGCTTTTATCTTTAGCTCTCACAAGCCTCAGGTTGACCCCAGGGTATGTTCTCTTCCCAAGGGAGGTTTGGGGGTATCCCTGGGAGGTCCCAAGCGCTGCTGATCTCCAGCAGGGAAGGATTAACCCTCACACCATACAAGTTTGGGGGATGCTTGTGCAAAGCCTGGGTGTGCTGGGTAAAGGACACAGCACTGAATGGGGAGTAAAAGCTCTCAAGCTCTCACATCATCCCTAAGACCCTCATGCATCCTTGTAGGTTGGATTGGGCTTGGAGCAACCTGGTGTAGTGAAAGGTGTCCCTGCTCATAACAGGATTGTTGGGCTAGATGGACTTTAATGCTCCTGCCAACCAAACCATTCTGTGATTCTGAGTTAGCTGAGCGTGGCATGAGTCCCCACCCACTGCACTGGGCTCACACRAGCAGCAGGAGATGGAGCAGCCATGCAGGAAAAGCCTGCAACCCCTCAGGATGGGAGATCATCCCCATAACCCATCTGTATTCCCGCTGCTGCAGGAAACTCCTGCAGCCAACCCATGGAGTGAGGGGACAAAGGCAGGGGTCTCCTCTCAGCCAGCACTTAGATGAATGTGTCTTCCAGTCTAAAACCCACCTAAAATCCTTCAGGAGGAGGGCACAACATGACAAAGAAAATCTCTGAACACCCAGGCTGAAAGAAGTGGGCAAAGCCAAACTCCAGTTCCTGCAGTTACATGGTTGAGAGAAATCCCAACCAAATTCATTGATCACTGCTGCAGTAATCTTMTTTTCTGTCTGGAAATTTTGTCTCTGTGCAAGAAGAGAGAGCTGGCAATTTGTTCAAGGATTTTGGGAATTACAGAACCTCAGAAGTACTGGTCAGAATGAACTCCATGCACGCAGATCACATGCAACCGTTAAAAAGAAAAAAAAAACTGTACAGTTTCATCCAGCACGTGAAACCCCAGCTCCAGACAAGTGTAGTAAATCCATCACATCCCAGGTGCAGGGGATATTCTTGGCACAGCACACAGTGTGTGCACACACGTCCCAAATGGAAATAGCAGTGCTTTAACTTGTTATATTTGGTGCACTCAGGGCCTTCCAGGGAGGGGACAGAGGCATTCAGAGCTGTAGTCATCTCTCTTCATTTACCGAGTGGTAAAGTAATTTTTTATTTCTGCCATTGCTTCCCTTTTCACAGAAAATGTCATTCTAGGATCATTAAAAGCATGGGGACAGTCTATGTCACAGCTTCTTAATTCATACCTAATAGTCTGGATTTTTTTTGAATAAAGCTTTCATAGAGAAAACCATCTGAATCTACCTAATTTCTCTTCGTTCGCAGCTGGCTACTGGGGGAAAAAAAAGATGCAAAGGCAATTTACTTTTTTTTTTCACAAAGCAATCAATTTAATCTGCTTTGAAGAAAAGATTAATTAAACTGAGCCTAGAGCCAGATCCACATGAACCCGATCTGACTTCCAGCACAGCGAAGTTGTCCCAGGGTCAGCGTCACAGCTGTTGCCAGTGGCCAGTGCACAAACGCCTTCACTGCGAGAAGATAATTCAGATAATTCAATCCCCACCACTGCCAGCCAGGTTGGAAATCAAAACCTTGGAAAGCAGAACACTTGTGGCTGCCGGCAGCCGAGTGAGGCCACGGTGCTTCCAGGGGCTGCCTCCTGCTCCAGGGGATCCACACAGCAAAGCAGGGCTGAGCACTGAGCCCTGACCCACAGCAGACCAGCACAGCAGTGTGGGGAAGAAATATAAACTTTGGCAAGAGGTAAGCACTGAGGGATAGTGAAAGTTGCTCAGGGAGTGTTTTTATAAAGACTGGCACACAGGAGGTACCCCTAGATCCTGCCCTGCTGCTTTGTCACTCACCAGCTTCAGGAGGCTCTGGAGCAGGATGGGTTCTGCAGCCTCCAATCCCACCATCTCTGCACAAATGTCTCTCCAAKTCTGTCTCACTAAACGTTACAGAAKCTTCAGTGGATTCCCTCCACCAGCTGCCTCTTCTTCAGACCTTGCCATTGCAAATTCCCGGGATACACAGTCTGAGACTCACATGGTGCAAGTCCCCCTGAGCTAAAGGGAATTTTCCTGCTCAGACAGGGGAGCAGGAGGTATGGAAAGCACTCATCAGTTACTGCTGAATCTAGAAAACAACTTCATTTCTTTGTTTCAGCTGCTACTGCTTAAACACAGACAAGTCTGAGCTGTCTCTGCCCCCCAGCMCCACATTATGGAAATTAAACCTCGTCCCTGGGGGTGGTAACTTTGGACTATTGGACCCCAAGCTCTGTTACAGGGTTCAGACTCTGTGTAATGGCAAAACTCCTCCTCTAGCCTTCCAGAATTATTATTTTTCCTTGTTCAA
>NW_026623297.1:2719910-2739989 GCF_030028575.1 Malurus melanocephalus
CTTTAAAACCACCTACAAAGCATTTTAAAGTCAGCCCATCCACCCATGACTCACACTCCTATCCTCCTATCCCCCTCCAATTTTATTTGGCTAGATTTGGGGGATTTGAGGTTAGTTTTTCCAATTCGTGTGTGTTCTCACCCTCTGGCCCCCAACCTCCACAAACCCCACACAGCATAACACTGGTGCAGTGAGGCTTCACGCAGGAAAGGACAAACAATAACACAACTTCAAACCCAATGGGGCACCGAGTGACCAAAACCAGCCCCATTGCTCCTGTGTTTGACCATTCTCTCACTGCACAGRCAGGAAGATTTTGCCAGTTGGAGAAGGGTCCAGAAAAAATGGGACTGAGGCATGCCCAACTATGGAGCTGGAGTTTCCATTTTCCACCCACCTATGCTGCCACCARCAAAGCACATTTCCCTAAAGAAACACCCATCCGATGTTGTGAAGGGCCAGCTGAGTCTGTGATCTTGCTGATTTTACCATCTGAAGGCAGAAAACAGTCTCTTCCATCACCCACATACACAGAAGCATAAAAAATTCACGTTTTTTGCGTAATGACCCAGAAGTAATTTCAAGCAGAGCGGCCGCACAGACGGGAAATTGCAGGATTCAAATCGCCTTTCAGTGTAAATACCAGCTGAGATAAAGAGCAGGCAAGTGYTTTAAAAGCTTACAATCAGTATCCATACAAAAAAAAGTATCTCACAAGTGCAAAGAGTAAYGATGACAGCTCTTTCCAAGCRAAGGTAGTTAATGTTTAATCACTGKGGGTGCTGCTTTTYCAGAACCAGYGGATCACAMRTGTTCCAGGTTACAAACCCAATATGAAATTCTCACAATGGAATCCAAGTGGTACAAATGGGTTCAAGTGGTACAAGTGTGTTTTATTATCTTTTTGGAAGAGCTCATTTATAAATGACCAATATTAAAATTTGTGCCAAAATCAGGCAGAGAAAACARTGCCACTGCCACCTTAGAAGGCTGACAAAGGTTGCCTTAAGTTTCCAAAGGTAATTTAAAATCTGGCACACRAAACCACAAGTGGAGAGAACAAAATTAGACCTAAGCAAAAGAATTTTGACTTCTCAACATTATTTAATGGAAGATCTTACATGCAGTAAAAGAACTGGATCCAACCAAGAAAGAAGAAACTGCTCTACCCAASCCATCCCTGGGACCCAATTCTGCACAAGCCAGACTGCCACAACAAATGACTTCCAAATGAATCAACAAATGAATTCCTAAATTTGGGCAAATGCACCCAACCCCTGCAGRGGCAGTGAATCCCACCCAGCCTCTTTACTGCCTCTATAGGAAGTGGTAATTCCTGGGAAAGACCAGYACTTCCCACAATCTCTGCAGATCCTGCAATGCACAAGGTGAAGGGATAATGAATCCTTTCTTGTATTTCCTTCAAGGCTTTGAAAGACTGCCAAGTTTTATACTGTCCACATAAAGCACGGCCTCAGAGGTGAACAAACCCAAATTACATGCAAGAAATTGATTTTGTTCAAGGCCCAAATCATTGCCTTGGGTCATTCTTTCTGCTACAGTCCTTGTCCCAGAAAAACTGAAGCTATCCAAAATAAAAAACAACACAATTCCTTTGCCTGYGATGGAGAAAGTTACTTTTCTAAGCACTCAGAGCTTGTTTTAATGGTTTGGTTGAATAAATAGGACCCTATTCATATATTGAGTTTTCTTACTGCATTTTAAAGGGCATTTCATGAAGGCTGCTGTTCCCTTATTGCAGTTTTTATGGAATGGAGAAAAATATTTATGGTGCACCAGCAGTGTGCTGAGCTAAATGGCTTTTTCCCTCTCACCCTGCCAAGATACTCCTGCGGGGATGTTTTACAAATCAGGTTTAGCAGGGCTGTAAGAAGTCCTGGCTGTGGTGGGGCTGGGTGGGTGCAGGACACCATGGCCAGGATCCCACCAGCTGAGGCTTCTGCCCAGCTCAGGCTGCCCCATCTGGGTGGTGACTCCCACTGGCATCAGATTCCTGCTGCCATCAGTGCTCCAGAAGGGCTGAGGTCTGACCCACAGCTCCCACCCCACTCAGCTGCAGTGGGTAGACAGGTCTCCCTCCCAAAACCAAGGGCTTTCTTTTGGCTGCTGCAATGAGCTCTTGGTGGGATTAGCAAATGTGGTCCCTTGCACTATGTAGAAATGTACAGAAATGAGAGGACAGTGACTCATGAGAACCCTTCTTGGTCACCTCTCAGCAGTCCACACCTAGTACAAAAGACATTAAGGGCTTAATATTTTGGCTCCTGCTGAAGTCCCTTTGACTTCACACCTCTAATATGAYTTCAGAGTGAACACATGGCAATATGAATGATACAACATACCAAACAGGGTGAAGCTCTAATAAATGTTTTAGTGAACTATGAATTTCCCTAAGTCACTAAGGAAAATTTGCTTCAGGAAARTCTCTACACATGTGAAGTGCAGACACTGCAAACTTTGTCAGCAGGAGTGTCTTGTAAGAAGTATAAAGCTGCGCTAATAAAATCTGAATGGAAATATCCAGATATTTGGACTCTAATTCATGAAGATGCCAATGGTTTTCTAGCACATTATTTGAGAACCCACATGGTTTCTTGAGTACAGCTGTTCTCCTACCCACAGCCCAACTAAGCATCATTTTCCCTTAGGGCTTAGAGCAGCCATAGGTTGAACAATGAGACCTACAGGCATTCACCTTCTCTGCAGGTTTATGAGACATTTGATGGGACATCCATCATGTGGCCTGGTTCATCAAAGTAGAAAAAGACAGAGTGTTTTACTTTCCAACTATATAACTCTGCATAATAAAACTGTTTAGACTTGGAGATTTTTCTGATGAATGCCAAATGCTCTACARCAGCAGCCTTCACCAGCACATCTAAACCACAGAGCTTAAATGARAGCCTGCATGCCAATTTATGCATGAACTTTAGTTTTTTCCACAATCAGAGAAAAAACCTGAATGCAGTGTGCCTACAAAAAAGCTTTTTAAAACAGTAGTGCTGCAGTGACTGGAAACACAGCTCTATTCCTCTTGCATCTCACAGGTACAATTTTTTCCCTCAAGAAGACACAGAAATGAAGACATTTCTCCAACTGCTTTCTTTTATTTTTTTTTCTAAGGTATTTCAAAAAGCTTATCACTTCAGGGACACTACAGCCACTCACTGTGCTGGCTTTAGTTACTGAACTGATTTTAAAGAGCCACAAACATTGTGAGATGTTAAAAAATATAATTAACAGATATCACATCACTAATGCTACAGATGTGTCTTCAAGGCAAAACCACATTGTCTTATCATTGGAGGGCTCTTCAGGGCAGCACAAATCCTTATCCTGCCCTGCAAATCCCACTCTGTTGGCAGCATGATGCTAAAAAGGCTGCTATTTTCTGACTCCCACTTATAACACAGACTGCACAGCAGGGGAAAATTGCYTCACAGTTTCTTACAGTTGTCTCCTTAATGTCCCTCCACTGATGAACCTGGAAAGCCCATCACTGGCTGGTGCTGAGTGCTCAGARACATTTCTGGAAGGTCTTTCTGCCTTGCTGGTGTTTCCAGCACACTGGAAGACAGGAACATTTTCAGAAAACAAAATGGATTYCAATTGGGTTTACTTTCTTGTCCCATTTCTAGTGTTTCAGAGGTGGGGCTGTCCACCTCTTTTTGGAGTGGCATTTTCAGGAAAGGGATCAGATTCTGGCTTTTTGTTCCCCACAATGCATTGTCTGCAAACACRAGCATTGCAGCTGAGTTCCCAACATACTTTGATACAACAGGGGAGGTTCTCACCACTTTACCATGACAAAAACAACACCTTGCACAGTACACTCTGAACATCTCACATAGCAAGCTTTAATGAGTTAGATCCAAAGTGAGTTACAAAGTAGGTCGGGAACTGTTYGACAGATGGGGAAACCAGGCTGGTGAGGTGCTGCAAATTCTCCAAGGTCATAAAAAAAATGCCACAGCCAGAAAACAAAACCCAAGTCTCCCAAATTGTTACCTGGTGCTCTTCAACCCAATACACATCTCCATTACTCCACATCATCTCCAAAGCTCATGACTTCACAAAGTCTGATTCCAGCAGGTACCAGCATGGGAGCACCAGTCCTGCAGATACCAATAGTGGAAGAACAGCAAAGGCTGGGACACTGGGTCAGTGACTGGCAAAGTAAAAGGAGAATCTGCTTTTGCTTTCACGTGAGCTGTATACACACGCACAGCCATGAAGGTTCCATAATTCAGTTTTCACCCTAATCCTGCCTTTTTTTTGTATGAAGCAGAGACTACTCTAGCTCAAGGACAATCCAGCTCYGCTGGGACACAGGTATTTCAGACTGGTGACCCACTTCTATTGAAACCCTGAGGACACACCTCTCCCTGTCTTCAGAGGAYTCTCATTCTCTGCATGATCTTGCTTCTCCCTGTCACCACTGCATGTGTGTGGTGTGCAGAGGTAATGGGGTCATAAGCAACTCAAAACTGGATAAATGCTGTCTCATTGACATCAAAGGCCAGCTCTCACTACTTTTATTGGGAGCAGAGTTAGGCCACTAGAGGTACAATCCTGACCTATATAATTTTTGATGCTTGCCTGCATTTGTCGTGAGCAGAGACRGGGAGTGCCAGGAAATGGAATTTCTATTGCAATTCACAGTTCAGACACAGATATGGCAACTGCAACAAAATCCACCATAAATACTGATTCTATCTACTAAGAAGGACAGAGTGGATGGAATATGGAGGGCTAAATCCAACAGGACAGTGGGCTATGCAAAAAGGATTTTGCTCTGGACTCTCAGGAGACAGCATTCAGTATTTTCCTAGTTGTATCCTCAGCAGAATTCTCACCTAAGTGCATATTCAGGATTGCTTTTGCCACCAAAATCTTCATATCAGAACATAACTAGCTATGTTAAAGGCTTACAAGAMGACCATCAGCCTTTCAGATAAATAAGTAATATCTTAGCATGGCATATTTTGACTAATTTGTTAGACAGGATTCTGTGTAAATGCTTCAGGGAGATCTAGAAGTTTATTCCACTTCCCTYCATATTCAAGTGGGAGCCAAATACAAACCCAAAGACTCCTTTTCTCCCAATCTGTAAATTCTGATATATTTGCAGGCATGCCAACAATACATGAAAAGAGCCCAACTTGGACAGAGGGCCCTGTTTTTGCCTGAAAGATGCTTATAAAAAGATCTAGATATTAGATTATGTAGCCATTAGGTTGCCCAATGTTCTAATTCTGCTTTCATTTATTTTAACAAAATGGACAAAATACCTCCTTGACACTCTGTAATTTGTCCTTATAGACCACGATGCACACAAGTATTCAGCACGAGCCACAGCAGAAACAGATGCCAGCAGATGGTATTATCCTGAACAAAATCAATTAAGGACATTTACAATATGTCAAAAGAGCAGCTACAAAAACGAAGTGTAGACCTGTACATCTGTTTCTCAGTGAAGCCATGAGTATTTGACAGTTAGCCAACAAACCACGATCTAAATGCTACAGCAACACCAATAAAAGATAAGGAAATACCAGACATATTCAGATTCCTCAACAGTCACCACAAAATACAAGATGTTGGGCAGAGACTGAATAACCAGATACTGGGAGTCCACATAAATGTCATGCATAAATGTAGCAAAATGTAAGCATACGAGTTTTTGGTATTACAGATTTTATAAGGACATGATTTACTCAAAAATTATAGTAATAGGAGTCACACGGCAAGGATAAGTTAAGAAATACTATTCTCTCCCATAGCACAATCCTCTGGTATATTTAAAAGGCTTCTTGGAATCCTGTCACCTTGACTGAAATGAAAAGTGCTCTCAGTTCCCTAAAAGTTGTTATGACATCTCTGCTGAGAGCCCAGAGAAAATTCAAGAGGCAGGATGAGAGACACAGCCAGCTATGTCAACGGCATCTTGTAGACTTTATAAAACACAAACTGACTGAGGCAATTCAGGAGTTATCTGGGCAGGGAACAGAAAACTGTGCGTTCCCCATGGAGAAGACAAGAGGTGAAACATTTCATAGGATGGAAAAAAATCCGATCTCTTCTGCGCCACAGCTTCATTCAAAGCATCAAGGACTCATTTAAGGAAGAAAAGGGTAACACCAGTGAACACCTGCTGCTGAAGATGGCATTTGGTGTCCATTGTGATAGTTTGCTGTTATCAGTGTTTGCTGCAGATTCCCACACTCCAAACAGGGGTGGGACCATCCCAGTCCCAGCCCGCTGCAACACGATGAAAGCTCGGGTATTAAAATAAAAATTAAAAAAAAATAGATGATGGTACCAACTCCATGTGCACAGGTTGTTATTTAGGTCCTATGGAACTCATAACAAGCTGCCAAATGAATGAAATATTCAGAAATATTTACATTAAGTGTTAATGAGGGCTGAGAGATGGGTTTCCTTAAGGACCCTGGAAAGGAGCCTCAGCAGTGAAAAACACACTTACACTGTACATCAGAGCAATGCATCATTCATTTTTACTGAGGCCCAGACGACAGTCTCATTAGACCAGAGATGGATTAAAGACAAATGATCTGGYGAATAATGTCACTGTGGGCCATGTAGCACTTCATCCAAGCAGCACCACTGAAAACAGATGACTGGRTAAGGATTGTAAGGATAAAAAACACAAGGCTGTAGGAATGGATGGCATTCCTGGGGGGGAAAAAGAAAAAAAGCACTGCCTATTTACATTTAATCTGCTTTGTAAATTGATTTTTGTCATGTTACCTGTCGAACCACTGAACAAACTGAGTAATTGCTTAAGCGGCACTGATAGAGATGTGACAGATTATTCAAGCATTGTGATTCTTTGTTCTCATATATCTCATTAAGAAATGATGATTTGTTCCATTTACAGCGCTGAAGTTGAATTCAGTAACCACTGACACACGAACTCAACCTGGCATCTACTAATTTTTTATTGTTCTCAGACAGAAATTCTTCCTGGCAAAGTGGCCCTAGCAAACCATTTCAGTGTAGTGCCTGATGATTTTTTAACAATGCAGCACAGAAGGGGAAAAAAACCTGCTACTGACTTCTCTGTTGATTTATAGCATCTATGGAATGAAAAGAAATAAAACTTCTTGTACTTTGTACTTCTGCCCTTCCCCCCACCTCCTTTTTAGAGAACTATTTTTAACCTGCATCGTTTCATTAAATAAATTCACAGCACGTCCCTGCAAACRGCTGAGCGGGCAGAAGATGGGAACTGTCCTGTGGGATGTGTTCAGCCCCTTCYTCTTCTGTCGTGGAATTGCAACCTGTTCCTTCACAGCCTTGTAACTTTATAATGATGTTTGAAACCTGAGCGCAAGGAGCGTAAAACGCTGCCACTGCAGCCTGCTGCTGAGTAGTGGGGGATTCTCTTGGCTCCCACAGGAAAACCTCCAACCTGTGGAAATCAGAGGCAGAATTTTACAGTAACTTTGAAATGCTACAAATTGTTTAAGAGAAAGTGAGAGAACCTGTTGAGCTTTTCTGTGCCGCCTTCTGACTTCAGGAAGAGCTACTYAGACCACAAAGCCAACACACAAGGAGACCTCTAAGTACACATTTTATGGGCACCCTGAAAAGCCAAAACTGATATTTTTACAACCAATCTCCTCACCTTCCATATTTTACCTTGGTGTCAAAGTATGAAAATATCTAAGCCACTGTTAGGTCCATTGAGGTGCTGTTTAAACAACAGCAGAAAAGGGATTGGACTGCAGAAATTAATGAACTCACTGCCACAACAACTGCACAGCGGGGTTTTAATCAGCACAAATTTGCAAGCCATGACTGTGCAGCAGCAGAAGGCAACAAATAGTTGCACGCTGGAGTTAAATGTGGACTGTGAAGAGACTTCAACCACCTCATTTGTGGAGAGGAATCCCTCACAGGCTACCTGAGACAGACCTCCAAGCACAATGTTGGTTCATTCACCCTCTGCTTATTCTGGTCCAAACACTTTGCACCCAAAAAAGTTCAGAGATTCCATCTGCTCTGCACCACCTTTATTTCCCCCATGGGAAGGGTGCTTTATCTAAACAAATAAAGCCCTTAACTGATCCAAAGGAGATRCTTTGCTGTCTTCCAGTGGTGTCACCCAGCTGTGCACATCTGCAGGATGTGACCCTGGCACTGCACCCTACCAAGGACTCTGTGCAGGATTTACACAGGGGATGGACAGCAGGGATTTGGTGTAGCAGGGGTAACGTGGAGAGGAAGGACAGGAGGAGAGGGAAGGACCATTGTGCTCTTTTTATCTGTCTGAGTTCAGCCCCATTAGCTAATTGAGCACAGGGGCAACACACAATTCCTGCCTTCCCCTAAGGGGAACCCAAACAAGAAGAGAAATTCAAATTACAAAACAAATTAACAACGTTCACCATGCCCTTAAACAGCTTTTACCAAACAGCACAAGTCATTCTCTGTGCATTCATCAATGAAGCCAAACAACACGCTGTTTGGCCAGTAACCAGTGTCATGTATGGCTGTAAATCTCCATATATCACTATATAAACAGAGTTTTTCATGTGTGGGTTTACATACATTGAAATATATTTTATATATATATATATTATATATATGTATTTATACATATACACACACACATACATAGACACTATATCTACTTATATGCATAGAGGGCTCCTCCACCTTCCTCACAAGCACATGGCAACGCCACACAAAGATGTCACAACATCACACAGCCTCCAGGGCAAACACTGGCACTGAAGCTGTCGCTCATTTTAGTGGTCATCAGCTGAAAATGATGGAAGTRTTCTGGTACAGTACAAGCTGTCCTGTCCAAAAGTCCCATGTCCATGAATTTTTGCAGCTCACAAACAAGAAGAGGGACTTAAAASTCTCTCGAGTCAATTAAGCTGCAGCTGAATCCCATTTCTCTGCTCTGCCCCAGACCTCTCCTTTTATCTTTTCCCAGTGCAGCTCCCCTCACCTGCAGAACGAGCACATTCTCAGCTTTAGTGTCTGCTATGTTCCCTTTCAACAGTAGCAAAAGGGCACACATTTGCTTTCTGGACACAAATTTTCTCAGCTGTCACTCAGGAATCCTTGAATCACTTTCATTGCTTTCCATTAAAAATACAAGATTCATCACAGACACTCATTCAAAGGACTTGGCTACAAAGCTCTGCAAGATTATTTTTTTTCCCAGGGTCTCTCTCTTAAGAGCATAAAATTTATGTCTATTGCATAAATTACAAGGCTATGGACAGGAAAATCAGTCAGCAAAATTACTCCAGATACACCTCAAYATGCCCAAGAGCAGAAGTCTCCCTGCAGCCTGCAGTACCTCTATGCCCTGTGTCTACRTTCTTTTGAGAATAATTTTTTTTCAGCTCATTTCTTGGTACATTCCCCCYTGACACCTAAATATATGGCCTCCTCCTTTCTAAAAGGCATAAGTCAAACCTGTGATGAGAGACATTTCCCTTCCTTCTAAATGATTCCTCTTGTGGTCCAGTGCCTGGGTCATTAGGCCAAAACGAGTCACACTATTTTTCTGCTCCATTAATCTTTTAATCTAAGCATCTTCTCATGGTTCTTCAAGCAACTTGGCTAACAAGCTGCGTGTTGTTTGCCCCACTCTTCTCTCCCTTGAAAAAAATAAGAGGGATTTGTGCTGTTTTGTGGTGCCTTTTTTTACATTTGAGAGTGTTTTATTTTGGGCGGGAGAGCTTGTTTGCTTTGCAATATKCAGGTTGCTATGTAATTATGCTAGAGAAGGTGTCTCAAAACACCATGGCTTGCACCCAGAGAAGGAGGTGGTGTTTTTGTGATGCTCATCATCAGCCCATGGAAAAGCTTAACAGTGTCAGATTTTCCCCTCAAAAAGACTTGAACAAATTAATTACACCCCTGCGGCAAGAACTCCCATTAAAGCAGAGGTGTGAGGCTGATGCTGATCCCAGAGCTTTAGATAGTCCTTAAGATATCTCAGGCTGCAGCTACAAAAAGTTCCAAAGTAAAGGACAAAGCCTTTGAATTTGTTCAGGTGTTAGTCAGGAAAACAGKGTAGGGAGCACGAATCAAGTTTAATGCGCTCACAGTGTCTCGTGCCACTGACAGCACACACCAAACACCTTGCTGTGCCTGAAATTTCCAAAACACCACAGGGCCTCATGGCTGGGCACCTTGTGCTGAATTACTCACACTGAGGGGCWGGAGAAGGCAAGAGTGAGCAGTGGGAGGAGATCTCCAAGCCAGCTCAATAYCACAGTGAAGGATTATTCAGGGATGCTCCAGCAATCTCTCTCAGTTATGGCTGAATTTGATTGGCAAGCTGTGCCTTCCCCAGAGGAGTTTTCCAYGTGGCTGCAAATCCTCTAAATGCACTCTTCTCCCTTCAGCTCTCTTTTGTGTTGTTTGGTTTTTCTATGTAATTTTGGGTTTTTTTCACAGTTTTTCATCCAATAATTTCCATCATTTCTGCCCTTGCCCATCACAGTGGGGGCAGCAGGGTCGCAGCTGGTGAGTTTGTATGGAAAACATGCCTGGCTCAAGCCTGGTCCTTTGAATTATTTAAGCTGGGTTGGGAGGATGGGATCCTGCTGGGAGCTATCCCACATCGCCCCAAGAACTGCCTGGACTGTTCCAGCTCTTTATAGCTCTGGGCAGACCTGGATTCCTCTGAGCAGCTGAAACAACACAGCAATAAAGCGCCCACGCTGTTACCAACAGCACAGAGACAGCGCTTCGCATCTTCAAACYTGAACGAGTGAAAATGAATGATATGGGATGACCCCGGGTGAATCACACACAAATAAATGTGTTTTGAGGACATCAGTGCTGACACAGTGCCCACTACTAGAAGAAGCAGGACAGTCCCCTGCATAAGGCTGGAGTTAAGATTCAGGCTCRGCTCTGGGTTTACAAGTGACATGCTTGCTTGTCTTTAACAAAACAGTGCTAGCATTTTTGTCTCATTTATTTAGATTATGAGTTCTCCTGGGTACGAACAGTCTTTTACTCTGGTGTTTGCAGCARCCCTCACTCAACAGTGCCTGATCTCATCTGAGGCCAGTCAAAGGCAGAGTGGAAAAAAAMCCAAGTATTTCAGACCCTTCACATTTCACTTGCCAATCTCCAGCCCTCACATAAGCTCCAGCATTGGAGCCTTTGCAAATCTCTACATTGAAGTAGGAGGGGCTGTGCTGCTTTATTCTATACTAACAGAAGTCCTTCTTCATTTGTGTCCAGTGATGCACTGAGGGAGAGGTACAGCCAYGTTTCCCAAGTGCCATGGGGTGTCAGGCAGGTTTTAAACACCCTGCTCAGTTAAAACAGAGCAACAACTCTGCAGCACTTGTTGGGCTCTGTCTTTAGGGAAACACCTGTGGTGTCTGAGGAACGTTCTCTTTGGAGCTCCCAGGGAGACCTGCAAACCTCCACCCCACCACTGATGAGCMGGGATGCATTACTGTCCTTGCTCTCCAAACTGCCACAGCAGCCCTCACCAAAACAAAAGGAGGTTAAAGGCTCCCAGACCTCAGAAATTCCATGGATCCTGACCTCACTCCACTCCCATCAGCCATGGATGAATCTTCTAGGCCTACTGCACTCTGGCAACTGAGCCCAAGATGTAATTCCCAACTTTTGGGTCCTCGGGCTTGAAAGAACATACCTTCAAATATACAACCTAAATTAGGGGGAGCATTAGGAGCAGGAAAAGAAGAAGAATCCTGCAGAAAAATGTGCAAAGTGAAGGGTCCAGCAGGGAGATACCACAATTCTTCACCCTGTTGCTGCTCATGTTCATTTGCAACATTACAAGCATCTCCTTTTTGCTCCTCCTGTAAGGAGGAAACTGTAAGAAGACTGAAAGAAGAAGACTGAAAGAAGAAGACTGAAGACTGAAACTGTTTGGTTTATCTCCAACTAGAGATACAAGAAAATCAAAACAAAAATAAAAATACATCCTAAATACATCGAAGCCAGTGTGTTTTCTCTTATGTGCTTCTTCCCATTTCACTCTTAAAACAGGTATTTTAAGAACTAATCTTATGTAGTCGAGTTGTCCAAAACTGTTGATATTTTAACTGTGACACATGATATTGCTCAGGAAAAGATCAAGMAAAATCAGTGAGCTATTGTTACAGAGGATCCCCAGTGCTGCGCTCAGCTGCTCTACACAGAGATCAGATCCAAAACAAAGATTCTCAGTAGCTTTTTCTTAGCACATTCAGTGTTTAAAAAAAAAAAAAAAAGTCTTTTTAACTCAGCCAAAAAATTCTGCTTAAGAGTATTATTTTAATTTAACCTTATACAATCTGTTTGGTGAGTAATTCTGRCATAAAACTCAATATGCAGCTTTCAACATGGAAACATCAGTAAAGGGCCTTCAAAAGTTTATTAACAATCTGTTATTTATAGCCTTCTTTTTCAAAAGTGATTGGCACAACACTCAGAAGAAAATTATAGGAACCGCCAAGTCGCAYAATAAAAAAACATATTGGTGTTAAGATTTGATAGAAAGGTTTTAAGGAACACTGTGATTGCTAGAAATAAGAAATATTATGATTGCTAAGCCAGCTATTTGTCATTCAACAACAACCCAATCACACACATATGTTTGCAAATTATTGTTATTGTTGTTAATTATTATTTACAGAGAAGCACTGAAATGCAAGGTGGTTTGAATTCCAATGAAAATGACAGATCGCTGCCCCGAGGAATTTTTTATCCTTCCTTTCACTCATTACCTGTTTACTAACAGAAACCACTGAGTTCCAACTTGTTTTCCTGCTATCTGAAATGACTAGAAAATTAGGTCCTATTAAGTAATCATGAATATAAACTGTGAGTCACCGGTTAAGTGAATACCATTACTGGCAATAAATTCAGAATCCTATTATAAATGCCTGTTATTGTCAAGCAAACCAAAACAATACGACTTTATTCGACATTAATTGTATCCTTGGATGCTTGAAAGGATTAAATAACCCCCAACTAATATTCTGCACGTAGTCAGGAGAACAGTGTGTGAAGAACAACAAAAATAACTGAGGTCAGTAACCAAGGTGGAGAGAAAAAGAGGCAAAAGGAAGGAAAACATACATGGAGAGATATTTCAGCTCCTGTGTGAAAGCAGATGGAGGGTGAAGGAAGCAGACAGGCTGCTCCAGATGGCGGGAGCGGCGGCGAAGAAGGCTCTCACACCCACTGTGTTGTGGCTGTGATGGGAACAAGAGACTTTTGGTTAAAGAATCACTGTAGGGCTCCCAAGAGTTGGGTTCAGCTCCGTCCACCACCTCTCCACCTTCTGGGTTTTGCTTGTTGGGAGCTTTTGGGGTGACAGCTAGCACTGTGGCTGCCAAAATACACCCATATTTTTATGCATGCTTTGCCCTCAGCTTTGTCCTACACAGAGAGTAGCTGTGGAACCGATGTTGGTTATACCAAACCCCTGAGGACTGAGATTAAGCTTTGTCCAAGGCAGGGATCACATTTTCCTAAGCCCTGTGCAAAAAGCAAATATTCCCACCCTATTCCAACCCAAATCTCTTACTGTCACCTTGCTGGTCAAACATCCCCCTTGGCTGCACAGGCGTGCAAGGAGCAGGAATCCTCTGACAGCAGGGAGCTCAGACASCACCAAGATGTACTTGAAAGAGAACATCCAAGGGAAAAAAGAGAAGGCAGGGAAAAAAAATGAGGAAAGGCATCAAAACCAGCAGAAAAGCAGGCTAACAAAGGAAGCGTGAGAACATATGTGAGCTGGCAATACAGCACCTGCSTATCTCCAGAATTATGTATTTACCTGAAAGCTTTTGGTTGCTGAGTATTTTGAAATCTTAATTTCAGGTGATGAAAGRAAATTGGCATTTAGGCTACACTGTTGCCCCAAAAAAAGCACTCTCCAAAATGCACCTGTGAACCAGAGCTGGACAGCTGTCAAAAATCCATTCCCACCGATGGCTGCCAATTTTTTTCCCATTCCTCACCATCACCATTTAAATCCATTGGCCACCTTACTTTGATTTCTTTCCCATTTCAGTTCCAGTTGAACTCTCAAACCTGTTATTTTCTGTAACTGTTCAAGGAAGACTGACAATTTACATCAAAAGATACTAACTCCTTATTTTTAAGCCTTCAAGAAGACACTGGATAGCAACCTATGCCAGGCAATAGAAAACAGGATTACTTGGTTTAAAGCAAAATGTGTCACCCTAAAGGAGACCTAACAGTGTTTTTCTGCTTTCCCTAAATAGAACGTACAAACTAAAACATCTGAGTTGTTTCACACCATTATGTTAAACATTAATATTTGCACCTCAGCTTTCACTCTTCCCACAGATGCTAGAGAAGTGCTGGAAGCAGCTCTTAGCACAAATTATCCCTGACCCCATGTGGGTTTGACAGTGAGATTCCCAGGGTTCCAGATTTTAAGGTCAAAAATGACCATTAAATACTTTCCTCTGTAAACATGGACAAGAGGCACTTTCCTGCTGCATGAAGCTTGAGAGCTTTCAGAGCTCCCAGAAAATCATCCCAGAGGAGGTGAGATCCACTTGCCCCTATGGCTTGCTCCAGTGGTTCATCAGCATTTCCCCTGAAAACATGCACCTCAACTTCAGCCCTTCGGGGTTTTTTTCTCCCCTGAATATATATATTTTTAGGTGAAATGTTTCTTTAATTTAGGGAAAAAAAAATAAACAAAAAAAGGAAAATACTGAACTGAGGAAAATATGAAAGTCTGACAGAGCCACTGCTGCTTCACTGAGGTGTCACAAAAGAGAGGCAGCGATTGCTGGTAATGTCAGCAGAAACTCAAAATTCAGACAAACCCCTCAATCATCACAGGGGGCATCGAGCCAAGGGAGACACAAAAATCAACACATTTCTTTATGTCTTAAGAACTTCCAGAATCAGAAGGGAAAAACTGAGTAAATTGCACAATGCCTCAAGTTAAACAGCTGAACAGGGATGATCTGCTGTGTGACTCCAACACAAGTTGGGTGCAACAAAAGCACCCAGCTGATGAAAAGGGAAGATCTTTGACCAGAGGCAAACAGGTCTTGAGCSCTCTGGTAGCTGCCAGCACCTCCCCTCTGGAGAGCAGCCTCTGCCAGGACCTGTCCTTACCACCAAAATGTGTTGGGAGCCAAGGCTGGCCCGAGGCACAGCCCCCACAAGGGTCTGACCACCCAAAACCAGAGCAGAGCAGGGGCTGGATCAGCTCCTGGAAAACACCAGTGGCCTGTGTGAGGCTGCACGTAGGGCAAGGCACCATGAAGGACACGAGAGGACACAGCAGACAGTACGCAAGGGTTTGTGACAATTTGTGTGTGTGTGAAAGAAAAGGGATGTGAGAGGAGCACCAGGAGTGGCTTCACTTCACAGCACGAATGAGCATGTACTGGTGAGGAGCAGAGCCATGGAGAGTGCCAGGAGCCCATCAGATGGTGTAAGAGTGTTGAAGGGACACAGATGAACCAAAAATTACCACAGACCCCTGAGAAAAACAAAACCACTCATTTGTTTACTCTATACTGTATTTTAGGAAAGCACTGGAAACTTATTTGTCTTCCCACCCAGCTCTTACGATGTTATGGCTATACCATGCAACTCCCTCTGTTTTCCTTTCTAAGCTTTGAGGAATCTACCACATCATTTTTAAGGACAGCACCGGTATTTTCATAGTAACTAAGTTTGAGCCTTTCTAAATATTAGAATTTCATCATAACTCTGATGCCATTAAGGCCTAATGAGAGATAACTTAGAAATGTGGGGTTGATCTAATTAGGCAGATMAAGTGATGGAACTTTCCTCTTTGACTGGTGGATGATATGGTGTTTCTTATTATTTCTTGGATGTCAAAATCTGAAGTTTAAAATACCTTGGATATAATATACTTTAAATATGGAGGGAAAAAAATGGTATTTCTGTGATCACTCATCTTCTTATCAGATTCCTGCTATTGTGAAACCTCACATCTTTCAAGGGCTGGGGCAGAAATCCTCCTATCCAGACAGGCCCTGAGTTCCCCTCTCAATTTGTCTTCTAGGGGGAACTGAGTAGAGCTACAACTGGTGAATTTATAGAAATTTAAAGAGAGAAGCAGTTACTCATATCCTCGCCTTTCCTCAAGCACACCTGTCTTGACTTGGAAGGGCCTCTAAATTACATCAGCTGAAGATCTGGCCTGTTGCTATGATTTTTTATTTATTTTTTTTTAATTATTATTTCCTAGCTACTTTTTCAGGATTTGTAATTTCACTGTCAATGATTTCAATAGTGAACAGGTTCAGGAAGGGACACTCAGTGAACCWGTGCATGAGGAGTGTGGTTCATCGTTCCACATGGACTGGCACAACCCAAAAATTGATCAGGACCATCACATATCTACAGTAATATATTAATATATAAACTGTATCAATACTCATGTATAATAAAATATAATAATATTAATTAGTRTAACCAAAATCTTTTGTTGACACTCCAGTACCTGAGAGGCTGCGGCCCCAAATTAAGATCACGCATACTTTAATATCTGCATAAATAGAGAACAGGGGAAATACAGGTTTGGGTACCTCTGAGCCAACCACTGCATTGCTGGTGCTTCTTCAGAAAAACATTATTGCCCAACAGCACAGAGCAGAGCAAACAACACAGACCTCAGCCACCAAAAGACACAATTTTTGGAGTGGAAAAGGGCTACTTTCTTACATCCAATTCAATTTCACCATCAATGTGGCTGGACATGATTTACAGGGACATGTAAATAATTCATTCCAGCTCTGGAAGGCAGAGCTGGGTGCTCATTAGAGGTTCCTTGAAGCCCAAATGATATAATGATTAACCAGCTTAGGATCTTTTTAATAATTCCAGCAAATTTCAACTCTCCGGTGTTAAAAGATCTGCTGAAGAGCTTTTATTCAGATGAAAGGCTTTTTTTCTGAGAACAAATCATTAATAGGGTATGCACATAGATTTAACGTTCACAAATCAATGCATATGAAATAAAATATGCTTTTAAAGTTCCTTTTTCACTTTCTTCCCTGATTTGGGGGTTTAGTGCTTTTCTTTCTGTAGCCAATTTTRCCACAGGGAGTTAAGACAGCTGCATGAAAAAGGGCTGTTTTTCTGTTAAAAGTGCCTTTAGCTCTTTGGCATCCTGAAATGGAATGGCAGAGAAATGCAAAACACAGCTACTACAATCCAGTGCCTTTCATGTGACATGTCAAGCGTTTCACTCCACGCAAGAGGAAAATCTATCAGACAGTGAGCTCAAGTGTTKGCTGTCCAACACGGTTCAGCATTACAGTTCAGGAGGGATCAGAGAAGATTTCATCCCTGCTCCTAAATAATGCCAGAGGAAAATATTTTGGTCCAAATACTTTAAAGCTACTTAGACTTATATAGCTTAATTCCTATTTAAATACTTTCTTATCAATAATTGAGAATGTTTCCCATCAYTGGGGCTCCTGGACCCTGTGTATCTGCTGCTCAAGTCAGTGAACTAACCTTCACTGCCTTCAATGAAAATGGAACAGGCAACTTTAATGATTTGCACAGCAATGGCCTAAATTTTCAGAAGTTTCATGTCCTGGTAAGTCACACCAGACCTGGTAGGAGCTGCAGGTGCTGCACTGGTGARTGGCCAAGGACAGAACCAAAACTCAGATTCAAATCTTCCAATTATCAGCCTGCCCTTGGAAGCTAAGGAATGCACAACCAGAAGGCAGCCCACGTGTAGGCTGGTAAATGCACATACATACATAACTAAATACAGCTATGGCTGAAAAAGAAAACAGCTCTATTTTCTATGGGCCCAGGTTTGTAATAGAGTTATTTTTATTTTCTAAAACTTTCTAGATAAACTGTTAAGTCACGTTTAAAAACTTCACAGCTTCCACTCCCATTAGAAAGGACTCACCAAACGGTGAGGCTCAGACAATGGTKAATAGTTTGAGACACTGATTGGCCATATTTAATGAATTTAATTTGTAACAGCCATGCTAATATGCATAACTATTAACTCTGACCAGCTTTACCTTCCTTGGGACCTACACCTGCTCCCATTAACTACAGCGGGATCCGGATCAAGGCCGCAGCGTTAATTCCTCCTGAACCTCTTCAGCAGCACAAATTAACCCTTGCAGGTGGCTMCAACACCACAGGCAGGGAGATGACACAGAGCTGTACAGTGGGAACCCCAGTGAGCTGTCCTGCTGCTCCAGCAAACCCCAGAGCACTAAAACTTTCCTCTACAACACCCCTTCGCTCAGGAAGGGAACTGCACACCTAAGGTGACAGGCAGGGCACGTCTCTYCCAGCATGAAATTCTCACAGCAAAAAAACTCAATGAAGGTGACAAGAACACATCACAACACTCGGCTCTTACGCTGCATTTTGCTTCTTCAGAGACCTGGACAGACACTAATTTGATTTACTWAGTCAGTGTTTTCCTGAGGGCTGTGCTTTCAAGCTCATCACAGCAGAGCTGCGTGACCCACCTCCATGTTAAATGCCCAGCCTGGTTCCTACTCGCAGCCTGTTTATAGGAAATCAGCGAGCCCACGAGCCACAAATGCTCTGTTTATAGGGAGCCCTCCCTTGGAAGCAGAAAGAAACTCAAATATTACAGTCAAAAACTTGTTCAACTGTGTTTTGGAAGAGGCACGCAGCGTAGGAAAAGCACTACTCGGGATTAACAACACTTGGTTTTGAGGCGCGCTCAAAGTTTCAATTAAAACAGAGGGGACACGGCTACGAGGAGCACTCCCAATACAACCCAACTTTAATTACMATGTATACACAAACAAACCCAACTTTAATTACAMTGTATACACAAACAGCAGCCCCCAAACAGACTCCTGAAGCACTCCCGGCTCCCTACCTTAATAATATCCTGCGTGAGAAAATTAGTTTTAACAAAAATAAAACTCTTTGCTCAACCAAAAAGGCACCAGCCTATACCCCGCTCCCTTGCACCATCTGTGCGTGTTTTTTCTCAGCCTTCTAAAAAAAAACAAAAAACAAAAAACCCTAACGTTTTACTAATCTTTATGCCCCGCCACTATAAATAAAACAAATAAAGCCCAACAACAGTTAAGCATCGTAGCTAAAACACATCCAATCCACTCCGATTATTTCTGCTCGTCTGTCCACGAATAGCTGCAGCCATCGGCTTTAGGGGAAGCGTGCAAGTCAGACCGCGTTTATTTACAGTTGCACTATCAAGAAAAAGCTATCCCCTGTCTCCTCGTTCTATGAATATTTTAAAACACTTGGGGTTTTTCCTTTTTATCGCTTTTTTGGGGGGGTGGGGGGAGGGTGAGGGGTGATGCCAGCCCCACAATTCTATTTTTCTCCGTGTTCCCAGGTCGCTCCGACTTCTCGCTAGGATGGATACGCGGGGCGCGGAGCAGCACCCGCGGGTGCGCAAATCCCCGCACAGAGACCCGCACCCACCCGCGGAGCCCCGGGGGAAGGGACAGAACCCGCGCCCGCCACCGGCCCCGCAGCCAAACCCGCCACCTACGTCCCCAGCGTCTCCTTGAACTCGAAGATCTTCTTGATGTCCTCCGCCTGCTTCTTCCAGGAGCCGCCGCCGTCCCCGTTCTCCCGGGCCATGGCCGCGGATGCCGCGCAGCCCCGCGGATGCCGCGCCGGCGGCTCCGAGCCCTCGGGCGGCTTTTGCTTTCTTTTCTGCCGCGGCGGCAGCAGCGGCTGCTGCTGCTGTTTCTTCTTCTTCTTTTTCCTCCTCCTCCGCCTCCTTCTTCTCCCCTTCCTCCTCCTCCTCCTCACACTTCCTGCCCGCCGCCGCTTTTATTTCCTCCGCGCTCCGGCGGGCTCCGCGAGTGTCACTTTTCCTGGGCTATTTCCTCCCAACTTTCTCTTCCCCCMCTTCCCTCCCCTTCTCTCCCCTCCTCCGCGCCCCCCCCGCGGAGCCGCTGGCGGGGCTGCCCCGTCCCTCGTCCTCCTGCGCCCCGCGCAGCAGCTGCGCGCACCCGCGTCCTGGGGTCACTTTGCTCCCTGACTGACCCACCCCGCGGAGGAGTC
>NW_026623297.1:2740460-2742690 GCF_030028575.1 Malurus melanocephalus
GTGCTGTCCGGACGGGCTCTGCGCGGGGCTGCGCTGGGATGCGCCGGGATACGGGGGCGGCGTGCCCACCTATCTCGCACACGCACACATGGTCTGGGGCGCAAAAACTCATCCCTCAGCAAGGACCACCCTTACCCAGCGCAGCCCTGGAAGCAAGGGGCACCCCAAGAGGGGTCGCGCAGCCCAGGGRCCGGTGATGGGAACCGCGCAACCCCGGGGAGGGGTCCAGCCCCGGCACCGCGCCCACCCCACCCGCACCGCCGTCCGAGCCGGACACGGCTTCGGCCTCTCGCACTGTCACACACGCGCGTGGCTGAGATTATTGCTAAAAGCAGCTCTTTCCCAGCGACACTGAGACCTCTAGCGTCGTCACATCGGGCATGGGCTGAGCTCTGATGCGGGGTGACAGGCGGGATTCGTCAGACATCTGAGAAAATGATAGTCTACACTAACTGAGGCATGTTTATAAGTTAAGATCTTTGGGCTTCAGTTTTAGAATATAAAAGTGCAGTTCTTTCGGGAGACCCAAGTTAGGTGACTAAATCAGAGTCTTTGCTGTTGGTGTGACACTGGCACTCTGGTGCCTCAGGGGCAGCCCCAAACCTGGCCAGCTCCAAACCCGRTTATCAAATCAGGACCTGGAAATAAATCCMAATAGAAGSAGCTAAATAACATTTACTTTAAAASAAATGTGWCYGTCTGCACTTTACTGTYTAACAAGTAACATTGTGTCTTTTAACAGACTCCTTAAAATTCTACTTTGGAAGCTGATTTTACAGATTTCCTATAATTTATGAGCAGATTTTACAAGGTGAGGCTTTCCCTGGGTCTGAGCTAAGCTGCGCCTCTCATTTCAAAGGGGCCATGGGCATTCATGGGCGGGTGAAAGAGTAAACCTGGAGTCCAGGYTGGGGTGTTTGGTCAATGCTACCCTCTGCTGGGCAGAGCCACTCGGCTCTGCGTGTGCCAGCTCCTGTGGGTTGTTACTGCACCACTCTGATGCTTCGTTGGGTGTCCAGCCTCACGGACAGCCCAGACAGCTTGGGATTTCCTACGATGGATGCTTGTGTGCTGTCACAGCATGAACTTTGGAGCAGGTTTCCTTCTGCTCCTGCCTTWCTCTCACTACCCTCAGGAGTTTCTTTATTGCGTGTTCCTTACAGCCTGCTCCGTGGTAGTGTCACCAGGAGTCCCCAGGTGGCCTCACGATGACTCTGCATACCTGAGAAATGAAAGATGGGACTGACCTAAAAAAATGCAGCTGACTACCAAATCCAAGTCGCCCTTCAAAAACCACCACTGTGACATTTTCTCTCTTTTTCACATGTAAATCACTTGATATTAGAAATGCCATGCTGGGATTTGGGGTTACTGAATGGGGCTACCAGACATMACCTCCCATCTTCAGGAGAAGATTGAGAGAATGTGAGGGCAGGAAGGGCAAATGTGGTGGTCTGACCTGACCTCAGCATGATGGAGGCCAAAGAGCTTTGTCCATCCAGGAGATGAGCATCACAAATAATCTTGGAGCTATGGCATCCCAAAACCATCCACCAYTATTATTTATTTCACCACATTGGTTCCTCAGCATCACGTTAAAATCCCAATGCATAGACATCATCATCCACTCCTCCATTTCTGCCTTCAGTGATCAAAAATTGTACTTAAAATTTCTCAAATCCTTGCCAACGCCTCAATTTCTCAGCATCAAAACTGCGTAAAATCTATTTTCCTTATTTAACGTACACCTTTAGTATTGCATGAATGTGCTTTATTTTTTGTGACAAAATAACTCACATTTGAAGTAACTGGTAATATAGAAGCCTCTGGAGGCATTACAGTTTTAATGAGAAGTGTAGGAGATGCTTCTATTAAGCAAGGACCACTGGCACAATAGAMCGTGAAAGCCCTTTCAGAGTCATTACAGTCTGTCATGTCAGGCTGAATTTAGGGAGTCTGCAATCCTGCTGGATTGACAGGMTCCTGCAGAGCTATTGTAGCTATTTGAAGAACAGGTATTTCTAAAAAATTTTAAATCGTACACAAGAAGTTCTCTCTGGAGTGGTTGCGAAGAGCGGGGCATGCGGCGGCTGCGTTCAGTGTTTAATTACAAACAGCCAGATGACAGAACATGACAGAAATGCCAGCCTTGAGACTGACAAGAAAACATCAGTTCAAGCCCTTTTAGTGGCTGCACAGAGGCCATCTCTCATCACCTGGAAATGGGTAA
>NW_026623297.1:2742859-2798398 GCF_030028575.1 Malurus melanocephalus
CAGGATAAAGTGATAGCATTTTTGGAGTAGTATTTGAAACTGTATTTTTACTTCTTGGGTCCTGCCAAATGATGTTGGGTACGGTCATATATGGTACAGCTAAGCTTGGCCACGTTCACTGCTGACCCTTAAAATGGGCACAGTGCAAACCACACTGTCATGAGCACAAATAAAAAAGTCCTGTCTGTTTTTCAAGCTTTTCCACTGTTTTTCCCATGCTTAAATACTGCAGTATCAGATCTCTTTCCCGGCGTAGTTTCTGAGTCATACAATATCATCCTCCTTTCCAATTACAAATCAGCACTATTGATGCTTTTCTGCAAGAACATCAGAAAYGTGGCTGCAGCTCAGCTGCTGAGGTCCAAGCCCAGGAGATGAGCACCCACACGTMCAAGGCCATGTTTAGGGTTAAAACACAGTTTAGGGTTAAAGCAGCACCATTTTTAAACAAACAGCACTCAAGCCCACAGCTGTTCTCTGCTGCCTTCACTACCATGCACCAACCTCACACAGGGGGTTCTCTGCTCATGACAGAAAAAATTTGGGCCAACCATAGTGAGAAGGTGGATTTTTGGCGTCACACACACATAGGAGGAGCTGGATTGTTTAGAGCTGGTCCGCTCCTGCGGGCAGCGATAACAACRCTGTCCTATATGAGTGTAGATCATGGCAAGAAACTCACAGCAAAATGACATCTTGGATGCTTCATAGCCTCTGGGACAAGCCTGAGATGAAATAAAATTCTGGGGCAAGGCGTCTTCAAATTTGGCAGCACAGGTCTTAATTTTTTGAGATGCCAGGTCTGACTAGCATGGTAATAATGCCATCCAATCCAAACAGATTTTGTTTTTCATGCACTCACAGTATTTCTTGGCACTTTCAGTGGTAGGAATGCTGCAGCTCCAGCCTGTGCCCCACTTGGAAATTTGGAAGAAATCCTCTTGGGTATTTTGCTGAATCATGAGAAAATTAAATTATGTCAGGATTTGCTTGCATAAAATAGACAAAATTTCTTCTCTTAAATGACAATTTCAAATGTTTGTTTAAACAAGAAAACTATTTAAAATAAAAGAGGCTATTTCTTTAATTCGATAGTACTTTCAAAGAGCTGCAGTTGGAAAGGTGCATTTTAATGGGGAACCACAGCTTTTGGATTTTCACCACGGATGAAGCTAGTGCTTATGGTTGGGTTTTAATGTTTTCCAGATTAGCTTTGACACCACAAACTCAGTACAGAAAATTATAAACTTGGCTCTAAGAAYGTCCACAACAGAAGGCTGAACCTGCTGCTGCTGTTGCCAACAGCAATGCTCCTTTGAGMAAATTAACACTTCTCAGTGATTTTAGGGGACTTTGACTTGGTCTGTACATCAAAAGGATGCACATGAAGAAAGGAACACAAATCCATGCCAAACAAGAGACTTCTGCCTGTCTTGGGTACACCGTGGTTTGTGGGTTTTTAGGGTTAAATATAATCAATGTCCTTCCACCACCTTTAAGCACATTAAAGCCTTAGATCAGTTTAAGCTCTCTCAGATGAACTAAGGCCCTTGACCTAAGGCCCTTGCTCAACTTAGATAGCTAAAACACTGTCCTAAAACATGCAAAAGCCAGGGAGAGGAGGTGAAATATGATTGCTGTTTTTCTCAGAGAAGAGGAGGGAGTTTAAATTGCTGTCAGGTTTTTAACTATGTCTGTAAAGAGGAATGAGCAAGAGCTGATGTAGATGTGAATCCTCAACCTGCAATTAATTGCCTGAAGACCATCTGGTGCTTGGTTAAGCTCCCATGTGCTTATATCACTTGTGAGGTTTGTAGATGCCAGCCAACATCTCTAAGTTGCTTTCTCTTCCCTGGTTTTATTCTCATCAGAATAAACCTCAGAAGTTAGAGGACAAAAGTTTTGACAACATGARGCTACTTGTTTCACTTTGGAAAAATTGCTCTATAAGAGAATAATAACCAGGCTAAACACATCTCTTAGAGTCTGCTGTACCATGTGTGCATTGCAATAAATCTTTAAACTCAGGGTTGTAAATCACAGTCATATAAAAGTGTAGTGGGAGGGAAAAAAAAACCATCACTGCTGAAGAGAGAGGAGTAACAAGGTGGTGCAGATGGATGTGGGCAATGGGACAGCTGGCAGGAGTCAGACAGGGAGCAAGGAACAGATGAGAGATGGGCAGGACAGAGGGAGGAGGGACAGAAGACGTTCCCAGGGACAAAAGTTACAAAGAGCAAAACCACAACACCCATCAGTTCCTGGTGTTGAGCTCTGGAGTCCCAAATCTTGGTGTTTCCCTGGTGCCAAGCACTCAGCAGGAAATCACTGGATATTTCATAACCTCAGGGAGCTGCAGGGTCAGCACAAACCCTGTCCACACCTCCTCTCAGTCTGTGGAGTTTGTCTGGCCTGGGATCCGATGGGCTGTGCTTCACCAATGAGACAAGTACTTGTAAAAATGAGAATTGCATCTTTCCCCAGTTCATTTGACAGAATTGGCTTTGCACACTTGATTTTTGAGGGGAGTACTGAGTTGGAACATTACACCTCCAAATTTTGTATTGAAAGAATATTGGGTGATGAGGTGAGGACTGAAAAGCTGCAAAACATCCAAAAAAACATGGTTCCCAAAGATTTCCACACYGACATTGTCAAATCATYTAGKTTGGAAAATACCTTTAAGATCATTGAGTTCCAGCACTCCCAGGGCTACCAYTAAACCRTGTCCCCAAATGCCACATTACAAWTYTTTTAAATACCTCCAGGGCTGGTGACTCAGCCCCTTCCCTGGGCAGCYTGTTCCGATGYTTGACARTCCTTCTAGTGAAGAAATTTTTCCTAATAACCAATTGAAATCCTCCCATGCTACAACTTGAGGCYATTTCTTCTCGTCTTGTCCCATKTTACTTGGGAGAAGAGAYCAATCCCCACTTGSCTACACCCTCCTGTCWGAAATTTGTGGAGAGCTATAAGGACCCTGACCCTCATTTTCTCAGGATAAAACCTCCCTTGGCTGCTCCTCATCAGATTTGTGCTCCAGACCCTTCCCCAGCTCCATCCCCTTCTCTGGACAGGCTCCAGCACCTCGGTGTCTTTCTTGTGAGGAGCCCAAAGCTGACCCCAGGATCTGAGGTGTGACCCCAGCAGTGCTGAGTACAGGGGACAATCACTTTTGATGTTCTGCTGGTCACACTATTGCTAATAAAGGCCAGGATGCCCTTGGCCTTCTTGGYCACCTGGGTACACTGATGGCCAATACCATTTTATTTGGATTTCATTTGGCTGAGGTTCTTTTTCCCCTGGGATTTCTCCCTTGCTCTGAGCAGTTCAGCCCAGGAAATTCATCTGCACAGCACAAGAGCCACCCAAAGAGCTTTTCCTTCCTATTCCTGCTGCCCCACACAGGGCACTCAGGACAGATCTGCCTCGGGAGGCAGGAACAAGCCAGCGTGAGCTGTGCTTCAGGCACGCCAAGCGCAGCAAGACGCCGGGCGCTCTGGAAGATCAGATCCCCGGCGCTGCAAATCGAGCACCCAAAATTAGCAAGCGCTTTTGATCACTTTGGCCTTGATCTCTCCGTGGCTCAGTTCCCCAGCTGGTGCTACCACGGGAGCACTGTGCAGATAAACGCATTAATATTGATCAGATGCTGAGGCTTTACGGAGGAAATTAATGTTGAATGCAGCCTGCAGTTTGAGCAGCGTGCGTTAATGCAGCCCGGAGCGATCCGCCCGATTGAAACAACCCCGAATGAGAGGTGATGGGATAATTAAAGCATGCATTGCATTTGATGTGCACGAAGGCCCAAATTGTGGCTGAGCAGGCTGTTAATTCTAGCATTTCCCTGCCCCGGAGTTTGTCTTTACAACCTGTCCTGTACAAGTGGGGTTAATAGCCCACATCCTCAGGAAGGGAGGATTATCTGATCACACCTCTCCCTGCACCATCTCTCTGCATGTGCCTTTTGGTCTTCTCCACCCCCAACAAATTTTTGCTTTCATACCCATTTCCATCACAGATCAGCCCAAAAAGAGGAGTGTGAAAATGAAAAGTCAGAGTAGAGAGAAAAGACCCAGTTGTTTCTCCTCAGAAAGACATATTGCTTTCTTTGGGCACCAGAGAGCCTGGAGAGGATGCAGGTGCAGCAGAGGGGATAAATTTGTAGGATGGGGGGGCTTGGCTGGTTTAGCTGCCCACGCACTGTTCTCATGTCCAGTGGTTTATCCATCAGGGAACTTGACTTGTGAACCCCAAAATAGTTAAAAAACACCTTAGAGGCCAGGTACCACTGTGTGTGCAGCACTAAGTGGTCACAGTTATGCTGATTGGAACCATGAAAGAGCCTCTCTTCCCTCTCCAGCCTGTCCCATGCTTGCACTACAACTCCTCAGCTTCACATGATTTCAATGTTAAGGCTGTAAATGTTCTACGAGCTCTCATCTTCCTGAACTTGATGTGTTTATCTGAGCCATGTGAGCATTGCAGCAACACAACTCAACTCAACTCAACTCAACTCAACTCAACTCAACTCAACTCAACTCAACTCAACTCAACTCCCTTCCAGGGGTCACAGGCCAGACTCACTCCCTCCAAAGGAGGTCACTTGTTCTGGATGTCACCTCCACTTGCACCGGGGAGCAGTGCTGATAGCCTCCAGCACCATCTCACCACACCAATGGAGTCAAATAATCAGAGTGGAGGAAAAAAWATAAATGACAGAGGCAGGGGAAGAAGATATGGGAAAGCATTCACTTGCCTRCAAAGTAATCACTTTTTTCATTTGAACAGAACACTCAGCTGTCTTTCATATTGTTGTTGGTGAAGTCCTCTTAGAAGCTGGAAATTAATTTTTTTTTATCTCCTCATTTTCTCTTTTTCCCATTTGGTGAACACTGTTATTTTTCCGGGTTTCTCACAGGACTGAAATGAACTTGACTCATTTTGTTCTTTCCTTCCACAGACATTAATGTTGGTGAATAATGACAAGAGAAGGAGCTTTGCTAATTAACTTTAGTCACCACATTAAGTCCAAGCTGACATTCACACGCAAGGAGCAGCACAGTGCCAGTGATGGGCACTTGGGACAAGAGCCAGGGTCCCGTTGCCCAAATCAACCCAAAAGAGTGCTTTAGTTTTTATTAATTAGCAGATTCCCCATCCCAATATATTATTCAGGGTTGCAACAGGGTTACACTGCAGGGATAACAATGGAAATGCAACAGAAATGTTCCTGGGTATATCCTGTCCTCTTCGAGCTCTAAAATAGCTGGGTGGACCTTAGCAGGCCATGGGAAGGTAGAGAACCCCAAATCCTAGGTGGAACCAATTAAAAACTCATGCAGAGGTTGAAAAAAAARCTGATGGGTGAAGAGGACCTATGTGAGAAATGGGAGCTGCTGGCTTGGAAGGGAAAAGCAGAGTTTCACAAAAGCATGAGCTTGTTCAAATCTGAGTGTCCCATGTTCTTTACATAAAACCTGATTTTTTTGTTCTTTATGTTCTTTACATAAAACCTGATTTTGCTGTGGGTTTGGGCCATATTCTAATGCTCCTTGGCAAACAAACCCCAAATTCAGTGGGTGCTTCAGAAAAAGAAGCACAAGAGCTTCATTCTCCAGAATGGGAACATCAGGACTGCCCCAGGCAGCTCTTCCTCCATGCAGGGTAAATGTCTGAGCTCAAACCTGCCAGATGGGTTAGGGCAACTAACACAGGTGATAATCCTGTTCACAGGACCAGGCATTCCTCATGGAGCAGCTGTAAACCTGGAATGAACTTTTGGATCTAGGTTTGATCACTGTCCTGCTCTGCACAGTCCCCATCAGCAATTGAGTGATGGAGCTGAGATGAAGCAGCTCAAGGGCTGAATCTGAGCCTTCCACTCTTTGCAAACCATGCTCCATTTACACAACGTAATTACCAGATGAGATGCCAAGAAAAGAAGAGATCCAATTTTGCAATTGTAGCCAAAAACCGCGTTCACTGCCAGATCTGAAAACAGAAGTTGCCTGTGTTTAGCAAAATCAGACTTTTTTTGGGAAGTTTTACTGAAATTCCTGACTTTCAGGATGCCAGGGCCAGTGTCAGCTGGTGAGATTCTTCCAGCTGTCCAAATTCATGCCTGCTGGGATATGACCTGAGTGTGAAAGGATCTCCAGAGGGTGAGTTATGCAGAGTTTGATGGTAAGGGCAAGTATTTTAGTAGAAGGGTGAACCTCAGCTGGAAAAACGTGCTTTCACCTAATTATTGTGAAAGTTACAGCCCCACAAGGGCTGTTGGAAGGTGTTTAATCAAAGGTGTGCTTCCAAGCTTTGTGCCACAATGTAGGTGTCTTTCTCTGATGGAACTGGAGTTCACTTCATGCTCTTCAAAACCTTGTTTAATTCAATGGTGCATTTTAGGCACTCTCCCTTAATAAAATTTGCATGGGCATAGAAAGTGAGGAAAGCCAGAATGCTTTATCCAACTCTGCTCCTTTCATTTAGCAATGTCCACTTTCCCCCCACCATCAAGCTGCCAAACTGTCTCCCAAGTGAGCTCTGGGCTGAATGATGCCTTCACAGGCTCCCACTTCTCYTCATCTCCTGCACATGCACAGGGCTGTGAGCAGTGGCTGCTGTGAGCACTGCTCTGTGGGCAAACCCAACCCCAGCAGCTCAAAGAGGCTCCTCACCTCAATCTTGTAGTAATTTCTGCTGGAATATGATGGACTCTGTCCTGTATTCCATCAAGGCTGTTGCCTTGATTTATTCTCTCTGTGTGCTCTTTGAAAAGCATCCTCCTCATCATTATTGAGAGGAAAACCCTGGTGCAGAGAGGGTGTGGCCTCATCATCTGTGCCACTGCCGTGTTTTAATCTGGTTTAGTCTCACTGAGGCTCATGGGTCTTAACACAGCCCTTCACGGACACCCAAACTTCCGTTCCTGTGACATGCCTCCAACCAAAACAAAGCCTCCAACCAAAACAAAATCCTGGTGTGGATAGTACACATGCCTCCAACCAAAACAAAATCCTGGTGTGGATAGTACATCTCTCACTAGCTGCTCCTCCATCTCACTCAGTTTTGATGGTAGCTCATCATTAATCAAAGAGATTAATTAAACAGTGGTGCCCCAGGTCTCCATGGTTTCTGGGATGTGCCTGTGAGGCTCCATGGYTGGGCTGGGTCCTGGCTCTGTGCAGGAGAGGTGAGACAGATCTCATGGAAAGTGAGCACCAAAACAGCTCAGGAAAGAGCCAGGAATTAGTGGGCAGGAGCAACCTCCTGCCAGCTCCCTACCACCCCCAGACTGTCATTTCTCCAAAAGTATCTCTCAGACAAAGCTTTCAATCTGTATTCTCCCCACCTCACTACGCTCATGCATCCTCATGCCTTCCTCTCCCTTTCTCTTCCTTCCTCTCCCAAATCCTAAATCRAGTCGTGGCTTTTGGCTTTTCTCCACACACTGCATCTCCCAGCACAGATGTTGATCACCATTCCACCAGWCAGGAATCCAGCCACTCTTTATTCCTGTGGGTCATGTTTTGAGCTGTGTTTTACCATGTCTGTGTGTTTCCAGTGCTTGTGTGGTCAGATAAGATCTAATCTGGRCTCTGCAGGCAGGAAGACACTAGGTTTTATATCGTGCACCAATGTGTTGCTCGCTGAACTTTTCTGTGTAAATTCAATCCCCTTGACTACATGCTCTCTGTCCTGCATGGCTTTTGTTTTGTCCCTGTCWAACCACACTTTAGAGCTCAGCTTCTGCAGAACAAGTTGTTCTGTCATGGTTCCATCTTCATGGGTGAGACTTCAAATACTTCAGAAAAAGTTTCCCTCACAAAATGGACTTTGGAAGATGTTCTCTAGGAGAACTCAAGTGTGAGCATCACCTGTCCAGCTCCCTAAACTATCAAGGCCCCTAAGCTTTGGTGTCATTTGCAGCCATGGTTTGATTTGAATCATTTCCATCCTCAGAAGTCAATGAGCAGGTTGCGTTTTGGATATCAGCAATCCCTTTTTCAACTATTGTTGTCAGCTGCTTCTATGTTTTAAAAAAAAAAAAAACCCAGAAAAAAGTTACAGTGTCCACCAGTGTGTCTCCCATGTAAACTGTCATGCTCAAAGTCTTTTTATTTCAAGACTAATGATGGCCCAGACTCCAGACCCCTGGAAACTTCATCCCTCCTAATCCAGCTGGATTGTGTGCATCAGAGGAATGTCATAAAACTGGTTTTTATAGCCTTAATTAGCCTTAGCTAAGAATGCTGGGCCAGGGTCAGATGATGAGGAGCTGACAGGAGGGTCTGTATCTGGCAGAGATATCTGAACACAGAAAATCACAGACAAGTGACTTCACCGGTGTGAGAACAGCCTTGAAATCGGGGTGAGCTCATCCTGCCCTTGCACAGCAGCTTCCACCCTTCTGCTGACTTGGAGAAACAGAAAAACATCACCAAGCATTGCAGGGACCGTCCAGAGAGATTTGGATTTCAGATTTTTTAGAGACTGTGCATGCACTGTTCGTGTTCAGCTTAGTTTTGGGTGTATCTGCTGTGTGGATAAGACCATTGTTCCCTGCCAGAGTGGAACAACTAGGGATTCACTCTGTGGATGAAGGTCTGRAAAAAACAAAATGCATCTAAGCCAGACTCTGTGCTAAGACCTGGTGCTGCCTCTTCCTTAAAAGCTTTGGTTATCAGCATCAGGGTCTGTTTAACCCATCTTGTTTGACTCTTAATTTATGCATCAAATGGGGAAAATGAAGCTTAGAGTAGGTGGGGTTATTTTTCAGCAAGAGCCCCTTTAGTTAGTGAAAAGGGCTGTTCCAGAAATGCYTGCCATTCTCCTGGAGAGGGACACAGCTTGGTGATGCCACATGTCCTGTGACAYGGGTGTCCTCGTACCCTGGGTGGCTCTGTGTTTGTCAGGGCTGAGCACACAGAGYGGCTGCTCAAACAGCTCTGCTCCAKGAACCTGCTGCACCTGGARCAAACCTGGAACAGCCACATCTGTGATGTGTTTGAACCAACACAGGATCGTTTATTTTTCCTGTCACCTCCCAGTACAACAGCCCCATCTGCCCCTCCACTGCCCCCCATCCCCCAGCTCTGTGCCACACACACAGAGCACCTTGCTCTGCTCAAAAATCACCTCCCAAACACAAAAATGGTTCCTCTTTGCCAGAGAATGGCTGCCTTCACAGTATATACTGGGTATATGTGAGAAAAAAAGGGCTGTTTTCACTTCTTTCCTATGTTTTCCTCACTCCTCTTAACATTCCTTCCTCATCTGCCTCTATGCTGTCATAAGAAAAACAATAAATTCTCCTTGACTCCTCCCTGAAGAGAAGTCTGGATTATTTTGGAAAAATCAAGCTGATAGCCACGTGGGCATGCATGTGTATGAACACTGGGAAGATTTTCCTGTTAGGAAACAATTTTTATTTAAAAAAAAACCAAGAGGTGGTTTGGGGCAGCAGGTGCATGAACTGCTGGTGCAGGAGTGGATCTCGTGGGTGCCAGTTTGGGACTGCCTCTCCTTATGGGATCTATGGAATTTATATGGTGGAGACTGGTGGCTCAGACAGTTTAATACCAGGCAACTTCACATCCTGATTTTATCCAGCTGATTGCTCCTGACTTCAGCATTCCAAGTGCCAAGCAGTGACCAACAGGCCTGAAGGTGGCACATCACCATCATCATCCTCTCCCCAATGTCAGGTTGAAACCAACTCAGCACGATCAAAGTAAAATTCCAGTGGAGTTTTACTCCAGTGGAGTCCAATTCAAAATATTCCCAGTTTGGCATGGTGGAAACTGTGGAAGTGCAAGAACCCAAATAAAGAGAAATTATAGAGATATTCATAATTGGTACTACATTTTACCTGCTGTACAGGAACAAGGGATGTTTTGGGAGAGGTAATTTAAATTTGATAAGTAAATACAGTTTTTAGGGCATAATCCAGAATTTCTTCCATCCTTGGCTCCTCAGTCTTGGTGAAATRTGATTGTGTGGGCATCCAAAGGGCTTTCACAGATTTCCAGTCCTGCTGATCAGCATGTCAGGAGCAGAAAGGACTCTGTATTTAGGGGCTTTAAGACAAACATTTTCTACCCATTTCCCCCCTTTTCTATCAATGCAATTATTCACCATCCTGAGTTTCTTTGGTTGGGCTATTTCCAGCCTTGGTAAAATGAATTTACAGCCAAAGAAGCATCTTTGCTGCTTGGTGGTTGGCAGTGGGGCTTTAGTAGGTATACTCTGCCACCCTGCTACTTACTGATAATAATGATAATAATGATAATAATGATAATGATGATGATGATGATGATGATGATGATGATGATGATGATGATGATAATAATAATAATAATAATAATAATAATAATAGTACCAATATTAACCACAGCAAAAGGCTCTCACACAGCCTGTTTGTGCCTCTGATGTGCCCTGTGCTGAGCTGAAAAATCAAGGACTTGCTTTGCTTCACCCTGCCCTCCCTGCAGGACCCACGCTCCCAAAAACATTCCTCATTCAGCAGTTTCCTCAAAATTCTGCCTCCAGGCCTCCTTTGCTGCAAAAGCTGCAACAAACATCATCCTGATTTTGGAGCTGAGATGAGGCAGGCCTYTCCAACCAGGATTGCTTTATACAAACTGGCTGCACACTCCTGTTGTCCCCCAGAAACACCTTGGGGTAAAAACATCACCTTTTTGATCATTAGGAGGGCCCAAGGTTTTTTTTTTTTTTATGCAAAAGCCCTGGTTTGCATGGAGAGCTGCCCCAGGTGGCACCGAGACAAACGTGAGCTGCTTCCCCAAACCATTTCCTGCACCTTCCCCTCTCCCCACTGACCTTCAGCTGATGTTAAAAGAGCCACAGTGCAACTCTTGGAATCACTTCTGCCTGAAGGGCTGTGGTCAGCACCTCAGAGAGTATAACTTCAGAGCTGTGCTGATTTCTATCAGCASAGAACATGGTTCTTCAGGGGTTTTTTGAATGAGAGAAGAGATGTGCTAAGAAGCACATTTGTTTCCACTTTTGTGTCTGAAGGGTGACTATTCTTGTTGGGGGAGAAAGTCTAAGGCCCTGTTGGCAGCTCTTTCCTAATGCATAAAATAACAATTTATTCCTCTAACCATAAGAACACATTGGTTTTTCCTTTCTAGGCACAACTGAAAATGTGAATTAATGACTCATTTCCTACACTCTTGACTGAGAAGTCCAAAAACGATTTTTATTTGCCTTTATTCTGAGTGCCCAGCTCTCACAGCAGGGACAATAAAATGACATCTCCCCCTGATCTGCCCTCCAACAGAGACAGGACTGTAAATGCTGCCCATGAGCTCATTAATGCCACAGGAAAAGTCTTKCTGCTGCTGCCATACACCCAGAACTCTGGAATTATGGTGCCTGCAGCCCCACGAAACTGTGCTGGGGTTTTGCCTGACAAGGAACAATATCTCTTTATAGATCCCATCAAGTTTTCCTGATGTTTTAGAACATATCTAAAAAATGGTGATGCTTTTGTAGCTCAAGGGCTGTACCTGATGCAGACTCCAACAGRAGTGGAGCAAAATAGCTGTTTTCTATGAGAAATGACACAACCAAGAACATTTATTAAAAAAAATCATTGGATCCTGGGTATCTAAAACCTGTGGCTGCTTTAATGATTTAGTCCTTATTGAGAGAAAAGCAGTACAGCTGGTGCAATGGAGCAACATCATTATATTTATATTAATTTATATCACAAAGATATAAACACCCATTTGAAAGCTTTCATTCTGCTGTAAAAACTGAGAGAAGATTTGTGAACTGAACCTAAAATCTCCATTTTCACAGCCTGCTCATGAGGCCTTTCTGCTGTGAGAGCTGGGTTGAGATTTTTCCCCAAGGAGGGGATGTCCTGCCAGCCCTACAGGATCCAGCCCTGCAGAATCCAGCCCTACAGGATCCAGCCCTGCAGAATCCAGCCCTACAGGATCCAGCCCTACAGAATCCAGCCCTACAGGATCCAGCCCTACAGGATCCAGCCCTACAGAATCCAGCCCTACAGGATCCAGCCCTACAGAATCCAGCCCTACACATTTTTTGGTACAAAGCTGTGCCAATGAAGGAACTTTTTGGATTCAGACTGACTTCTGTGCTGCAGCCCTGCACAAAGCTTGTGAGCAGGTCTGCAGGTGTCTTTCTTCTTCACCTTTCTGTCTTTAATGGTTTTTCACAAGAAATATTGGCTTTTGTGCTCCCTTAAATGAATTGGCAGGCCCTAATGAGCTGTGAATGCAATTTAATAAAAGCTCACATTTGTAGCAAGGAAGTGGTTCTGTGGAAGGAAATGAGGGAAGGCGGGAAGGGGGGAAGGAGGGCAGAGGTGCAAAGCCTTGGAGCATGAAAAAGCCAAAGATGTAATTGTAAGAACTCATTTTCAGACTTAGAAACAGCCAGAAGGGAATATTTGCTTCACCCAGTTGGCTTTTGGGAATTGTGAAGTTATTGGTTAATGCTAAAATGTAAAGTCTTTGGTTCCCAAACATCATCCAGGAAGTGCACGAGGAATGGCAGAGGTTAAAGCTCTGACACTGCTCTTAAGGCTGCAGAAAAAGGCCCAAAACACATCCCCTTAGCAAATTTCCTTTGGCAGCCTCTTCCAGCACAGTACCAATATTTGGGATGTGGCTACTGCTTAGGTGGCCTTCGTTACTGAACCCTGAGCTTTGGGATTTCTGGCTCCCTCCTTTTCCTCTCCCATCACTGCCCAGAGCAGAAGTTGGCTCCACACACACCTAATTYACCTGATCAAGCATAGAGGATGAAACAAATCACTTTAGACTGAAAATGTATTTTGCTTTCTTGCTTTTCTTGTGTTTTTTCCCTTGTTTTTTGGCTTATATGGCACTGTACCAGGAATCAGTGTGGTATCAGTGTTGATATTTATCAGTGCCAGGAAACCTTTGTAGCATGTTCTCCCTCGACCTCAAGGACAGATCAGCTCCCAGAATCCTTAGACAGGGTAATGCCATCTCCAGCTRTGGAAAAAAATTGAATTATTGCAACATTTATTAACATCACATAGCATGGAGCTGTGTAAAACTGCTTCCTTCTCCTCACTCCTCCTTGGGAAGGAATCTTGGAGAAGGTGTGAGGTTTCTGAAGAGGGTTTTGATTCTCCAGGGTAAGTATTTACCCTGGAGAATTTACCCTGTCTGTGTTTCCCGGGATTCCTCTATTTGAAAAACGAGCTCTTGCATAACTGAGCACGAATCCACGCACACATTCATAAACCATCCCCTCCCACACACCCCAGGCACAGCTAAAACACACAAGCTGGAACAAAGAGCCACCTTACACTACCCTGGAGATACAGAACTGCAGGAATATGGGCAATAAGGCATGTTTTATTCTTCCTTTTAAATTTTTTATGTCAGAGTACCAAACCTGGAATAATTAGGTTTGCATCCRACTTGCAGGAAATCTCACTGCTGGAAAAATCTCAGCTCAGTAATGAGAAATTCATCACTGCAAAATGCACAGTGTTGTTGTCTACAACAGGATCCATTTCAGTAGAAACCCTGTGCAAGGTCAAACTACACACAGATATTGCTTAGATCAAGGCAGCCATCTCTCTCCAGTTCCACTGTTCATTTTTACCCCTATATTCCATTCTAATAATTCACTGCCCCTTATTTTTTATTTCTCCCCTACAATCCCTCTCAATGCCAATATTTCAAACTAATAGAATTTGCTGGAATGTGGCATTAGACAAAATTCAGCCTTTAGTTACTGAAATCCAAAATAATTATCCTATTTTTCCCTAAAATTTATTATATTTAATTTTGCCAAAAGATGGTCTTACAGTACAAAATAAAATAAAATAGAGCTGAATTATATTGTAAGAAAAATCATTAAATAAGAAGAAAAATGTATAGGCTCTAAATGTCATAAACTGTGCTTTAATAAGAGTGGAAACCCAGCTTTCTGAAGRTAGCAGGTATGTTATTATCTCATCTTAATGGTATTTTGGGTCTCTCACTTAAAGATGTCTTTCACTTTGTTGATGGCAAAACGTRCCCAAACTGGGAGAAATGCCTTTAATTAGGAGAAGCAAGGGCTGGATCTATGAATGGAAGCATTTGTAGGAAGCATGCAGCCAGGATTATCCTGTTTAACAAGCTGTTGGAGATTCATGGAAAAAGTTGTGAGATGTTATGGGCTGAGCACAGGCTCTGTGCACRCAGRATTGGGGGCAGAATGATGGGTGCARCTCCAGGGGGAGACAGGGATGGGAGAAAGATGTGTCCAGATGWTGAGGTGAAAAACACACCCCACATTTTAGCCCTAAGAGCTTTTGTGACTGCTCTGTCTCCACCCATGGCCCATTTCTATCCRTTTTGACAGCTAAAAATCAAAGGTACCAAACAGCTGCAGGTTTTGTGAAAAACAGTGGTTGGGTAGAGGAAAAGGAGAGCGTGAAATAAGTGCCTCTGCTAAGAAGTGTAAGGGCAGCAGGAATCTGCTCTGCTTGTCCTTTTGGCTGACCAGAGACCCCAAGAGCAGCTCAAAATCATCCCCAGGAGGCTGTGCCTTGCCCAGGGCTGAGGAGCCCAGAGAGAAATCTGAGGAGCTCTGTGTAGATACAGAGGATGTGAAGTTAGGAAACCAGACTTTGTTTTCCTACTGTTTGCAGAACAATTTGCTGTGTTAATTTATTTTAGCCTCTGTTTTGGCTCCTTCTGGTCCCTTTTCTGCAGGGATACTCAGCCCTGCAGTCCTGCCCATGAAGTTCCTCTCCCTGCAGGGTTTGGGGTGCTCTGGGTGCAAGGCCTGTGCTGCAAGTCCTGACTCCCACAGAGGGATACCATAGGAGAAAAAAGCAAGATACAAAGGAATATCCCATTAGGGGAGATCTCCTTTTCCCTGATTTTAGCTTGGTTTTCAGCCTGGAGTCCCTGGAGGTCGTGGATGCATTCTTAGGTGCCTGTAAGGGGTGGCCAAGGCAAGCRGCACCAATTTCTCATCTGAACTTCTGCACTTCTGCTGAAGAAGCCTCTGTGATTGAGAACGGCTGAAAGCCACTATTTCCCCATGATTTACAGCAGCCTCTTTCAGCCTGAATCTCTGTGTTACTCACTCATCCTGCCACTGTACCTCCTCCCTTTCCTCACTCTCCTTCAGCCTCCAGATGGGTGGGAGAAAACCACTCGAGGAGGCTCCTTTTGCTGAGAGAGACCCCTGCAGCGAGCACAGAGCACCAGGGAGAACCTCCTGCCCAGGGAGGACCYTCTGCAGGCAGAATTCCTGGCTGAAGGAGCCTCAGAAGAAAATGCCTCAGCAGCAGCAGCACTTGATGCCGTTCCCAGGCTCGAGAGATTCCCCGTAGCTGCTTAATGCCATTCCAAACAGAAACCTGCATCTCCAGCTATCAATGTCAGACACCAGGCTGATGGTTACAYGTGGCAGTTTTAGGTGCCTGCAACAACCCCAGTTAATTTATTTCAGGGCTGAGTCCTGTTTTTCCCCCTATATTAAATTTAAAGAGGGCTCTGCAACCATGAAGTCAATWCAGCCCTGATCTCCTGACACATGAAAGCTGTAGGCTGAATAACTTATTAGCACCCTCGCTAATGAAAAACACTTCAATATTTAGGATAATGCAGATTTCCTACTGAAAAAAAAATTAAATCTGTGAGCAGCATCTGCAGCCATGTGCTCAAGGTAATAATTAAGGAGAATTATCTTTGCTATATGTATTAAAACAACATAATTGAAGATTATATGTCCATGTTAAAGAGAAGCAGATAATCTTTTGCTKAGGAAATTAACTTCAAGTGCAGCAACTATTTCCATACCTGGAAGAATCTCAGGCTGAATAAGAAAAMAGGGAACCAGATGTCCAAATGTTACACACCAGTTTGTGTTCTCCACCTTGAGACCCCAGTGTGGAGCAAACTCCATCCTCGGGCAGTGCTCCAATTTCCTCCTTGAATGCACATGGCAGAGGCTGTGCACAGTRAGGGTCTCAGATGTTCATGGATTTATGAAAAAATCTTGTGAAAGGAATTATGAAAAACCCTTTTTCCTAGAATACCAAGGAGAAATGCTGAGCATGATCTGAGGAGTGAGACATAAAAAAAAAACAGTTTTACTGATTGCCAAGGTATTTAAGATGTTGCATATTTTATTTAGAAATTCATGATGCTTCCCTTATGGCTTAGCCGGTAAATAAATCACAGGCATTGGAAGGAGCCATCATCAATCACTGCTTAGGGCTATCCAGGCCTGACTGGTGAAAAATCAGCAATTAGCACTCATTAGCACTTATTTCCAAGTCTTCTCCAGGGAAAAGGGTCATCCAAAGAAAGTTAAAAGTGTCCAGTGTTAAAGTTCTTTGACAGTTTAATGTTTCTGACTCAAGTTAATTTGCAGTTYACCTGCAAGGTAGCAGAATGTAGGCAGGACTTGTGCAGACTTGGGTTTGGGGTTTATTTCTGTAGTGACTCATAAAAGAAATCTGTGCTGAAGGTGTTCCTGCCCTCAGGGCATTTGCAATACATATTTCTCATGGATTCATTACCAGCTGCCACAGAAACCACTGCTGCAGCCTTTCCTTTAGGAAGGGGCCTTCAGAGCATCTCACTCCTGCCCATCTCTCCATTTAGATGCCTGTTTTCATGGCATTTAATATGTTTAAGAAAGGTCTTGATCAAATTAGGTTAAAAATGGAGATCCATAATGTATGATTCCATCATACTTGTTTTTTTTTTTCCTTTCTGGGGGTATTCATACTCCAAAGAAAACCAAATCCCAAAGGGCAAACATTTTGAGACCTTTCAGCACCACACTTTCCTCCCTTTTACATGCACAATCGATCCTACCCTGCATCTCCTTTTCAAAAGACCCCCTCTCCCTTTCCCAGGTGTATCCAAGTACAAAGGATGCCGGATGAGCTTTCTTCCCCTCACTGTGAGATGAGAGAGAAAAACCTGTCTCCAGGCGATCAGAATCTGTCACCAAGCCCACCGGGTCTTTTTGCAGCTCACTGATGCCAATCAAATGGTTTCTATGAGAGACAAACTGCTATTCCTGGACTCTGGCTGACTTCTTGCTGTGGATCATCGCCTCCTGGAAAAGGGAGAAAACCCAAATCCAACCCCCGTGCTTGAGCTGAATTTCCTCTCCTCTTCAGCCCTACACACTGAGAAAGGCTAAACCATCACATCCCCAAAAGAAAAAGGAAAGCACCAAGGGCTTCCACCTGAAATCAGTGAAATCAAGCATGGTTACCACTTTGAAAGGACACGTGGCATCCCCAGGTGAGATCTGAAGTCTGGGGAGGGTTGTCTCACTGGATAAAGAATAAATTTTCCAATTGTGTAGAAAGTGAGGGAATAGGGTGAGGAAGGGTCTCAAGCAAGATTGAGCACAATCAACATTATTCCTACAGATTCCCCAGACTCTTGTTGCCTTAGGGCTGGGATTATTTTCACCTCTGAGTGCTCTCTCTGCTCATTTTTGCTATGTATTGGCTGATTTCTTGTAAAAACAACATGGAGCTCAGCCCTGTTTCCCATATTGAAGAAGTCAGATTTTGCCTTTTCTAACCAATCACATTTTCTTGTGTGAACTGTCCCATGACCAAAAAACTCACGGGGAAAAAAGTCTTTCCTGACTCTGTGGCAGGTGTGTGCTGAAAGAGCAGCAGGCAGTGATTTGCCAAAATGTCCATGGAAGAGCCTAAGTAGCTCTGGGTGGGAAAAAAATGAATTTGTTGAACAGCAGGGACTGGAGGCAGCTCTTAATGCATTCCTGACCCCAAGACCAGGACACAAGGGGCATCTTGCTGTCACAGAAGCAGCAGGCAATAACTTGGAAAATGCAGCCAGAGAAGGCAGGTCCGCCCCTTCTATCCTGCATTGGCCTGCAAAGATGGTATCACAGGTCAACTCTGGGATTAGAGCCTGACATCCAKGGCAGTTAGAAAAACATGTTTCATRATTACAGTCGTTTTCCCTAARSAATTTGAGTTCACAGTTGTCTTCCATCTCTGGGGTGCTGCTTGGAGAAATCTGTCTCGCACTGGAGCATTTCTCCTGTGAGAAARGGCAGAGAGGGCTGGGAGTGATTCATGTACAGAAGAGAAGGCTCAGGGGGATCTTATGAATCTACGTGACCACAGAGAGTGGAATAGGAGTCAAYCATGTCCTGGGATGCATCAGGCACAGAATCAGCAGACAGGTAAGGGAGGGGATTGTTCTGCTCTGTTCTGCATTGGGGGGCCTCACCTCAAGTYCTGGGGGCAGTTTTGAGCACCACARTRTAAGAAGGACATCAGGCTATGCMAATGTGTCCARAGGAGGGTGACCAAGATGGTGAAAGGTCTCAAGGGCAAGRYTTGTGAGGAGCAGCTGAGGTCRCTTGGTTTGTTCAGCTTGGAGGAGACTGAGGAGAGACCCCATGAGAGTCTGCACCTCCCTCAAGGGGAAAGTGGAGGTGCTGGTGTCCCCTCTCTGGTGACCAGCAACAGGACATGAGGCAATGGAAAGGAGCTGCCCTGGGGATGCTGTCCAGCCTGAACTCTGGGAAAAGGTTCTTCTCTGAGTGGGTGGTCAGGCAGTGGAAGAGGATCCCTGGGGAAGGGGTCACAGCACCAAGCCTGACAGTGTTCAGGGAGGGTGTGCACAATGCTCTCAGTCTCACAGTTCAGTTTTAAGTAGCCCTGTGAGGAGCAGGAGCCATACTCAATGATCCTTATGGATCCCTTCTAACTTGAATTATTCTGTGATTCTTTATTCAATCTTTGGCYGCTCTCCAATGACCAATGTATTTCTTGCTACACTGCTTAAAGCAACACATCTCATTACACAATCCTCTCATCAAACAAAATAATCTCTCATTTTTTCCATTCCTCTCTCCTGCKAGCCCAGAATGGCACCTGCCTTTATCCTCCCCCAACAGCTTATTATCACTTGCATTTAATGGTCTCTACTGTAACTTATCCACTCCCACTGCACTGCTGCTCTGCCAGATCTCACCCATTTATACTCGAATGTCTGATTTCTCCTCCTAACTACAGCTCTTTGCACTCGCCTTTATCAGATTTCTTCTCATTATTTCAGGCCATTTTTCCTGTGTATTATGGCCATTTCAAATTCTGATACAACMCTCAAAAGYGTATTCTCAAGTCACTGCCATCCAYGGATTTTTATACAGGCTATTTTCTCACTGCTCCAGCCATTAGTGAAGCTATGGAAAAATACAGACCCTGAAATAAAATGTATAGTGGTCTCACAATGCCCTCTCTGGCTTCATACCAATAACCATTCCAAGTGCGAATTTTTCTGCTAAATTGTGTTAATTTACTTCATTTCTCCTTTTCCTCATAAAAAAGAAAAAGAGTAAAGAGAGGCAGAGAAAACATTAACACCATCAGTTTTCTCTGAATCATCCATCATTTTTTCTCCATCCACTCATTTTTTCACACTTAATCATGTGTCTTTCCTTCATATTTCCGCAGTTTTCATTTTGATTGATCCTTGCCAGGGCTCGCTGTGCCATTTTCCCTTCACATTAGGACATTGCTGACGGGCCATTAAAAAGCACATCTCTTCTGYTATCCCACCCATCTTCTCCCAAATGGACCCAGGCATCAACACCCACATTTACCAAAACTGCCTTTTCCTTATTCTGCTTCTCTCATCTCCCTGCTTTCTCCAGAGCWCCAAATGCCAACTCCACAGCCACTTTCAACTGGATTACTCCTGAYTTTAGAAATTTTAACCACTTCAAATAAGCCTGACTAACCCAGAACATCCAGCTCTAGAATAACACCCTGTACCTTGTGAAATACAAACYGTCCTCTGGAAAAAGTTCTATTAACTGTCTGTCTTTTAAAGCCTACCCATGTTAGGCACTTTCACAACTGATTCTCAAGTATTATTTGGAAATACTGGTGGATGAAACATTGAGCACAAGCCAACTGTGTACACTGGCAGCCTGGAAAGCTAAACATGTCCTGGGCCACACTGTGGGCAGCAGATCGAGGGAAGGGTTCTGCCCCTCTGTTGTGCTCTGGTGAGACCCTGCCTGCAGTGATGCATCCCCCTCTGGGGTCCCCAGTACAGGAAGGATATGGACCTGTTGGACAAATCCAGAGGAAGGCCACAAAAATGATATAAGGGCTGGAACACCTCTCCTATGAGRAAAGGCTGAGGGAGGTGGGGAAAGCTCTGGGTAGACCACATTGAAACATTTCAGTACTTAGAAGGGGCTTACAGGAAACATAAAGAGAGACTTTTAACTGGGCCTATAGTGCCAGGACAAAGGGCAGCAGCTTTAAAGTGAAAGAGGGTCAGTTTAGACTGACATTAAGAACAAAATTTTCAGTATGAAGTTGGTGAGACACAGGAACAGAGTGCCCAGACAAGTTGTGCTTCCAGCCTGGAAGTGTTTGAGGACTTGATGACTTTGAGCAGCCATTTCCAACCCAAACCATTCTGTAATTCCCAAGCTTTGGAATACCACTGTTAGTGCTCACCATAGTGCCTCCAGCCTTTCCTGAGGACAGGTCTGTGATCCWGTGCTGCCCAAAGTCAGTGCAATGCACATCAATCATTTCTGACACATACTGACACTGAGTGCCTCCTGTGTATTCCTCACACTGGTGTAGAGCTGTTTTCACTTCACACATTGTTCATTCTCTCTCCTGGATCTTACAGTCCCAGCTCCCATGAATAATTCATTTATSTCAATGAAGTGCTACAGTCTGTCAGAACACAGTTTCACAGCAGAAGCCAAGACAAAACCTAAAATTTCAAGCCCCTCCACCAGCTGGATTTAAGCCCKAAAGACTAGAAATAACAAGTATTGATTATTCTCTTTCTTTTGGACAGTAATGCTGTTTAAGAGCCACAAATATCCCTTGGAAGTTCAGCTGTAACTAGAATGTTTCCCTGAAGAAAGGTTCTGAGCAYTCAGCATTTATGACCGACCAGCCAACCAACCTCTCTCTACAAGCTGCCAAAACACATCCCTGGAAGAAGCCTGGCCAGCTGTTGAGAGGACCTTGGAGCAATCAGCTGGGTATTGATACCCAGGTAGTGCATTGCTGCAACAGTTCACACAGAGAAATTTAGTAGGATATCTTCCTCCCTCAACCTGCAAATAGAATTGTTTCCAAAGAAAGAATCAAAAAACCCCAAACCAGACTTACCAATGTCATTATTACAGTGCCAATGTCATTATTACAATAAAAACCTGTAATCACACGTAACTGCTTAAGGGTTCTSTATCTTTGAGAAAGCTTCAAGACCGCACAAAATACACCTGTTATGGCAACAAGTCTTATTTTAGTTCTATATAATTTCAGATGACCGCAGGTTGGAACTTTCTCTTTACAGAGGTCATCAAATTCAAAYAGAAGACACTGTTAATTCAACATCCAGACAACCTTTTGCTAAGGTAGATTTATTAWGCCTCTAAACATCAGTGTCACCAAGTATCCTTCATGAATCAAAAGCACTATGGTCTGTTTCTGTATCATACTTTAYGTCCATCTTCTCTTGGCCAAAAATACATATTTTAGTTTAATATTATTTCTTGAACCAATGTTCAAAATGTAACATACGTCCAAACACAACCAGCATTTATACTTTTGGCCTGTAAGGTTGAAATCAATTACCATTTGCCTGTTTATGCTCACTGACAAACACCCTGGGCTCTACTGTGGTTCACACTTTAATTTTGGGACTGTTTGTGAAAGCTGAACTCAGCCACGCACAAAGGTACAGAARGATTTTTACACAGGTTTGTGCCATGCTATTACCTATCTCCACACTGCCATTGATCTGTTTTGGAGTCCTTTCACCTGGCAATGCTCACCTGAAAGCCTGAAACCAGGAGGGCCTAATGGTCTGTTCCTTAAATCTGAACTGCATCTCACARGGTACCTTTTTTCTGCATCCTGGACACGAGTAACAGGTGAGTACCTAACAAAGAGATAGATTTCTTGCTAAGGGTGTCAGATGCACTTATGTGGATTTTTACAAGCCATATTCTGTGACCAGAATGCAACAAGTGCTATTGATTTTATGGAGACTCAAGGCTGGCTATTAMTCCCCTACTTTTAGTGTTTTGGGATTTTTTTTCAGATATTATAGAGCACCACTCAAAAACATGTCTTTGTAAGAGCAAGATAAAAGTGGATAGAGAGGTTTTAAAATTCAGATCAGTATTATCCACGGTGCTTCTGCCAATTCTGATCCTAACATTTAGTCAAATAAGAGGCTGGGGGATGAGGAGAGACATGGACAACACCAGAGAAAGAAGAATCAAAAGAGAACAAACAGAATGGGCAGTCTGAAGCCCACAAGGACAGGAGTGTTATTCAAAATCCTGAACTAAGCCAGGAGTTGTTAAYAACTGTGACTTATGGGGTTACAGGAATCATGATCCTTGCTATCCATCTGGGAGACCAAATATCACAAGTATTAGCTGTGAAACAATAAGGACTTTTCCTTGGCACTCCTGGCAGAGCTGCAGCCCAAGAACTGAATCTTACTGCARGAGCCACCAGACACAGCCAGGCTTCTGCAGGGTTTGGCAGGMATAGGATCTGTATAAAATGACTGCATGTTACCTCCTTCTAAAACTTCTGTTTGCCATCTAGAGCAGATTGYAAACTGAATCTTTGTATTCTTTATATTCTTAATTATATGCTTAAAACACATCGTATACACTTGGCCCTTACTCAGCAAATGGTGATGATATAACTGAATCCGGTGAGCAAGGACCTAACTGAATCCAGTGAACAAGGACCTTAACAACTGGAATTTTGTATTTTCAAATTTCTGTATATGATGGCTAGAGGCAGAAACTGCYTTTATGATGAAATAGATAAAAAATGCTTCAGATCAATTTTACACTGAATTGTATATGAGACGTTTAATTCTATCRACATGAGCTCCCTCAGCTCCCCAAAAGGAATATGGTTGTTAATTATCCTTGCTCATCAAAAGGACATACAGAGTAAAAATTATCTTAGAAGAATATTTAACAGACAAACAAAATTCACTATCTGGGTTACCTGAAGTTGGGGATAAGACAAAGTACATCTAGAGTATCTAAACTGCAAGGATATGATATTTTGGGGAACCTGATTATGTAGCTCATATTTTTACAATGGGGACTGTTTCTGTAACAGTTCCTGAATGACAGACAAGTATTTTTGCTTTGCTACCTTTCAAGATTCTTCACTAAGACTAAGCCCAGGGGAAGAGGACAAGTTCCTGCAATTCCAAAACACTGTTCATTGTCAGTGTTACATAGCTTGGCTGACAGTTCATGAATTCAGACTGGGCATCTGCATTTCACCGTGGAGAAAAACTCCAGGCTACCCACCCTAAAGGGACACTCCAGAGAGCACTGGGTYCCATCAAGCWGATCCCATCATGGAATATGTTCTGYTGAATATCCAGCAAAGAAAGCTGAGAGAATGGTAAATTAATTTGTRGAGCCCACATTGAAAAGATGGGAAACTATCTTCCAGCTTTAAACCAAGAAGTTGTGTTTTTAAAGACAATATGCTATTGCTCAGAAGCATTTCTTGATCTGTTGGAAGTTCCAGGGCATCATCTGTTTAAAGGAAGTGTGGTTAGATCATAACAACAGTTTAAGTTATGGCTAGGAACTTTAAAAGAAAATCTTCATTGATTTTTTTACACTCTGAAGTTCCTAACCAATTTAGAGACATTGAATTCAAATTATCCCTCTGATGACGGTACGAAACACTCATCCAAAGTCCTGCAGTATGGCAGGATTAAGTACAGCCCAGCCCTGAGTTAATGATCATCTAATTTGTATACGAAAAACTATTGAGAAGCAGGTTCCAATGCTTCAAAGGCAGGGAAGGTCTGTACTGTTTCCAGGAGCTTTAATCTGTGATTTTTCATCAATGTGTGCCAAGGAATTCAATTCTTCATCTGCATAATCTTTAACTCGAGTAAGTTTTCATTCAAAAGTGGAGCTAAATAAAGACAGTAAGTAATAATTCACCATCTTAGCTCAGATTTAACATCCAAGAACAGATTGTAACCAAACACCGTTCCAAATCGACAGCAAAAGCAAAGCAAAGAAACACAGCTACACACACACACACACACACACACACACAGAGTATCACATAACTGGTTTGAAACAGGAACCAATTTCCAGAGGTTATGAACACCTTCAAATGTCCTGTTGTTTCAATGGCAACTCTGCACACTGTTAATAAATTACTGATGCCATGCAAACACCTATATCCAAAAGTCAGCTGGTGATTCACCTAAAACTGTCCTCCCCCACCTCCCAAACAACAGCCATTGCTAACAAGAGCTTATGTTTCCCCAAATTTAGCCAAGCTTCCCTTGATACAAAAAACATGAAGTACCAAATGAATACAGAATTTTAAGAGCTGAAAGAGTAATTGCTTTCTTAAACTCAGAGATGTGACACAAAAGAAAAAAGACTGAGTCTGCATTTAAAATTATAGGTTGATGTTAACTACATATATTAAAATGACAGATGATTTCTAATAGGTAATCATGTTAAAAAAAAACAGGATTCAAGAAAGCTTTACTATGAAAATAAATGAAATTTGGTGAAATTTAATGAATTTTGTCCCTTTAGTGACTGTGAAAATATTACTTTACTTGAAATGCATTCAGAATTTCAAATTCCCAATATGCAAAATTTTCAAACCTTAAGCAGCCTACGATAGCTACAGCTCTTTTCAGAAATAAAATATTAGCCTGTGTAACAAACAAAAAAATCCCTTCTCCATTTTTTTATTCTTTTTTTTTTTACATAAAGGATGAGTGCCCCCAAAACAAAATCAGTTTACAATTTTAAAAAGYTACTACAGATAAAAATGTACATTCTTTTTTCTTTGTGACTACATTTTAAGCAAGACTGTGCCTAAATTCAGAGAATGCTCCGTGTTTTAACTGCACAAGCATTACATGTTGCCATATTTACACCAGGGAGTCCAAAGGCGTAGCTCAGTGGCATCAATCTTCACATTATGAGATGGAAAAGCAGTTGTTCAGCTGCACTCAGATTGTTCTTGTTTGCATCAGAATCCAGTGAGAACTCACCCTGACCTTTCATGTTTCCCTGAAAAACCTTCCCTACACTATTGCATAAACCAACAGACACAGAGGATGAACAGCTCTTCAGTTCTTTCATTGACTATAAAAAGCAGGTTTTCTTTAAATCAATAGTTTAATAGTTATGCTAAATACAGCTTTTGCCACATTTCTTGCTTGTAATTCAATGTAATGCTTCTGGGTACCTCAGTCATCATCTTGCTGRTTTCTTTTCTGTCAACAGAACAGGAGAGTTCATAATGTTAGGACAGAGTTATCTGAAGTGAGAGCACTAATAAATCATGACAAGTGTTTCCAGATACAATGGATTAGACAGTGACTGCATTTATAAGCCATTTTTTGAACRGTAAGAGATAATGTTTCCAGCAAATGCAACAGAGCAATATCAACCTTCTTTCTCATCCCAAACTGTTGTATTTTATTTCCAGTAAAGAGCAAGATGTGCCTTGTCCATTAACTCGTGGAATATACAAGAACCAGAAACCATAATGGTGGTGGCAAATCAGTGATCCAGATGCAGGTAACCTGCCCTCCCTTCCCTACCTTACAAAAATGTCATGTTTYCATGCCACTGTGCATCAAAAGAACAAAGGAAGTGGATTGAAAAAGGAACAATCGTTTAATGGTTTTTGCTAATATATTTGTCTCCTAACATTTAAAGAAGTTCTTAAAAGCATTAGCTCCAGGCATTCAAAAACACATTTCCATTCACAATACATCCATATTTACATTTCAAAAGAAAGAAAACAGTTCAGTCCTTCAGTAAGATTTGTCAAACTACATTCATTGCTTCCCATAAAAATAAAATWAAWTAACTGAAGTGAGAGCARTGTGAAAGCTTGCTCTTCATCAACYTCAGAAACAATTAACCCAAYAATACGTTGTGTGATGGCTTCATACATTGCTTTTTCTGTCTTTATGTACTCTTTGKTAGTTAAAGCAGAGATCCACAGACTTTGGTGTTTCCTTTTAACAAAGGCATAAGGTGAGAGATTTTTTTTCTGCTACTTCTTACCAGTTTAAGAAAGTCAATCAATTTGTGAACATCCTCTCCTGTGGAAAGGTCCACAAAGTCCTTGGGCAGGCGGTAGCTCAGGTAGGGACTGGGCTGGACGGTGACTTTGCTGTTTGTACAACGGAACACTGGATAATCCTTTGGAAAATACATTGGAGAAGAACASTGGACATGAATAAAGCTTCTGTTTCTGGAACTCCTCCGTGAGACTGAGTCACGTTGCCAATGAGTTTATTTGGCACTCATTCAACTAAACTTGCGCYTTCTAAAAATTGAAGCTTTCTTATTAAACCTCTGCCCACTTAGGAGCAATTTAAAATGTCAAACATGTTAAGCAGTCAAATAATGGCTTTCATTACCTCACTTTAAAGTTTCTACAATGTATCAGTTATTAATGTATTTAATAAACTCATGCTTATGACAGTACCATAATATTGGAACTATAAGGAGCTTTGGGCARTAGTATCTACATACATATCTGGATAGAGAAAAATCTTTTTCAYAGAATCCCTAAACTTGTTTCACAGTTTATTGTTTAAACACATTTGCAACTATAATCTTACTGAAATTATAATCTAAGCTTTGCCACCAATTTACTTACTGAAGTAAAAAAATACCCCTATAAAAGGTCCAAAAATATCTCTAATTGCTCAATTGTAGCAACAGGTTTTGGGGAATAATACAATTTTCTCTTCAACACATGCAATTGCTTTTTCTGTTTTATGTACTTATGGACAGCAACAAACAGCTTCATCTTAAAGAGAGATTAGTAACTTCATACCAAATTCTGTGACTAGATGTAATCTGAAATATGAAGTAAAGTTATTCTTTTTACTTTTCATCCAGGCTGCAGTACAGAAAACTGTGTAAAGCACCTGGCACTGAGAAAAAGAAATCCCAAAATGGAAATTTGCATGTCCCAKAGACAGCTCAAGAACTGGGAGTGTATTTTAACAAAGGAGACACAGCTTTTAGCAGGATTCATGGAATGGGTTTTCACACAGCAACAGCCACACAGTGGGACAGAGGCAATGGTCTGAACAACAGCCTGGAGTGGTGTTTCCCAGTCAWCGTGTTATGGAAACAGACATAGGACTAAACAATCAAATGTTAAGATCAGCTCAATGAAKCTTGTCATTTCAGTTACCTCTAATGCAGCTTAACAGCTAGGAAATAAAGGAAAGCCTAGACTGACTAGTCTTCTCTCCCCAGAAAACAACTGTTTCCCAAGATCTCCTAACACACCYGTTTCTATCTCCTACACAGCTGGCCAAGGACTCGTCTCAAGATGCAGTGAGAAAAAAAAAGCTGGAATACAAAAAATTAAGACTATTCCTCCCACTCTGTATTAATGGGAAGTTATTTGTTTTTACAGAGGAAATGCTGCTTGGAAGAGGGATGGAAAAGCCCTGTTCTGCAAGCCCAGTGAGTTCAACCAGAGGACAAGGCTTCCCTGAGGGTATTCAAGATGAGGAAGAAACACACATTAAGCTTCTGCTTGTCAAACCCCAAGCATAGAGCTGGAGATGTGGGAAACTGCATAATAGGTACCAGGAACAAAGCAGAAATTTAAGTGATTATTTAGAAAATAAGAAAAACTAAAAGGAGTGCATCAAAACTGAGTAAAAGTTAAGTTTCAGGACATTCTTTGCAATGGGGTCAAAGCTGCAATATGGGCTTGTACTGTTTGAACTAAAAACTCCCTTGCAGGCATCCAAAACTAGCAGGTGATATTTGCTGAGATAAACTGCTAAGGGAGATTCTACTTACCAAGAGTTTACATTTCACAAGTTAAGGAGCTCCATTTACTTAAATGGGATTTGCATCACAATTTGATTGCAATAGAAGAGAAAGAAAAAACAAAGGCCATAAATCCTGCTGGATGTTGTCCAGCCTTCCTCACCTGTTCTGTTGCTTCCCCTTCACTCTGGTCTCCTTTCAAGTTCTTCCCAGAAGTGAGTTCTTCCCATGTAAAGAGCAGGGAGTCTGTTACTTCACCAAATGGGTTAAAATCTATTAACCAAATCCTACCCTGCAAAGGAACCACAAAAATATTAAAACAAACCACAGAATTAAAACAAAACTAAACAAATCAGAATACACATGTACTTAAATTATTGTAGTATGTTTGGTCCTTAAATAAAAATATGTCAAAATTCAAAGTACCTGGTTTTAAGCACCTAAGGTATTCTATCTCCTTTACATTATACTGTTTTATATCACAGCAAACTATGATGTACTAATTTACTTTAACTTTTTTTTTTAAACAGAAGATCAGACAGAGCTCAAATAAACTGAATTTAGTTCTATGCCAGGTGCTTTCATATGAGACCACAGAAGTTCTGGCTAATCCCCATAATCTACCAAGATTCCAAAAGAGAATGAAGAAGGAATAGGGGAGAGCACCAACCAAAAACCACCAAAAAATCCCAAAYACAAGCACAACCAAACAAGCAAAAAACCCCAAACCACTTAAACAGGGATTTTGCTTCCCATGAAAAACCATCTCAGCAATGCTGTTTCATCCAGCAATCTACAAAAATTGCTGTTCTTGGTCTTAGAAGGGACCCTAAAAGCAGAAAGTAGGGTCTGACAAATGCTAATGGAGCTCAYTGAAAGCTCAAAGATGCTGTACTGATATAAATAAATAACTTAAAGGAATTTTTAATATAGACATTACTAGTGTTTTACACTAGTTTCTACCTCATCTTCTAAATCTGTGTTCTAAACAGTGGTGGTAGTGTGCACAACAGCACAACTGCTTTACAACTGCAAAATGAAAGCAGAGACTAATAACACATATTAGAAGTAACAGACATGTATGGGGAAGGAAGAAACAGTTTGTRTTCCTTGAGTCACCTCAAGATACAATCCCCAGCACACAGCCACCTTCTCTCGACCAAGAAAGTATCAACAACTATTCTAATAAAACAGATCATTGTGATAAATTACGAGGAAACATTACTACAGCTGCTAGTAAAAATTTGCAAAGCAAGTATTACCTCTGGGAGAAATCAGTTTTATCAAATAGGGAAGGAAAAGGTCGCAGTAAAATAAGCAGGGCTGAAGAACTTTATTATTATAAAGATCAACTGCAATTGGAAAACAAACCTGAAGACTGTGTAGCTACTAAACACTTGTTTTGTTTTCTGATCCTTCATTCCTGAAGGATTCTTCTTTTTTCTTGAAAATATCTTCCCTATCTTGATACAAACAGCAAATACATTCAATTATTTACACTACAGCCATCTGGTTTCTAACTCACAAAGATGCTTTTGAAGCGTCGGCAGAGAGTAACATGGAGACTGCCTCTCCCACCCACACACCTGAGCTATCCCACAGGCACTRACACCCTGTGGAACTGGAAATCATGGGAACCTGTGAGATAGAGAGCAGAAATTCTCTGGTGGCCCTGTTACCATCCACAGTGCAGGTGTGGGGAGTCCCAGCAGAGATGAAACCAGTGGTTATGACTTGCAAACTGGAGCTGGGCCAGCAGCCCAGCAGGGAGCGTGTGGTTGCACACAGCATTTCACAGCTGTCTCTCTCAGGGCAGGTTCACGGGGTTCAGCTCTCACAGAGAACACTTTAAGAAGCCAAAGCACGGAAACAACAGTGCTGAAACCAGACARCTACAAAACAAACTGCAAATTGGGGGATACACACCTGAGTGGTTTCTTATTTGCTCTAGAAAAGTGAACAAGYCCAGATCTGCACGGTTCAGTTGCAACACCTCTGCACTAATATTGGTACTATCAGTACAAGAGCCAACAGGGCGAGCTCTGCTGTCATATCCCATCTCTGGTCCTCCTCAAAAGGCTGTCACAAATTCTCATTACAAAAAAATGTTTTACTTTTGCTAATGGGGGTGTCTTGTTAGCTCCAAGGCAGCACGAGGAGGAATCTGTGGGTTTTGATTCATTCTACCACACTAGAAAAACAAGCTAATGAACCAATTTAATCACAGASTGAAGCAATGCTTGGCAAAGTTCATTCAGCAGTTCAGAGAATCTTTSTTTGGATCAGAAACATTTCTACTTAATATTTCCCTACAAAAGGCTTTCACAAAAATTCCCCTTCACCCCAAATACATCCAACTCAGCTTTTTCACAGGAACATAAGAATTTATCTAGGAAAGAAATGTACTCTGGAAAAAACTGAAAATTTGGTTTGAAACTACCGAAAGCAACACGTTTTTTGTGAGCACCCAGCAGTGTTTCTCCATCCCTGCAAACAGTAGTGCACCATCTATAGCAATAGCTGTTTCCTTGAGAGGGTCTTATATCTGCAATGAGCTTTGGTAGCTGCACATTGATGAAAGTGGCAAAAAAACCTAAATATCTCTTTTCAGGACTCATTAAAAGAAGTGTATATAACCCTGGGTCAGTAACCAAACTGCCTTTTCTYAAGATTAAATTCTCTTTCAAATCTTAATAGCAATGTCACGATTAATATGTAGTTTCAGATGACTTGCACTGTGTATCTAAAGAGAAATATTAAAGCTATTTAACTGCTATCTTCTGTCTGCCATTAGTAATTTTTGTCATATGAGAGCACAGAAATGCACCACCAGCAGGGAAAGCAAAGTTGTACATATGTGGAGATGGAAAAAACCCAACTTGCACTACATGGTATTTTTTTCTTGTCCTAAAAGAAGTACTCAGTAGATTTACCACACCCTGTCCCCTTCATGCTTTGCTTTACTAAGGYATTAAGCAGCCGGGCACTGAAAGGAAGTGCCCATAACAAAGCCTGTTGCTCAAAGGAAGTTAAAAACAGATAAAATGCAAACTGAACTGTTACATCTCCCTGACTCCAGCTGCACCTTCCCGCACAGTGACAACCCTCACAAGGCACAGACACAAGCACTGGTCTGCTCCTTAACAAGAGCTGTGAGCCAGCACTAGTCTGGAGCCGCTCCCTGTAGCGGCTTACAACAGAGACTTGTCTTGAACACGGTTTGTTGTTCACACTTGGGAGACAGCAAAGAGCAACAGCAGAGCYGACTCTCAAGCTTTTGAGAACTCCCACCTCCAACTCAGCAAGCAAGACCCGTGACAGCCAACTCTGAACAGTTTCTAAAGCAATTAAAGCAAGCATGGGGAGGGGGCTGCTCTCATTCACAACTATATCAAACAACAAACTGCTTCTTCAAGCTGCGTATTTAGAGTTGAAAGAATTCAAAACAAGCAGACAGCGAACATTTCTCTCCTTCTGTAGGTGAGGTTGCTGTGCAACCAGCCTGATGAGCAGCACGGGCTCTGGAAATTAATCATGCTCACAATATTCTTTCGCTGCCTGTAACTCACACGCCAAGGGAGCGATGAATAACAGAGYTGCAAACCACAATAGTATGTGTGAAAGGAGGAGCATCTGACACACAAAGGGCTATCTGGCAGTTTACAAGACTCGAGGGTAGAAGGCACTGAGAGAAATCTACAAACAGATATATTTTATCTTGACAGATGAAGAAACACTGTTCATTTGAGATCCCACAGGCTGAAACCTTTTACTTAAATAATTTGTCTTCATGCCTTAGCAATGAGGCAGAGCACCCAACGGCAGAATCTGGTTCAATGTTCAAGTGCTGCTCCTCATTTTCCCTGACAGCATCCTCACGTCTGTCGATCTGAGCCTGGGCAGGTAATTTCCATTACAGCACAGCTGCTCTAGCCCACAGCTTCATTTTAGGCATCTATATTGAAAATTGTGCTGAGAAACAACAGTCATAGTTTACCACAAGATACATTCCTGTTTTGTTTCTGTTTTGCAAACTATGGTATGATTTACTATTACACAATTACAAAATAGCTCAGTAACATTCAAAATGACAAATCAGGACTTACTCCCAATACACCCAACTCAACTATAATAAAGACTTTCTCCAATCCCRTAACTATAAACAAGTCAGTGAGACTCAAAAACATACATAACAARAGTATCTAGACACTGGTTTTGCATTTCTGGTTTAGGATTTGGAAAAAACAATCTAAACTCCTACTTTTCATGCAGTAATGTGATTCTGAAAATCAGGCTGTGATTCCCTAAATCAGGTTTTGAGATTTAAGGATGCATAATGCATTTTTGGTTGYGGTTGCTTTTAAAATATTACATGTGAGCCTTTCAAGGCTTATTCATCAGACCAAATATTTCTCTCCACTCTAGGAGATGTCAAAGTTACTAACTGTGATATTGGCACCTGAAGTTCATTGAACTGTTTAGTTTGGAAAAGTCCTACAAGATCATCAAGTCCAAACCTTAGCCCAGTACCTCCATGTTCACCACTAARCCACACCCCTAAGCACCACATCCACATCTGTCTTTCAAATAGTTGGGTGGGATGTTTCTCCCCAGCTCCATCACTATGTCGTTGTTCAGGGTTCTGATCTGCCCAACCCTCAGGACCAAGCTGCTGGAGCAGCTTGAAAAGAAAAAAACTGGCTTCCATCTGTCACAAACTGGGCACACCACATTCATATCCTCTTTTGACAATTATCCCTTCCTGTCCTAGACTTACATATATGAACCATTTTCCAATCTCACAAGGATAATCTGAAGAAATATTAAGGATAAGTTTTGATGAGATCAAATGCTGTAGTGAAAAAAACACATGGAGTGAAAAAAATAAAGCCCAAGGAAATATCTGTCTTAAAAGAAAATGCCCCAAACCTGTTGGTGTTTAAGACACATTTGTATGATGCCCTTAATTAAAGAGTCATAGAACATCCCGAGTTGGAAAGGGCACACAGGGTCACTGAGTCCACTCCAGGCCCTACACACGACAGCCCCAAGAATCCCATCATGTGCCTGAGCATCCATAACAACATGCTTTAATTTTTGGTCAGCCCTGAATTGGTCAAGCAGCAGGACTTGATGACCACTGAAGGTCCATTCCAACTGAAGTAGGACTTGATGACCATTGAAGGTCCATTCCAACTGAAACAGTGTATTCTACTCTCAATTACTGCAGCAAGGACTTACCATTCATAAGGAAAACTAAGTCACCTCCTGCAGATTCACAGAACTGAGAAAACTGCAGCTGAAGCCAAARTTCTATGTTTAGGACAGACAACTTCTCTGGAAGGTATTGAGTAAAGAATTAYATCACTGGCACAGACATATTCACATCCCTAATTCTATTATTCTCCTCCTCTAGACAGTATTTAATAAAGAAAAAGACCTGTGGAACAGAATAACATCAGGTTGGTTTGGGGGTTTTGCATAGTGATTTTTTGTTTGGTTGGGGTTTTTGCTTTGGTGTGATTTTTTTGGTTGGTTGGTTGGTTTTTTTTTCCAGGACCATTTCTAGGAAGACAAAGCTATTACTTGCGTGTTTGTAGCATTTCAAGTCTTCACCAAAGAAACCATTAAATACAACCCATTGTCCACTTACCCTGCTGTCTCTGTACACATCAAAAACAACTGAAAAGGAGAAAAAAAATGTTAATTGTAAAAGACACATAATTTCACAGAATGTATCTAAATCTGAATAGATACTTGTGTACACAGCACAATCTGCAAAGTCAAYAGGTCTAAAGAACTGCAAGCCAGAACTGGGTACATTTCTAAGAGGGAGCTGAAATATTTCAAGAGCTATTGTTAATGCCTGGGAGATCAGCTGCTGGGTTTTTCCATTTAATGCTCGTTTCTTCTGTTGATTTTCCCCCCAGTGAAGAATATTTGATAAACTCTTAGCCCAGAGAGCTTATCTTTGACACTGCTGCTTTGTTYACAGCAGAACAGAGATATTTCAAGGAAGGATCAAGACTCCATTGTGTTGGACATTCCACAAACATTTAATAAGAGAAAGTTCCTGCTCCACAGACATTAGGATTTCARCTGCTAGCAGGACAAACAGGTTGTAGGAACAAAGGGGTCAGTAGCAGTGAAATGGCCATGTCTGATGTCACCCAGAGCAGACACAGCACACCTAATTAATAACAACTCCTTCAAACAACACCCTTGCCACTCAGTGACTGACTCAAAGCTGCCTTGCCTGGCTCCACTGTTGTTCCTCCCCTTGGTTTAATTAAACATGACTCTGTACATGCAGTTTTCTATCAGCTTCTGTTCTGTATGGTTAAACAAACATTTGAGTTGTCTTTCTATTGAGCRAGGGAAATCAACAGGGAAGCATTCAAGCATGGCTACATGCAAAAGCTGTACCAGTTTAGCAGGAAGAAAGGGAAAGAAAAAGAGAGAGATTTAGGAAAGCCTCAGACAAATGCTGTATTGCTACTTCCTTCACTAATAAGGGAATATCTCAGCTAAGAGATTTCCCAATACATGYGGATAAACTAAACTCAGGATATGACAGTGGAACACTTGAGTCTCAGGAAGCTGCCTGTCAGGAACAGGGATGTTGACTGATCACATCCATGCATGTAAAGCTTCATCTGACATTTCATGTGAAGTTGGCTGGGCTAAGGGCAAACCACAACTCCAGAAATCCAAAGCCAGTCACGTAGCTGGTTTTTACCACGTAGCCTAAAAATCCACACAGCTTTTGCACAAGTTTAGTTGCGTCAATAAAAAAGTCACTCCAGGATTAAGTGCTCTGTTTTCCTGGGAAGAGGAGCCCTCATTGGCTAAGTCAGTCATCAATGCAAAGGGGAGTACAGGAACCCCACGATTTCTTCTCCAGCTGTTCAAGTGAACTTAGTGCCTGCACCACATCCTCTCGTTAGTCATATCCCAAAGATAACCCTTCCATCTGAGGGTTTCTATAAGTGAGGCCTGTCAGTTTAAAGCAAGCCCATGGCAAGCACTGAGGCTAATGACATTTATTGGGATTCACAGCTGACATTCAGACCTATATTACACTGATGACTGGTTCAGGAAACTCAAAAACACTGAACTAGAAGAAAACCTGAACTGTTGCCTCTTCTTAGGGATCATCTCAGAGCAGGAACGTTCTGTGCCAGTAACACTGCAGCAGAACTTCACCAGAAACTGCTCCAAACAGAGGGAAAGCCAAGGCCCAGCTCTGCAGTATCAACACCTCCAAAAYACTGCTCTTACTGGGCTCTTATCAAAGGTATTTAGAAGGTTCTAACATAATTTAGAAGTATTTATAAAGCATTCACCCATCTGTTATCCTACTGCTCTGACTCTGCAATGCTTCAGCTGCTCTGACTCAACTCTTCCATCTGGAGATGCTACCAGACCAACTGGAAAAAGCAGAGCAAACAGCATCAAAATCCCCAATGAAACAAGAAGTCAGGAAAAAAGCTGTAATACCTTTCCTTTTAAAAGCAAACAAACAAGCAAGCCCAGATTTTTCTTCTTAACAACACATATGCTACCAGGCAGGAGATCAAGGGAGATGATAATGGGGGATAAATGAAATGTGGTAAAAAAAAAAAACAACACCCACAAAAACCCAGAAAACATTTTCTGCATGGCATTTCTCTGCAGATGGACSAGCATTTAGTGCCTAAGAATAAAAGGTTAACAAACCTTCATCCCAGAAGGTTGCCCTGAAACCTCCTTTTCCCTCAAGGCAACTCARATGGCATCCTTTACATAAGATGACACTTCAGACCTTTCACCAGACTGCAGTTTCAGAGCCTAAATCTAGGCATCAATTTCCAAAAACAGWGCCCTGAATCCTTATCTATCAGTTGATTACATACCTGTTAAAATTACGYTGGAACACAGAGGAAAATTAAAAGRCAGTAATCAGAATGCCAGATCTATTTGACTGATCTTACTTCCAAATGTAAGACTATGGACTGATTAAATTAGTGTACTGATTCTACTGGTCTTCTCCAAGCAGCAGTCCATGAGAACTTCTCTGGAAATAAAGAAGCTCTGCAGAGCCGAATTATTGAAAATTTTAATGTAACAGAGACCGAGACTTRAAGGTACCTTTTTCAGACAGTTGAAGAGGACAGATCTATTTGATTGCTCTGGTGGCTCAGTAAAAGTTAACAATATTAAAAACTTACCTAAASATTGAAATTTCAAAGCTCCAGAGATGATAATAAAGCTGCCAGAAAATTCTTTTGTTTATGGATTTTACTAAGCTGAGTTTTGGTCCACACCAGACCTAATTTAAATTTCTTCATCATGCTTCTCGCCACTATTGATCACCCATCACAAAGCAACACCATTCAATTCTCACTAAACCAGGTCAGGAAACTATTTCAAATCAAATTTTCAAAGGACTTCACATTTAAAGAACAAGACAATTTACTCGGGCTGTTTAGATGTATCAGATACTGTGGCCTTTATTCAAAGGTTTCAGCACCTAACCTGATGTGCATTGATATTCTAGGAGAAATAATTAAAACTTCTTGAAAAGAAACTTTAAAATCCTTTATTCAAGGAATACATCAATAATTTAGCAGCAAACATCTAACAACATCTTTATGAACAAGTATTTTTCTCACAACTGAATGTCTTTTGTCAAGGATCTCCTACCTCGCTTTTCTGGTGTAAAAGTTGTTTTCAAAAATAAGGTTAAAAAGCCTTTAACAAAAGAGTTATTATGCCTTCTGAAGGGATCTTTCAMTCATTTGTTGTGACTTCTTGAAGAGCTCCAGCCTATTCCTTCAGGGTTTTTTTGTTGCCAGTGTAATACCAAACCTTTGCTGCTCCATGAGCTGTAGCCACAAGAGCTTTCAGACTCTTCTGAAGTAAAGAGAACTAAGCCCTGTGAAAGCTATAGCTATGAAGAGAGAGATGCATACCCACAGATCCTCTCAAGATACTTACAGTCTTCATCCAAGAATTTATACTGTATGTGTTTCTTGAAAAACTCCTGTATGGATCTACAGATCTCCTCGTGTTGCTTAGAGATGTGATCGTAGTACTGGGTGTAGTCCCTCTGTGATATACCTGTCAATAATTTCAGTTAATTATAAAGAGCTCTAGGCATGCAAAAAACCCAAACAGAAAAAATGCAATTATCAGACACAGAAGATGGGGTCTTCCCAAGCTTCTACCATTATCCATGACTTACTGTTGGTGTTATCCTGCTATACGTAAAGTACTTCCATTAGGATTATCTTCCTTGAACAGCTCTGTGCTATATTTGTGAACTTCATTTTATATGTACACCYTTTTACTATTTTTATGTGAATTTCAGGAGGAACCTTTGCCTGTGTTTATGTTTCCAGCTCCTTTATTTTCCTTTCAGTTTTATTTCCTTTGGTTACTCTGGTCAAAAAGCTTGTTCTGCACATCAGATTTAGGGACCACAGTTTGGAACCATGAAATTACAAGGGTGGGAGCTAAGCTTGCACATCAGCAAAGATGACAGATCCTAGGATACAGATTCTCACTTAACTGAGTTTTTAAAGCATGGAATAATATGACTGGTTTGTAAGGCACTACAGGTGAAACCTTAAACACTAAAATCAGTGAGATGACAGGCAGGCCAGTACCTCAGTGCTCCCATTTGCTCCCTAAGGGCTCTCYTGCCTGTGTCACACCAGAAAAACCATCCCTCCTACAAGTCCTTAATTTCATACATTTGTCTACAAGACAATGGTTTAAAATGACATCAACAGGATTACACACTTTCATGCATCTTGAGTTCTCATACAGGATGTGTCAACACAAAACATTGCAATACCCTCTTGACAAATGTTAAATCCAAGACCTGYCCCATCACTGCAGAATGAGTAATTCAGGCTATTTACATGCAAAAAGAGACAGAATGCCCCAAGSAAGATGTATCAGTGACATCTGTTTGCTGTTTTAACTACATACAAAACACAGAGTTTTACTGGAAGACAATGCYGACTACCTCCAAAGATGTGCTTTTTTTAAAAAAGTTCATGTAAGAAGTTTATGACGTCAGTGGAACTCAGACTTTTAAATACCATTGCAAAGCTTAACCTGAGTCTTAAAAACAAAAACCAAGATGATGGCATCTCAGGGGATGCAGATGTGTAACTGGAAAATCATTCATTACACTGCAAGTATCACTCCTTAGTTTGACTGACAGGCTTATTAATYTTAAGAGCATGGGAACATATTGTGAAAAACCTCAGAACTATCTTCAGAAATGCAGCTGGAGTGCTAGCTAAAAAAATATCCCATATTGGCAGATCTASCAGGTCTCAAAATCTAGTCATGAAATGTACAGAGTGTTTCATTAGCCAGTGTACAAATGCTTGGAGGTACTTGAAAGTAAATATTACTACACATATATATTGTATAATGTATCTACATTCAAACATTTTAAAGGTTATTAGAGCAATGTGTATCTCTGGCAGCTGTGGTGTTCCARCATCACAAAACAAGACAGAATTCAGGTCTTCTCCTTTCAAAAAGCTCTGTCAGAAGCCATTAAGCAATACTGACTTAATGAAGAAGCTCTGCTTTAGAAAGATAAACTCTGTTACAGAGAACTGTAATACACTTGCARTTGGCATAAATGGAGAAAAAATGGGAAGATGAGCATAGGAACACCAGAAGAAACAGCCAAATAAAAGGACTTGGAACAATGGTGTGTGTTGACAGCACCTGGATTAGCACAGCTCAAAACATCTAAGTGCAGCTCCATGGGAAACCCAGATCAGAAAACAACAGGGAGTTTGTTTCTAAAGGTTCATAGAGGTGGGACTGGATGGAGGAACAAATTTCTGACAGCTCCCAACAGGTACAAAAAGGCACAGCCAAAACAAGCCCACAGTCACCATGCTGAGGAGACAGGGGAAACAAAGAAAACTACATTGACAATGTCCCTTATCTTCCATATCATCACAAGGAACCCAGACCACATGTAGATGTGGAGCCTGGTGCTTGTGAGTATGTAGGCATGAGGGAGGCAAAGTGAGTAAATCTGGTTTTATATTAAAGCAAAAAAAAAAAAAGTCACCTTTCTTACTGTAAAGGTTGGATTTGCTCCATCACTGCTATAGCATTTCCTTGTTAGAAGAGTTCAGGCAGAATGATTCAACCTTGTTAAGAACAAATGTGCACTAATCCTCTGCTATTTGAGTTTCTGTTTATCTCTMAAGATTTCATGGTAGACCACACCAAAACTAAATCCAAACTCCAGAGTAGTACTCAGCCTGAAATTAAACCCCTCAATTCAAGCACCTGTATGCACACTGGATATCTCAGCTCCTGTTATGGTTAGCAGAGAATAGTCAACACAATAAGGAATAAAACTTAGCTAAATTTACCCTCAAGTTACCCTACTCAGCTGCCTACAACACATGCCCTAGCACAATCAGCTTGTTCTCCAGCTGTCAGAGGTCTCCCAATGCACCCACCAGCTMTGGGAATGCTGTGAATACTCTGGCTCTTCAGTGCCACTTGCAATGTTTTACATTTAGGATGCTGCACCAGAGTAACAGAACAACAGTTTCTAACTAAGCTACACTGAATTTAATAAGTGCTTAARATACCTCCTACACCCGTGGAGGTGTTCTGACCTCCTCCACCTTCCTCATAGAATATCCACATGGGGTCATGTATTTACAGCACAACACACAACTGCCTCTGTATTCATTCTGCAAGTTGGAGATTATGCAATTTGCTCCTGAATATAAAAGAACCACTCACAAACCTGCCTTTTGGTGAAGTTTCTGAATTAACAATTAAATTAAGAATATTCTCACTATAATGGTGAGCAGGCTGTGCTGTCAGGCTTTCAAATACAGTGAAAAGTGAAATGTGGCAAACCACATTTTAAATTGCAGAAAGAATCAACCATTAATTTCCGAAATGAGGTGTGAAAAGAAAGAACTCTCTTCAGACTTAGCCCTCATTCAAGAAACCAGAGAAACTCCTCAAAATTTCATCTAATAATTTTGTTTTGAAGAAATTCCTTACCTAAAAGCTTGTTTTCCTTGACAAAGCATCTGAATTCTGCACCGGGGATTAGTTCACACCATTTGCGAAGAACAAGCTGTGGAGTGAAAACAAATGACAAAGCAYTGTTTCAGAAAAGTAACAGCATTCTTTTGTCAACAGGTATGCCTTTTAGCTCTATGGATTTGCTGTAATGATAAGATGACCACTAACACTAGAAAACAAAACAATCTTAAACTGCAGCTCACATAATCATCTTTGCAAATATTTCAAAGCAATTAAATTTATGATTAATTTCAGAGAATCACASAATGCTTTCAGTTGGAAGGCACCTCTAAAGACCATATAGTCTAAACTAGTTTAAAGTAGAAAGGTTCACACTGGACATAAGGAAAAAAAACTGTAAGGACTGTCAAGCATTGGAACAGCTCCCTCAGAGGCTGTGCAGCCTCCACCCACAGAGGTTTTCACACCAGATTTTAGAAAATGCCAAGCAAGACAATATGATCTCATTCCTTACCCAACTTTCAGCATGAGGATGGACTAGAGACCTCCTGAGACCCCTTCCCACCTTAGTTATCTTATGCTCTTCCACTCTGTACAGTATTTATTACTGTGAAAACATGTATGAAACAACTTCCAAGTTATATTAATGATAAAGCATGGAAAATAAAAACTCTGCTSCACAACATAAAAAAATCTGTCATGGAATTGGCACAGAGTTGCTCCCTAGTCAAAGGAGCTGATGAGCAGAATTAAATTTATCCAAATCAACCTCTATTCTGGTACACACCCAAGCAGAATTCTGTGACGCCTTTGAAGGCGCAAACCAGTTAAAATAAGGACACAGGATAGAAATAGAAAGCAAACTATTATAGTCAATAGGACAGACTGCCTGGGAATTAAAGCATSTCTCTGGCACTTTCTCAAGTTTCTGCATTTCCTAAGCTAAAATATACAGAAGGATCCATGTTTTTTTTGAAGGCTCCTGTTAYTGCTGCTGGATACTGGAAAATCCCAACACCTTTAAACTGCAGCAGAAAGMTTCAGTAACCAGAAATTACATTCTCAGCTATGGTGTAAACAGGAAACTCTTTGTTCCAACTTTTAGATGTCCTGTATCTTTAAAGCACATTTGATAGTGCTTTAAAATAAAACAAAGTTCATTCACTTTTCAAAGGCCCTTTAAGCCCACAGGATGATGACAAATGTTACATTTACAAGAAAACTATTATTAGAGAGATGACTAGATGTTACCATAAGAGCAGTAGCTCCACATTAACAGTTTAAAGCATCTCTAGCTGAACATTTTAATCTGGTAACAAACATAGGAAACAAGATGTGACAGACCACTTCAGTTCAGGATGTCCCTAGCCACTACAGCAAGCCTCACCCTTAGTAACTTCAGTGTGATGTTCACAAGCAGCTCACCATCAGAATATTCAACTTTGAGCTACTGAATTTGTCCTTCCTGTCAAAAGCTGACAGACATGAGAGGACACTGCAAGGAACCTGCTCAAGTCTGCACTTTATCTCACCTTATCTGCAATCAAATGAACTCCTGATGACCTGCAGTGCTGAACCAGACTTCCCTTCATATCCAAAGCAACACGAATAAAACAAACATAACACATTTTACGGACACAAACCCAAGCACAAATGTCACCCAGCCTGTGAGCAATTCCTTTAAATTACTTAGAAATCATACAAGGAGTCCTACCTCATAGTTCAATGAAGGATCAGGGGAATCATCTGCACAGTGAATAAATCTGAAAAAGTAAGGCACAGACTTCAGAATCTGCTTTACATGTAAGATTTTAGCCATAGTGAGAAAGATAACCCCAAATTGTGAAACATAACAACTACTGTTAAATTATTTCCAATCTGTATAAAGCAAGTAAATGCAATACAAAACAACAACCCTCCTTTTGACAATTATCATGGGCAAAAAAAAATCTTTTCTTCTAATGCAATTTGGATGCACTTAAATCCAGCCATGGAAGTATCCAAAATGTAAGTGCTTATTCACTGTTGATTTATTTCTGCTTGAATCAACAGTGCTACTCCTTTCCCCTTGTATTGTTTTGTTGGCATAACCGAATTCTCAAAAACCCCATAAACTTCAGCAATCTAATCCAGTTTCACTGCAGCMTGTTTTCCCAAGTACTTTTAATGTTTAACTTCCCAAACCACACAACAGAGACACATCATCATGCCTTACAGCAGTTCATTTGCATGAATACAGGATGCAAAACAGTGCTGCTGCTGAGCAYTTCGGATTCCATAGTATGGTATCTTTTTAAATTAAGAGCCTTAAGAAATACTCTTACAAATCTCTTGAGAGTGGGAATAAACAAAACTATTTCCATAACTGCAAGCAGATGTCAAGGTTTTGTCCCTTGTCAACAGCTGATTCTGTGGGTCTCCTTTCAGGAACTRTCAAGAATGGAGGTATTTATAAGTACTTCCAAGTACCTGTCATTTTACAGCAAACCTTGCAATAGATTCTGTAACTTTCAAAAGGTAGTCACAAAAGAACATGGGTTTTTCTTTCAATTCTACTCTCTGACCTTATTGGCAACAAACTACTCAAAAGCACAGAACTGTGCTAAGGGTCACTGCTGAGCAATAGTCCTAAATGCAATATTTATAAGATCTCCTTTWGGCAGTGAACTTCATTCAGCAACCCAAAACTCTCATATAAACACTSCATTTGTAAGACATGGCTGCCCAGCCTTCGGTTTGAACAGAAGATCTATCGTAAGAGTTCATTCTGTATGCTGCCAGCAGAAATAAATTTCACACATTTTAGTTTAGACTTTAATACCCACAACATGAAGAAAAGTAGGGCAATACAGGCAGGCTTTCCAAAAGCACTGTGATCAAACACATCATATATATATCTGTAAGCCAGTGTAAACAGATAACATCCYTCAACTACAGTTTAGATTCCCCGCAATTCAAGATCTGTCAAGGCAACAGAAACAAACCCATGAGAGCTCACAGTTTTGCTAGACTCAAAATTCCTCCCTTACTAGAGTATATGCYTGCCATGCTGAAGAAAATATCCCCCCCCACACAAAGCCAATAATAAACTCTATATATAAAGGCAGCTGAAGTCCAGCACATGGAGTTTTGCAGTCCCTGCACACAAGGACCTGTRTATTACCTCTCACAGACTCCATATYTGAGACTGGGTGCCTGTAATCTGCTTCATTCCAATAAMACACAGTCTTTCCCAGCAGTCAAAAAATCCCAGCCTTATAATCAAAATCATTCCCTAACTCAACCATCAAATAGCTCTTACCCAAAATATGCAGGGAAGGATGGATCCTCTTTCGTTGAAAGTCAGAAAATTAAACCCTTGGGTGCCATCCCAAGACCCACACRGTATTGCTGCTCAATCAAGCAAACAGGCAAAATCACAGAGACAAAAATACTGCAAGATGAAGTAAGGGTATTTTTTGAGCCTTAATGACACATTGAGTACGAATGAGGAAGGTGAATACAGTGTAAGACAAAATAAACTCATGTCTTCATAATCTAATTTTCCTTCTAAATATATTATCAATAGTTTTCATTGATAAAAGGCCACCTTTATTAGGGGAGCAAATTTTGGGTGACTTGAGGTTGAAATTTTGTATTTTTTACCAGATTATTGTAGCATTAATTGTTGAGACCCATCTGAACTCAGGTATACAGATGGCCTTTTGATCACTAGAGGCACAGTGCTAAGTGGGGTTTCTTCAAYCCACATCCTATTCAGGCTTGGAAGTACTTCAAAGAAAATCAGAAACATTTCAGGAAGCCCAAATTGAGACATGCCTGGGCTATATTTTCTGAAGCCTCTGAAAACTGTCATTTTGAATACTAAGGCTGAAGAGATCAAACTCTTTTGCTTTGTTGTGGTCATCAGCATTTTTACAGAATTATAGAAAGATATCAAGACCAGATGGAATCAAGGTCTCTCCACATGTAGCAGCTCTATGTCAAACTCCAAGTCATATACTTGCCCATGACACTACACAAAGCCATTATGCAGGCCAGTTTTCAACACTGAGAAAAGCAATTTAAGAAGGTTGGAAGATTCTCCAGTACCTAACCTGCTTAGAAAGCCATGAACTCATTTGCAAATCACTGAGATTATTCTGTGGATAATTAGGAACTAGGATGAGAATAGAATTAGGATAATTATGAATATGATGAGAATTGTAAAATTTATTCTGTACCTGACACTTCCCTGCTATTATCTCATGGTTAATTTTAAATCCTTAATAAAAAAAAAATCTAAGGAGAAGCTTCTAACAGCCTTTGAACTGTATCTTTATTCCTTGAATACTGAACCTTGCTGGAACTTTGAGGACCRAAAGAAATAGGAAATTAATGCACCACTCAAAAGAGGATCTTGTACTACACTGTAAATTGCTAGGAAAAATGGGACGAGAGTAAAACATCAAGAGAAAAAAAAATCATCATCAAAGGCCTCATTCTCCACATCYTCTTGTGCCTACCCTAAAAAAGCTTACAATAAAGTCTAAACTAACAGCTCCTGTTCTTGCAAAAAGATATTGGAGTACCAAGGTAAGTTCTTCATGATCCAACACTGCCTCCTATGTTCTGTTAAGAGAACACAGGCTGTTATTTCTCCACATCTCAGAAAACTTTGAAATTTCTCTACAATTTAGAATACAATATTAGAAGCATTAAGTCTTGTATCACAAATGTGATAAAACAATCTAATCATGCTCAGTATATTTGCATTTTTAATGGTTTGTATTGAAGCATTACATGGTTGAAGTTTTCTCAGAACTTGAGACAGTTGAGAATTACAAGCAAGGGCATTCCCTGACCTGAATGTACGGAAACAAGCAGGAAACAGGAGAGGAAACAAAAAGCAAGGAAAGTTGTTTGCCTTGTGTCCCACACCACTGACCTAAATTTCTAGATCAAAACCCAGATCTACAAACTGCCATCGCAAAACATTTATCATATTATGAAACATGAAGAGGATTTTTAAGTTCATACAATTGAACAGGAAACAAAACCACAAAAACAAAAAAAGAGTATTCAGCATTTCAGCTATTACTTACAMAGGACAAGAAACTTTTAGACCATGCTGAGTATTAATGGAAGTAGAAATATAATGCATTTATCCTCCCTCCAAGTAGTCCTTCCAAGGGATTTGGATRCATTATGTATGTAATTTTCATTTGTTCAGCACTTCAGGTTCTTATGCCAGCTACATTTTTAATTTCTGCTTGCTAAGGACTAGTGAACTGGCAGCTAATCAATAGTATAATTAAGGACGACCACTGTTCTGATTTAGTAATAATCATTGCACTGCCTRGGGACATTTTGTACAAATAACTTTGTAATTTTGAAATACCAAGCAAAGACTGGACAATAATATATGCTTTAATCAAGTATGACATATTCATAAAATACAAGATATACACAGAGACCAAGGTGATTTCCCACAATCATGTCATAAGCTTTACTTATTTAACTCTAGCTGAGCTGTGCTATCTGGTGTTCTTATCATTTTGGGAAAAGGGYTTAAATGAACTGGACCAGTGAAGCCTGAGGTGTTGCCTTTCTGCAAGAAGGCATTCTTCCACAGCAGGATCAGGAGAAGTGAGTGTGCCTGCTATGGGCTGCTCAGCCACTCTGTTCTTGTGTGGACTTAAGGTGAAATCTGATTGTTCAAGGCAAGAGCCATGCTGTGAAACCTCACACCACKAGAATGTCTTCATTGCCCCTCCCACCAAGACAGTGCTCACTGCAGGGAGGAAAAGCTGAGGCACTGACTAAAACTAATACAAGATTAGACTGGACAGAAAATGCACTGATTTCAGTACCAGTGAGGTGGTTGAACCAATTCATTCTACCATACAGTTGCCACATCTAAATCAAGTGGCACTTGCTAAATGCTTGCTTTTCTCCTCACTCACTATAAAGCAGTTAACCAAACACGAATTCTGCAACAAGCTCTGGATACTTTTTGCTGGGCCTCTTTATACAGCAGGATAGTAAAAAACAAAACCTGTATTATTTAATATTCACAAAGGGATAATAAAAAGTGTGCAGTTTTTTTTTCAGACCTGTAAGAATCAGTCCTGAAAGCCATTGAAAAAAAGGAGACACTAAATTTTATTACTCAAACCTTTGAGCAAGCCATCCTCCAGACACCCCACCTCTCATTAGGGGAAACTATGAAAAGCAGCTCCTTGCTAAGGGACCAAAGGCTTCTGAGGATTCACTCACCTCTGACATGTAMACTATAGATTTCTCACCTCCCCCATCCCTTTCATTCTCTCTGACCCCAGAATCATGAATTCTCAATGCTCACAGYTGTTTTTCAAGCCCAACATACTTTTCAAACTGTCTTCTCACTCCAGTATCTTGTCCCCTCCTACTCAGACTCTTCCTCAGCACYTCATGACATTGCAGGTTAGGCATGATGGAAAGCCCAACATCACAACTGGACTGACAGCCTYGCTGTCTACAGCCCTTGTATTTTTTTCCAGGTAACAAAAAACTAGGGGAAGAGACTATTATTGGAGTTGAAGGAATACAAAAGCAGGCAGTTGCACAGTATTAATGCAACWGGCTCCACACTTCAAACAAGAAAATTTTTATCAAGTCATAAGCCACCTGACATGAGACTGTTATGTTTGGTAACCTCTAAGGCACCTAGAAAAAGGGCTCTGCATTTGACTGAGTCTCCTAAATAATCCAGTAATGTAAATAAGCATTGAATAATTACCAGAAAACAATCTCTTAGACACCAAGCCATGGATTGCCCCTTTTCTTTGACATTCTGCTTGTGTGGAGAAAAAAAAAAGTAACCATAGTAACAGAAATATCAACCCCAGTAATTTCATTTTCTTTCAGAAAAATGCTGTATTTCAGAAATGAGTGACATAAATCAATGAGATGYAGGTACTACAGGAGGAAACTGTTCCTATAAAATTAAGTACTCCCTTCATGTGAGCAGATAAAAATAAACTCCAAGCACATCATATTTTTAATTYTACCTGTAACTGCTATCCTTAGTCACATGGAATGTATTTGCTCCAAGAGCTACACAAACTTGAGTTCAGAACAAGTTCTAGAAACATGTAAAATGAAGTCTCAGGCATCTTCCAGGCAGCCACACAAGCCTCCACAGCTTTAAAACTTGAAAAGGGCATGGTAAAGTCACACTGTGTTACCATAAGAAGTGGCACCAAYAAGGAGGGTAGCAACAAGTAAACACCAAAATGGGTAGGAATGCAAAAAAATCCCAAGAATAACAAGAATAMAACATGACTTGCTCTGGAAAGCAATGCAGTAAAAATGGTCTTAGTCCACAGTGTCATAGCACAYTGGTTGCATGTGCTGCTTTAATGTTTTTCTGGTTTGCTTTTGTTTTTCTGGCTGGGCATAACTAAGACTGTCTTAATTATCTACTTACGGCTGAGTGAGATCACGAGTTATGAAGTCTGAACTCTTGAAGAGGAGGAAGATGTCACTGAGAGCTTTACATTTCAGAGAGCTGTTCATTGCTATCCAGTAGGCATCCTAAAGAAACAAGATTATCCACAAATATATCTTTACTATCAGGAAGGAATGCACRCTGCAGGTCTGTCTAAATATTAGACAACATTTGAAATACATGCAGTACATTTTTTTTTTTTTTTATTTCAAGGAAAACTTCATTAGTAGTTAAAGGAGGCACAATGGTTACTGTYTTTCTTATGAATACTCTGATGTAGGCAGTGCAAATCCATTTGGAAAACTACRTTTTTGCCTTATTGCTACCAGGAACTTTCTTGGAATGCTTGATGTATCTCTTGAGAATACAACACAAAAATATTTGGGTGCACCCATCTTTACAATATAGTTAAAAATACCTAAAAATAACTAAAGGGAAGTTTATTTTTTTTTAACTGTGGCACTTTTCATCTTTATGCCAGGCAAAGTGTTCAACCAGGATCCTAAACAAAAAGAGTCTGACCATCACACAACCATCCTTGACCAGGATATAAGGCTTTAGATAACATCAGTGCTGCCTTGCATCAACCTTCCCAAACATGCACCATTACCATCTGTCTCTAATCCACCACTTCACTGATGTCTTGTTCATCACTTCTTCATCAGAATCCCTAGTCCCCACTTCTTTCCAATGCATTAAGATTTTAAAAAAAATTGAAGATGTTATCAGAGAATAAGTTTTTTAAGTCAGCATTCTTACCCTTGGAGCACTCCAGTTAAGTTTAGGAAAAACACTACCACCCAAGGAACTTATTGCTTCCTGAACTTTAGCTGTGAACTCGGGAAATTCTGGTGCCTGAACAAGGAACAACAGCAAAAATATCAATTTTAATACGGAAGTGCAGCCATCTTCTAAATACTATTAAAAATACATATTGGAGAAGAAATAAACATATCTAAAATCAGTATGAACCCCAGAAACACAGTGTATAATAAAATCACTTAAATAAATCACTTAATCAAATCTGTCATTCTTTCAATCAGAGAAATTTGAAAATGCTTCCAAGTTGTCATTCTCATTACTAGCAAGCACCATGAACTTCAGGAAAAAACCCAAAACTTCATAACATTCATCATGAAATCTGCAACAGCTGGCAAAAATACAAGTCAAATAACCAAACCTTATATACTTACCTGTTGGTTTATACCCTATGCTAGATTATTGCATACAAGTAAGATCCAGTCATATTTAAACTTTTAAAAAGTGATTTTAGAATTAAACATCTCTTTATTGATTCATAGGGAATTTGAATGACAACTGATCATTTAAGCTCTAGTTTTATAAAATGTTACTAATACTTTAACTAATCAGCTCCTAAATTAGTTTTTAAGTAGCTCCTTAACAATATATCAATTCAAAATAGAGGACACACTGGTTGGACTAGAAAATCTTGCCTTATAAAGAACACTGAAAATGTTAGATTGAGGTAAAAAAAAAAAACAAACCACCAACTCTTTAAGTTGCTCCAAACTCCACCCTGAATGTGGTGCTACAGAGAAAAAAAACAGGGTGCTGACCTTTAAAATAATATAGAAGGATTTCAAGCATATGTCAAAAAATTTTCATGTAACAAGATTTATAGCAAGAAGTATATAAGAACACTGTTTCTGCTTATTTTTAAACTCAAGGGTAACTTCTATGCTAAAGCTAATTGATGCCTCTTAAACAACAAAACCCTCACAGCCATACAAGTGAATAAAAAAAAAACTCATACATTCTGGCATCTCTTTACTGCAGCTTCCCCAAATGCAAACACTTAAAAAAACTTTCTCACATTTTAGTGCAGCGACCTAGACTGAACCTCAAACATTCTGAACCTTTCCTTCATACATTACCTAGTCTCCATGGGAAACTACACTTGGAAAACTGAAAAAAACACTTCTCTTATTTTATTTTTAGACTTTCAGCCGATTCTAGAAACTCCTCCTGCAAGAAGTAAAACTCTTCATCCATGGCATTCTGATCCAAACTCCTCTTGTTTTGACAGGAATCAGGAGTCCTACTATATATGTAATACCAGCACATACTAAGCCTCCTTGGGAAAATGTTACCAACATGTCACTTGATTAACACAAGGGGATAAATATACACACAAGAAAAAAGTTCTACAACTGCATAAACAAGCTAGACTCCATCATTTCCTGAAYTTTGAATGCCTGATTTTGCAACCATCAATATTAATGCAAGTTCTTTTAAAACCAGAATATTCTGTCTCTCCACTTCCCTCATGAGGAAGCTGTAGACTTACCTACATGCAGTAGAGTCATTTGGTCTGTGCTCTTCTGACAGGTAAAATACATGCTAGGTATTTCCTTACTGTGTTCTACATAACAACCAACTCTGATTCAAAACTCTGATATTACTTATTTAGSATCATTACCATGAGCTCTGCAAATGATAAGATGGATCCTAAAATCTTTGTTTTTAATGATTTACAATTTAAGGAATCTAGTTTATCAAAGGTTAAATATTTGAACTGAAGATTAATTAGGGTGCAAAAATTTGAAATGTATCAGTTTTAGACTCTACGCTTATTATAAATTCGGTGCTAGCAGAAGCACCACTCAAAGCAGGATTGTGATTGTATGACACCTAATCCAGTGTGAGCAATTCCACACTCTGATGAACATTAGGGAGCTAAAGGACTGAAGTCACAGTACCAATGGCAGACAAGTGCCATGAGTATTTCAACTCTGACACTGACAGGGCAACAGCAATTAAAAAAAAAAAAAAAAGATGTAGAAGAAAGATAAAGAAAGCCTAGTTTGCATCCATCATGATCCTGATTCCACGCCAGGTACAGTGCAAGGAGACCACAAAGACAGGAAAAGGAAAAGAAATTATAGAAAGAGATGTACTTAGGAAGAAATAATGGTACATTAAGAGAAGAGCTGTGAAGACAGAGCTGCAGGGGCTTAGTTYCTTCTGCATCCAGTCTGATTAAACAATTTGGAGATACTCAGAGTGGTGAAAATGAAAGACAGCTATATTTAGACCTGTACTTCAGTTCATTTCCTATAGTCTAACAAGTGTGTGATCGTTGAGGATGAAAAAGAGCATTTTATTTTTAGTTAAATAAAATTAAGCCAGCAAAASTTTTCTGAAGTTACAGACATCTACACTGCCGTCCAGCTAAAATGGTCTGGAAAATGTTAAATACAGCAAGAGCAGGAACTAACAAGCAACAAGTTTGTATCACAAGGCTGCAGAAAGGAAATTGCTGACAAACCAACATCGGGCTTTTACAGGACTTTACCTTAAGCGTTGTAGTGTTCTCATCATCGGACCACTGTTAAAAATAAGAACAAATCAAAGGTTCATGGTTTCCTGAGACACCCTTTATAATTTATGAGAACATCAGAATTCATACAGCCTCCTACAACATGCAGATCAAACCATTGCCCCAGACAGCATAACATCACCATCCTCCAACTTTTTGGGCTGTAAATTAAGACAGGAACAACACTGTATATTCAGCAGAAGTACTACTCTAAAGCATGGATAAAAACAACATGCATATTTTAACTGTGATTTATATCAGAAAGTTGGACATTTCAGAATTCAGTCTTCCTTGTCTAAAGCTTTTCTCCAGCTTCTGTACTTCCATCCTTAGACCCATGATCCATTAGTTTCACTTTTATTTCTGTTCCATCTCCTTGTTGTACCTTCTGTCACCTTGCACTTAAAACATTTTTCAGTGTTTTTCTTCTAGAATGGCCTTCTGAGTTATTATGGCCTCAGAAACTTTCACTGTTTTTTGAAGTAACTACCGCAAACATACTCCTAATTTTTCAGGGCATGAAACAGCATTAAGTTCAATTTCAACATTCCCTACTCATTATTACAACTGCAATTATCAATAAATAAAAATTTAAAAGTCTTCTGTGAATAAGCATAGAAATATCTTAAACTTTCACTGATGTCACAGCATAAATAATTATGCTTCTACATTTTTCATTGCAACTACCACATTATTATTTCTGTGAAGGACTCTCCTCACCTATAAATTATGCATAAAAGGTTATCCATTTATATTTTTCTCAAGAGACTTGACATTAATGCGCATTTTACACTAACCTGTATCTCCTCTGCATCATCACTCCCCTCCTGTGTGTGACTTGGCGGATCTTCTCTGAAAAAAAATTAACAGGAAAGAAACCATTAAGCACTGGAGTTTGATTTGACCATATCCATTACATTTCCACAGCATTTCCAGCTGTTGATCTCAAAATTTTCCATAAGAAGATTAATCCTCAAAACCATGGCAGAGAAAAATCAGAGCAAGCCAATATTGAAAAGTGAAGACCAAACACTCTGGCATTAAGCCTAGGTCCCATCCTGAAAACTTTGCTTCTTTCAAATTTGTAGATCAGTTTTTGCTCTAAAACACCAAAATTGAAGCTTTTCAACACTCTATTAATGATTCTTTTCCAACTTTACTGTACTCTGACACAAACACAATTTAACCTCTTAAAAAAAACCAAAAAACCAAAAATAAACAAAAAAAAACCCAAGTTCAATTTAAATTATGGTTTGCCTCCATACTCCTTCCCCTAGTAAAAAATCATAAAACTTGAATTTCAAGTGTTGACCTGTGAATTTCTGGCTCTGAAAAGAAAATGTCCTCACACTCAATGTCCTCATCTATCCACCTAGCATACAGACAAAAGAAGATCCTATGGAAAGCGGACAGTGTAGCAAACAGGCCAAATGTACATCCCTGCCAAAAGTAAACTCTTAGACAAGTTGAGTCTCTGCAATCCCTCAATGCATTTCCATAGGGATTAAACCATCAATCCAGTTGGTGAGATCCAGAGGTCAGGTATGGGTTCACTGAAGGTTAAAAACAATCTTGGCCTTGACTACAAGATCACATTCACTTCTAGCTAAGAAAGTACAACACAAGAGAAAAAAATGGTTTCTAACAGGGATTTTAACTGCAAACAGCTTAAAAATGTAATTTAAGTCCATCATACAGCTGTCCATTACTCCACTGAAGGCAGCAAAATTGTAGAACACGGCTGTTAAGTCAAACCCTCAGTTTCAGCATTTCTGAAGGCTTATTAAAATAAACAGCTGGTGCTAAACAAATTGCACAGTTCTGTAAAAACAGGTGACAACACTACTTCTTATCCAAAATGGTTTAAAAACAATTCTAATTTTCTGGGTACCCTTTATTAAGAATTTAGAAATTAATAAAAATTAAACCCTTTCATCTTTACAAGGTGTTTAAACAGCTTCAATTTTTACATAAATTGATAGCTGATAAATCAGAGAAAGATCCATTTCATTCACAGCCTAACTGGTTGCTCTGCAAGGGGCAAACTACCAGTTAGGGAATCATGGAGTGAGGACTGATTTCTGAGTTTGATAATTAACAAGCTACATGCAGCAACCACCTCACAAGGAAACCACACAGTGAGAAAATAAAGAGCAAGGCCTGGGCTCTTACCTACTATCTCTGCTATCTATCCACCTGATCCTTCTCCATCCAAAATCTTGGCATGAGTGTACATACAGGATATTCAGTTTTGTCAGATGCATGGATTACATGTATGCAAATGATTATATAAAAATCTTAATATTCATGGAGTTCATATATAGCTTATTTTATTGAGAATTAAACTCAGGTAATGTCATTTCACCCCTGGACTGGCATGGCACAGGTCAAGCCTGTGAACTGTACCTAAGGAGATCCAAGGCACCAAACACAAACCAGTAGCTGAGCACCTCAGAGCCTGGAACATTCCACAAGGAAAGGTGGAGAAAAAATGAAAGTACTGTGTCCACTTGGTCTAGAATGAAGTGTGGATTTTAGGACCCACTTCAGGCATCAGCAAATCAAGCTGTACTAAAAACAGTCAGCCCATTCACACACTCTTACAGTACAAGGTTTACTGCAGTCACACTGGTCAAATTAAAAAACTCATTATGGACAATACAATAGGTACACACAAAATGGTGCTGTGAATGTAAAATGGCATTAATACTTGGAGGCTGGGGCGAAAACATGCTTTACCTTCCAGAAACCACGAGTGTTCCATCATCCAGCAAATATTCTTTCACATTCTCTGGCAGGGGAAGTATAACACTGGAAGAAATGTGAAAATCTCTTTAATACCTTATTATTGCTTGCTATAATAAAAACCTAGTTGAATAAAAGAATTTGGGGTTTTAATAGCACATAAGTCAAAAATCCTCTAACATTATGGAAGAAAATTCTCTTTCTCCCACCTTATCCCTCACCCAAAAGCAGTGTCCATTTACCCTCCAGGGAAGTATAGGACAAAAATTTTAGATGAAATACACAAAAATGGCCCACTCCTTCAAAGCCCTAAGAAATTTCAAGTAAAATTGTATGCAGCCTGTAAGGAGACAACATGTTGCTCCAACTAAAGGTTTACCTTATGAAATGCAAACCAAAATCTGCCTATACCATCCTAATGTTCTAACAATGCAGGACTAACGCTAAATGTACAAAAAAAAAGCCAGTGCTGAGCATTAAAAAACATAAAAGATCAAATGCTTTGATTACCAAAAGCCTGATGTCAGCACTTTTTGATCCAACAGGGCAATTATGTCGACTTTCCTGAGTTACTGGTAGTTCTTGTAACTATCTCATGACATGCAGCAGCACCTTAGAAACTACAGAATTTCCTAGGGCTACCAGAAATACACAAAAAAACCAAGTCAGCCATTTGATTTGGATACATCCAGTCACAATCGGGGTTTGTTTTTTTTTTAAGCAAGTAGGAACAGCTGTGTGGATAGAGGGATGTGGATAGTAGCAAGAGTGTGGCTATCAGCTGGCGCTCAGCACGGAGTCTCACCAGGAGAGCAGGGAGTACAGGGCTACCTGGCCTGCACCATGGCTTCCCAAAACACCTCCTCAGGGTGAAGAGACAAGACCCCAGCTCCTGGGACTGCAGCTGAGAGCTCAATCAATCCTTCACCACCTCCACCGCAGCTCTGTCCCACACAGGTCCCATCAATCTCATCCAACCCCACCCCAATACAAGCTCATTTCCAACCCAACCCAGCCCCAGAGAATCCCAGAATGAGTAAGGTTGGAAGGGACCACAGTGGCTGACCTCTCTAACCTCCCTGCTCAAGCAGGACCACCCCAGAGCACATGGCACAAGGTTGTGCCCAGACAGCTCTGGAATATCTCCAGTGAGGGAGACTCCACAGCCTCTCTGGACAATCCTTTCCATTGCCTGGTGACTGCCCAAGACAGAAGTTCTTCCTCATGTTCAGGTGGAATTTCCTGTGCATCAGTTTCTGCCCTTTGCCACTTATCCTATTGCTGGGCACCACTGAAGAGATTCTGGATCCATCCACTTGGCATCCCTCTTTAAATATTTACATACATTAACTAGGTCCCCTCTCACTCTTCTTTCCAGTACCTGAAGGGAACTCACAGGAAAGATGGGGCAAGACTATGTACAAGAACTTGTAATAATAATTTACAAGTAGGAATGCATTCAGATTGAGAAGGCTAGTTTAGATAAATTAGGAAGCAATTCTTTGTTGTGAGGCACAGCTTGGCAGAGAAGCTGTGGATGAGCCATCGCTGGAAGTGTACAAGGCCAGGTTAGATGGGACTTGGATTAGTCTGGTCTAGAGGAAGGTGTCCCTGCCCATGGCAGGGGATTGGAACCAGATGATCTTTAAGGTCCCTCCTAACCCAAACCATTCTGTGATTCTCCAGGCTGAGCAGGCCCAGTTCCCTCAGCTTTTCCAGTCCCTTAATCATCCTCGCAGCCCTGCACTGGACCCGCTCCAAGAGCACTGTGTCTCTCCTGCTCTGAGGAGCCCAGAGCTGGATACAGCGCTCCAGGCGAGCCTCACCAGGGCGGAGTGCAGGAACACGCTCACCTCCCTCGCCCCACATTCCTCCCACCTCACCCCACACCGCTCCCCTACGGCCCACACCGCTTCTCCCAGCCCCAGAGCCGCTCACCTGCGGATAGTGACAGCCTTGAAGAGCGGGTACCACACGGAGAACTGGCAATGCGCCACCTGCTCCTTCTTCATCCTCCTCCTCCTCCTCCTCCGCAGCGCCGGCGGTTCCGGAAGCTCCC
>NW_026623298.1:0-1481 GCF_030028575.1 Malurus melanocephalus
CATTAGTTAATTTGAGAGTAGTCGTGCACTGGAAAATGTATCCTATCTATGATTAGCAGCCAACAGTAATCTTCTCTAAGTCTACAAACATGAACTCATAAAAATACTCAAGATTTACAGAAATTGGGACAAGAAGTCTGATGTGAATGGAATTGGAAATAAGGACACAAAGTATGACTRGGGGAGTGACTAAGACTGGCTAAACACATRGAGAAAAAAGAAACCAGGGCACTGGAAGACACTGTGAAACAAACTAAGAAAAATGATTGGCTGGCGATAACTGAGACTGAAGTTGGGGGACTKAATTATTTGCATTAATGGACAATAACTGAATCCAGTGATGATTGAGAATAGAAGGAAAGAAGGGGAACAGAATACATATAGGGCAAGAATATCAAGTCATCTGATGTTTCTTAGAGGGAGAAATCTTGATGAGTAACTGGACATGTGGCACACAGAATGGTATGAGTCAGTATCTGGAGACATCTGGATCTTGATTAACAAGGATATTAAGCRTAAGAAGTCAAAACTAGAGGCTGGAATTATGACTGGATATAAAAAGAAACTGTATTGAAAGGTGTGAGAAAAAAAAAGATCAAGAAAGAGATTATAAAATTTGAAGGTTGGCATTAAGACTGATGGAAAACTCAGAAGAGGGAGAGCCAAGAAAAAGAAAGCTTGATGGAGACACTGTTAGAAGTGACACAGATTGCAAGKAAAATGAAAGGAAGATTCTGTGCCCAAGAGCATGAAATATATCCCAAGACTACCTTCATCTCAGCAAGTATCTGTAAACCTCCTTAGCAAAATGGTCATTCCTTAGACCACACTGCTCTCATTAGGGTATTACATTTTATCAGTCWCTTGTTCAGCTTTATCACTGTGAATCTTAAGATTCAATTCCATATGGTTTTCAGATGCTGTCTCACTGTGAAACTTCTGACTTTTTAGTTTTCTTGTTAGAAGACAACCCTAGGAAATGGTTACCTAGGACATCGGTGAATCATGTTCGCAAATGCCAAAATTAAGACTTAATATATGGAAGAAATTCAGAAAATCATTCACAACTCCTCTGTAAAGCATAACGTCTACTGATGGCAGTAATATATACAAAGCAAGTATTACATARAGCATTAGAACAAAGACTGACCACTGAAGATGAATATTAGCTAGATATCCATTTTTTTACCTATATTCTTGTCCCCTGCACTGAATGAGACAAGGTACTGTGAAAATATACAGTATCTAATCACATAATTAAAGATTGTATCATGACACATACACAAAGGCAGTTGAACAAAGGTGCGGAAGACAACCTTAAATCTACTGTTTCCTAATTTTGGAATGCTTGACTYCACAGCCTTGATAGTGGCCTTTTCCAATAAAGTTTTTTTGATATCRTAAAAAACATCACATATTTCCACACACTTTTGTCCAAGATTTATACAACAGAAATAGAACTGTGTGCAGCAGCTTCACAG
>NW_026623298.1:3038-5547 GCF_030028575.1 Malurus melanocephalus
CAGGTCCTAATAGCTTAGTATCTGTTTGTACCCCTTAAAAAAATGCATAAGTACATGTGAGACCCATATTTKAATTATTTATTGTGATTATTTTTTAACATTTTATGGATATTGAAGCAAACTGTTATCTACTCAGTATTTAAAAAACTCAAACCCAACCCTAAAATACCCTGCATTGCTTCTTTTTATAGTCTTATRTTCAAATTTCTTTTTATTATCACTCCCATTTTACAAAAGACTTTACATGAACTAAAAGTGAATCTAAATGAGTGCTACACRATGAAAAAATAGAACAGAACATACCCCCTTATTGACAAATGCAATTATCTTCTACGCTTAAATTAGTCCTATTCCTTACTCTTCAAAGTGATACTTAAAAATAGCAACATTAAATATAACTTCAAGTTGACAAGTATCCATTTATTTATAATAAATAGCAAACAAAATCTTCAGTTTTAATTATGATTTTCTTGCATAATATTTTCTTAAATGCTGAAATTACACTTTGTATTTCAATTATATCACTTCCCTACAGAGCACTGCGGCTTTCCTACCTTTGTTTGCTTAGTTATAGAACTGCATAGCATGCTCAACACAGTAAATTGAAAAATGATTGTGGATAAAAAGACTATTAACCCAGGCATGCTTCSACACAGATATATTTTTGAGAGGAAAAAGGAAATATTTCCATAGTTAGTATTTGTTTTTCCCCAGAACCTGAGAGATGCAAGAATTGTTATTATATTTTTAATTGTGGAATATATTGCATACAGAATAATATAATTAATATAATATAATTAATATAATATAATTAATATAATATAATTAATATAATACAATACATATTTCTGTTTAATATTTCTTCTATAGTGCATACCAAAGTATACGAAATACCATTTATAAATAAAATGTAAGGACACAATTGAAATTTTGTATAATTATGACAATATTGTCTTTGTTGCTCCAAACAAAATCCAAGAAAGTACTGAAAAAAGTTTTCATCCATTGGAAAGCTTTTCTAGGGTTTTACAGGTAAAGGGCCCCATCTGTACTGAGCATGCTTTCTTTATTCCAGGACTGCAGGAATGAAGTGGCTCTTTCCCCTCAATTCTTTCTCCTCAGTCCTGCCTANGAGCTTGTGATTAAGGAAATAATCAGGGTGGCATGAAACCAAGTTCAGAAGAGAATGCCAGAAAAATGTGAAGTTAGGAAAAAAGAAGCACAATGTAATGTGGAKAAAGGAAAAGAGTCAGACAAAAGGTGAGATTGGAGGGAGGAGGAAGAAAGTAGAGGAACTGGGACAGATACACAGAGGTACACAGTAAGGGAGGGTCCAGAGAAAAGGGAGTTCATGGCGAAAGGAAATTCTCCTTCCAATATTGGAAATGAACACAAAGAGTCCTGACATTTGCCATGACTTGTCTGCTATTAACTCTTTCTTGAACTATTTCTGAAGCCTGTYACCCTGCAATGACTGATTCACAAYATGTTCCTACYGCTGCATTTGTGTTGTAGGGTTATATATTGTGGTAGATCTRAAAGTTCTGAACTGTTGTGTGATAATTGAGCTGAATACATTAAACTGTAAGATATGACAACTCTATTTCTTGCYTCTTCTTTCCTTTCTCTTAAAACACCTCTGCTTTAGTTATATGTTAAGAGTGCAAAGTAGATACAGGAAATGTCAGAATTAAGGTTGCCTTTGCAATATGATTCAATAACACAATCAGAAAAATATCATGGTCCAGTCTTGAACTAAGTAATAGTCTGTGGATTTTAGTTTTGTTTTTAATGTTCATCACCTTGGACAGATGAACCAAGGAAAAGTCATTAGTGAGAATGTCACCGGTAAATCCTTGATTTCATTTATTGCAAAAATGGAAATATAGGAAATGAGCAATAGTAGGCAGAGGATAGCTGGGAAAGAATGCATAATCATTGTTCAAAACGTGTATTTCTGTTCTTGTTTTGGGGTAAATCCTTTAGAATATATAATTCCAAAATTATGTGTTGCTCATATTACAAATATTCAGCTTGATATTTCAGCCTATGAGCAAAACTGAATTCAACAGCAACAGTTACTTGATTATACCTGAATACATTTGCCAAAAATGCAAATTATCATGAAAAATTAGGTTCTTGATACTTAGCAGTTAAGCAATAAGTCATCTCAATCTGTCTTTGAGTCTGTTTCCCAGCTATCAAATTGTAATACTCCAAATTTCACTTGCTTGCAGGAATGCTCTGAAGATGGAGCAATTGATGTTTGCAATGAGCACAAAACTGCAGCGACAAGTGCAGCAGTGTGGTCTCCCAAGAAATTAGATGTTTGTTTCAGCACCAAAAAAAACCCAAAAAAAACAAAATGCCTAGATTGTAACAAAATGACATAATGAGTGAATTCTTAYCAAATGAATTATGTCAAATGGTGCTTTGAATAATGTATACATTTGATGGGAAGGAAGGAAGGATTCTGGGATAACAGACCTCATAATATGTATTCACTTCC
>NW_026623298.1:7347-9013 GCF_030028575.1 Malurus melanocephalus
CTGCTTGCTCTCGTCGTTTAGTCTCAAATTCAAGTGCTTCCTGCAATTTCCTCTTTGCCTTCTTTTCCTTCTTTAGCCTTTTCTGAATTATTGCTGGGAAAAGAAAATAACATCAGCTCTTCAATCTGCATCTGAAACTTGGCTGCATGATTAGCTACTAAGAGTCCTGAGAAACACTATAGCTGCAATGTTCATATAAATTGATTAATTACACAATACCCATTTGAAATTTGCTGGAATCACCCTGGAATATTCTAAGAGCTACTGTTCTACGTGACAGAATCAAAAACTGTAGGTGATACTAAGCAATGACTTTTTTTTCTTTTTCTTTTTTTTTTTTTTTTTAGCAAACAGCTGAGAATCTGTGAATGTTCAAATCCAAAAACCTCGGAAAGCAGCAATGGAATGTACTTTTTGAACCATCTTACATAGATAAGCCCCTGCCTCTGGATGTGATGTGGTTTTTCAAAATTAATGTCACCATTTTTATTCTCCCTGCAGCTTCTCTCACATAAGAGGAGGATCTGTTTGTCTGGGTGCTGGGCAGCCCCACCCTGCTCTGGTCTTCATTACTTGGGGAAAGGCTCTGAGACTTCTAAGTCCCTTCTGAGTCATCTGACCTCTCACTGCCAGGTCTCTTCCCCATATCTCTTTCTTTTCCACATTTCCCTTTTCTTTTTCTTGCTTTCTGTTGGTGTCTGTCACAYCAGCCATCTAACCTTGAAGCACTCACAGAAAATCCCTTTTGGTGCTGAATCCTCTAGTCAAGTAAATATTACTATGCTTTGTCAAATATAAGGGAAAATATTAGTAAAGAAATGAGTATTTTGAAATTAAGCATAGAAAGTCCTAATTTAGAAAAAAATGTTTTCATTGTATCTCTTCAGTTTAAACCYGGTAGGAAAAGGATGGCAAGTTCAGGATGGGAGTTCATCACAATTTTCTTTTCTATGTTACCAGTGACTACAACCACAAAGGTAAGACCTGCAGGATCCCTAACTAAAGGAACATACCACAGGTTATGCTCCTGATGGAAAAGGGKAATGTCAACCAATTTTTCTACTCCATTAAAACCAAAGTGAGCCTCTRAAGCAATCATGTAAAGTTGTAAAGCATGGCATTATCTCCCACACCACATCCCAACTGTTCTCAAATAGCATATTCAGGGCTTTCATGGATGTKCATGCAAAAAGCTTTTTGTCCTAAGATCTTCCTGGATAATCCTCTCTTGGAGAGTCTGTTATTTTGACACTAAGTAAAAAATTAGCTACTAAGCTACTCACTAAAGAATTCTTTAAGCACACCAAAAGAATTATCCTCACCAAACCAAGGTACWAGCAGCTGTTAGGTTTGCATGCCGAAATCTATCTAGCCCTGTATCTCACTCCAAAGTAACCTCTGGTACATGCCTAGGGATGAATGCTGGAAAATACAAAAATATATTYCTACTAGTTCATACTTCCCATGGACAGTGGGCTGTGATGCTGGTATCTTTCACAAAATGCAAATAATGAAACTTTAAAGAGAACTGTCATTGTTATTACTCTTTAATTTATATGCTAAGAAGAACCACCTTTTAGATGATCTTGTACATTTTGTGTGGCTATAGAGAACTGTTCAGGCACAAAATTAACATAATCACATATCCTGTAGTCAGAATAACTAC
>NW_026623298.1:10029-12399 GCF_030028575.1 Malurus melanocephalus
CTCTTTTCCCACTGCAAGATCATCATTACAGGGATACATACACAAAAGCAGGTAATGCATCATACTGAAAATAACTGCCAATTATTTCAGTAACCTGAACAAAATCAGGGATTATCCCATGTTCTTTTTGGACATACAACTTAGATTGAAATTTATTTTGCTTAATTTTAACTGCTCAAAACACATGTGTTTAGCTCAGCCTAGTCAACCATGTGACCTCTGGAGGTAAAGGGAAGAGAAAGAAGTCTCCAYGATGCCATTGACCCCATCTACYTATCTGAGATCAAGCTATACAAGTTTCTGTCTTTATTGACCAGCAAGTGAAATTCTATTAATTAAAATGAGATGCTTAATTTTCAGATGGCAAAACTAAGGTCAGGTCAGATGGGTTCCCCCCTCCACCTCTTTTACTGGGTATGTGATTGCATTTTGCACAGCTCTAAAAAGGAGCATATATTTCAGCAGATGTGCTAAAGGCATAATGACATTGGTTGAATCCAGTTGTTCTTGGGATTCTCTGTTTAGGTGGTCACCAGAACATTAAACTGGACAAAAAGAGACTCTATTCCTGCAAAAATACACATCTGACTTGTCATGGTCTGAATTAAACAGCAAGTGAKGTTAACTGTCCTTGCAAAATAATCAGGCACTATTGATGGCTAAGACATACAGACAGAGAAATGGATGAATAAAGATAGAAACATACTCATAATGCAAACAGTTAATGCAATTCACTGYAAACTGCCTCACCTTCACTACCAATATAACTACTTACAAATCTCTAGCATGCATAGGCTTTACAGTTTTAACTGTTACTTGTGCAAAGATGTATTTTATCTATTATAAAAGATAGTTTTAGAGTTATAGAAGTTATAGAAGTTATAGAGTTATAGAGTTCATATATTACCATTATCTTTATATTTATTACATATAGTTTGCCTAAATATGCACTGTAAAAACAGAGCAGAGTTCCTAAAAACTTGCAGATTCTTCAATTTGRTACAATTTGTCTTTTCATTAATTAGCCATCCCTTTTCTCAATGACCTCAACCTGCCAAGGTCTGTAACAGCACCTAGGGGATTAAAAGTTGCTTTTGTATTATTGAGGTAACAATATAAAAGAAAAACGTTGAGATAAAGGAGGGCCCTTGCTCCAAGTCTCATGAAGATCCTACACAAAATCAGGCAGGTTATAAAACATCCTTCACTGCAGTCAGCTGAGAGATAACATGATGTAAAGGAGGTAAAATTTTGATCAAACACAGGTGTTTGGYAGAAAATTGTTTCCTAAGGAAATAAATTACAAGGTGTTTATGCCTGCTTAATCAAGATACCTCTGTTCTTCTGCTCCACAGCCAACTGTTTTTCAAGTGTTTCCCTCAGTTCTCGTTCCCTGAAGAGTTCCATCTTCAGCTCTGTTTTTTCCAGTTGGACCTGCTTCTCTTGAGCTCTGGCATTGTCTATAGCAACCTTTAGAAGACCCTGTTCAGAGATAAAGTTGGATAATATTTGGAGAATGTTAGATCAGCTGACATAATTACTAACTACTGTTATTTTCCTYGATAGWCATGTGAGATTTTAGAAAYAAAATAATTCTGTCACAGGATCAAAGTTGCCTATTAGCAGMAATTTTTAACTGGAATTAACTTTAATAGGTGGACAAAAATCTGTAAAAAGTTGGAAGTCAGGTTTTGCCAGAAAATGCAAACTTACCTCTGACTGTGCATGTAACTAAAGTGAAAAATGTGTAGGGATAAGTTTACTCTTTCTCAGAAAACTGAAAAACTGGCAGTCTCACATCACACACAGAATTCAATCTCTAGTCCAACTCAAGCCAATGAAAATTAGCAAAGGGAGAAAGTCTCTCTTAAAGCCTTGCCATTTTGCTCCTCATCCTTCTTAATTACTATTAATTTCAAATATTTACATATATGAGAGTTTCCACGGACTATAGTTATATTGGGATGTTAAGCAAAGGACAGTCACAAAGCAGGAAGATATCTCTGATTTAACAAGTCTGTTCCCTGATTTTGTATAATTATATCTCACTGTAGAAAAACAAAACACAATAATCTCTTGATTTCTTGACCTGAGATGGTTGATACAAACTCTACCTTTTTTCTGTTGTTACCATATCAGGAAATAACAATTCAGATTATTCTAAACTTCTTTTGAGAATTCCAATTTCAAACTTGCTTCTTCTTTTTGCAAGGAAATAGGATGATCCTGGCAAAGCTAATAGTGTATTATTATTAATAATAATAACTAGATAGTTAGGAGAGTGTGACAGTGAATTAGAAGGAGAAATAGAATTGAAATCAATGAACATGCAAATATCCTTTTCCATTTTCCAAAAGCCTGGCCATCAGG
>NW_026623298.1:16977-18035 GCF_030028575.1 Malurus melanocephalus
ATCATATCCTGTTTCCAACAATTGCCCACACTGAGTGAAAAAGGAAAACTAGAAGATCAGGGCAGGCACAAAAGGAAGTTTTCCTAGTCAAACCTCCTGGCTTCCAGAGGTTTATAGCTCAGGGGCTTCCGTCCACAGTATTAGCTTTTCATGGTGGAAACACTTTCAAACAACATTACTTCTCTTTTAGGCAGGAAAATATACATAATCTGTATGCTGCTCTCATTAGAAATACCTAGTGAAAGGCTCTACAAAGAAAAAAGGCATATACACACAATTCTAGTTAATTTCACACATTAATTTTTGAATATCTGCTATTTATAACTATGACTAGTGACTAAGTACCATGAGCAAGACAACATAGTTAGAATATGTCTAGAGATGACTGGTGAAAAACAATTTTTTTCTTATCTCTGATTGAATATTTTATCACATATAAAGGAATATTACACAAGTATAAATGACATTTTTCCATGAATACTTCTGAGAAAAAAAAAGTCTTGAATTTTAGCAAAAGAAAAATAAAATAACATGAAGTAAAACTGTGATTTTTTTTACTTTATCCACTGTTTGTAGTATTTTTCTCTCAGTATTTAGTCCTAGATAGAAACAGTACAGAGACTCTGTAACGGAGACTCACAGCAATAATGAAAGTAGATTTCTTTGTTTTCAGAGGGGAATTTAGTTGGTAACTATGCATTGCTTTTATTAATATCAGTGGGATGCTTGCAAATTATTTTAGGTATCTCTTTAAAAACATTTAGCAACAAAAATGTGTCAATGTAATACAGTCTTGATAGCAAAGTTGGGGCTATCATGGTGCAACTGTATCATCCCTTATGTTTTAATGGAAATTCCACACAGGGACAATAAAGATTCAGACTCTAAAAGCTTAAAAGAACATTACTCTTACTCAAGAATATTGCAGTATCAGGAAAGACCATGGCTGTAACATACTTTGGCATAATCAGGCCATGACTCAAAAAGGTGAACTTATGTAAGGGGTACAGAGACATCTTTAGCCACCTCACTGGCACACACACAGCATTTTGCTGTGA
>NW_026623298.1:19221-21316 GCF_030028575.1 Malurus melanocephalus
ATGACCTAACAAAAACTGTACACTTGCATTTCACAAGCACCTATACCCTTTTGGTGAAAGGACACATCCATATTTTCAGCCTGAATGACTCTGGGAAAAGGAAGAGCAGTGTTTGCCAAATCCTTCCATTAAGCCATTGGCTAGATTTCTGCTATTTTCTGTGTCAAAAACACCTTAGTACTTAAGGCGGGAAATGCACTGTAGGCCAGATGATCTTTTTAATGATTTGCTCCACTGCTGCAACAGCACAGTGAGGGATCAAATCACATCTCCACAGAAAGGGATATGGTCCAAAGGACAGCAAAACTCCTCTGGTCCAAAGGACAGCAAGGAGGCTTTTATTCAGTGGAAAGAGTCCTTCTAATTCAGGTRMTAAACRCATCATGCTGAAAATGGGTTTCAGGTACTGCTTAATCATTTCCTATCAAACTCACAAATTACAATGCAAGCAGGGACCATGGTACAGAATTGTCTTTTTCCACAGATGTCACCAACAAATTTCAACCTGTAGTCAAATACCTAAAGCTCAATTCTGAAAGTGTCACCATCACAGTAGCTAACTCATTTGTGGGCATGGGGTAGCCCTCTCTCATTGCAATAGTGGCTAAATATGGAAACCATTTTAAATGGTATTGATTAAAGAAAATGCCACTATTGTCCATATGATATTGTAATATACTCTAGTGCTGTTGAAGCCAACTTTTCCTACACAGATGGGAAAATCAAACTAATTTTTTTAAAAAATATATTTTATTAAGTGGTTTTCKAATGTTTTCCTGATAAAAATTAAATCTGGAGCAGGGGAGAGTGGGGGAATTGCCTTTCATATATCATTATGAACGGATTCCCAGAAATCTGTCAAAACCATGTATTGTGATTTGGGGACATACTGATAAAACCCAAAAGGACTTATCCCCCACCACTTTACCCTAACAGATKATTTGTCATGGAATCTCAAAGTGAAGAGCAGGGTGAGGGTGTACAAAAGCACAATGAGAGAAGGCATAAAAAAAATTCTGGTTTGTTTATGATGTTGCCTTTTATTTTACCTTTTCATTCCAGGTAAGATCAGGGTATTTGAAAAAAGAAGTAATGACTGAATTTTACAATCACATTTTCTGTAAAACAAAACTGAATGCATTCTTGGCAAATTAATCCTACATTTGTCCGGAAGTAGTGCAGCACTCTCATATTCAATCAGGAGATTAGTTAACCTGTTGATGCCGAATGCTTTGCTCATTAGGTTGCTGTCTAGAAACATTAAGTGCAGACATTTGTCAAAAAAATTACTAAGAACTTTTCTGTACATGTATGCACAGCTAAAACATTACTAACTGTATTTCTACCTTAAGAAAAAAATACAATTCTTACAGATTGCAGCAGATATATTAGAAGAATACTGTTATCAAATTATCCTGATTCATGATTTACATATTTAAGATGCTAAGTCTCAGAGTTGCAAAAAGGAATTGTAAATATGCTCTTTCAGACCAGGCAGAGATAGTAATATTTAATTCTTAAATAGCAGTATTTTTCCATTATTAGACCTCAAAAACACAACTAATGAATGGYTCATATACTTTTCATAAAACAATTTTGAAATGCCATAAACTTTAATGAGATTGCTTAAGACAGTAAAGTGAGCAGGATTTGGCCCTACTCCGTCATMTCGTTTGCTGGATAGAATACAACTGATTTTATGTGTTTTGCAGGAATGAGCAGGAAATATATGGTGACAAATTAGAAGTTGGTAGCTGCCAAACAAGGCTTATCGGGAATATGCAATATGGCTGTATTATTTCTGGCACTATCATTTTGCTTCTYCATGCAACACACAACCATATTGTTGCAAAATTTGCATAAGGGAAACATGAGATCACTGAATTTGTGGACCAAAAAAAAAAAAAATCTTAATTCTAATATGAAAAACTTCAAGCTATATACTAGTGTATGCTATAAATAATATTTGAACATGGCTCCACTGTACACACAACAGACATTGTGACTATGACATAGGAAATCTGTAAAAAAATTGGTAATATCCTTTGAAGTCTATTCTTTGAAGACAGTACTCTAAGTGAAATGAGCTTATTTA
>NW_026623298.1:22996-24244 GCF_030028575.1 Malurus melanocephalus
TTAACCTACACATATTAATGTATCTCAGTACAATGCRAGGACACCAGACTATACTCTAGGTATTGTGTAGATTTCTKCACAGCTATTTGACTACAAAGGAGTAYGTTAGACTTGCTTTTTTACATTTTGTCTTTAACCATTGTAAGTTACATATGTTTTTTTTATTTATTTAATTACTGCTTCAATAATAGTCGTACTTCTCTATTTATTTTATCATGTGCATCAGAATTGTATATGAAAGTTTATCCTGGTTGCCTAAAAAGAGCTCTCTCTTGGACTGAGCGCAGTATTTTCCTAAATTGACATTATCCAGGACCATGAAAACTGAACTCTGTAGTAACAAAAGGTTACTCTGTAGTAACAAAAGTATAGCCTTTGATGAGCTCAGGATAGGAAATCCCTAAAGAAACCCCTCAAAGTCCAGTTAATTCCAACAGTCCCCACCACCATYCCTCCAGAAGGAAGCAATCKCTATCAACCACGCTCAGGTGCAGATTTCTCATCCCATCTCCTCACCAGCTCTGTTGTGTTGGCCAATATTTACAGTGCTAAAGAAAAGACTCTCCTACTGAGTCCTTCCACAGAACTACCCAAACAGGCATTTGGACATCTGCTTCTGGGCTGGTACCACTTATCTGTTTTATAGGGAGTGGAAAGAAGCAGATGCCACTTTAAGGTACTCATCCATATCAACTCTCACCTCATCTACTGCAGGAAGAGGAAAATCTTCCTCTAGAGGTGTCTGTTGACTGTRGGGGAAGCCTAAGATGACCAGCTCAGATGGAAAGATCTGCTTTTGGTGAGATCACTCCTAACCTGGRTTCTCTTCTTCCTACTTCACTGTGGCTCAGGCTGAGAACAGTCTACACAAGGAGTAAGAGCCTGTTTGTTATCCCCTATTTGTCACAATTCATGCCACAATTACTGCCTTCCCATGCAGTCATCGTTCAAAAGCTTTCCAAGTTAAGGTTACTGAAAGGAATTGATGCTGACCAAGGAAAGCTTCAGACCATTCAGAGCCATAAAGGATTTTTTCWGCTATATTTATTTTTTCCAGTCATGTTGCAAAGTGCTAAGGAAAAMCTGGCTCTAGATTACTGAACCATTTTCTATCTACCTTACTGAGATTCAAAGCAGGGTCTGAAAATGTGCTCTGTGGATGTATCCTCTCTCCTCTTGCTACCCCACAGCAGCATGGATAGCTCTGTAGTAATTTTGTAGTAACATACTAAAATTTGGCCGTAAAGT
>NW_026623298.1:26024-27510 GCF_030028575.1 Malurus melanocephalus
CAGATTTTATCTGTAAACAGCAGCTGGTTTGGGCCAAATACAACAAACATATTTCACTGTATTTGGTTTGTTGCCATTGTATTTTATTCTTTCACCAGATAACRTGAAAACAGACATCCTGGAAGCTGTGACAGCTATTTAAACAATAATAGATGAATGGASGTAGCCATTCTCTTGTCTTTGCTCCTAAAAGCAAGTAGGATAAGTTCAGACCAGTCACCAATCAAACTGGAGAATATTGATATTGCCAGGATTTGAAAGCAAGTGATAATAGCTGGCTGAAAAAAAAAAATACTATACAGATTACTGCCATTCTGTAATCATGTCATGCCTTTTTTGCAATGCATCTTGAGGCTTTTCTGCTCTCTGCAAAATATTCCACATGTATTTCTTTCTAACACAGCCTCACTCTTACCATTTGAATGATGAAAGAGAATTCTGCTTCCACGTTTTATTACCATAAATCTGGTGCACATATCTTTTTATGTTGTAGAAACAATCTATTCTATTTGTCATAATATTATTTTGGTTTATGTTTTCAAACAGTGTTTAGTACAAAGCTATATATTTCACCTTCCTCAGCATTAGAGATTTCAAGTGTGAGAAGCTCTTTTAATYGATCAGTAATTCTTGATTTATATTAACACAAAAGAACAAAGGGTCCCACGTCCTGAATCAAAATGTTTAATAATTCCAGGCAGGTATAAAATAAATAAATAAACAAAATCTTCTTGCCCCATTCCGATAACATTTGGCTTCTTTATAGATTTGATGATTCAAATTCACCCTGCATATAACTGGGGACAATGCAAGATGACTGTGAAGGATGTTACCAACTATAAAAGGAATGTACTGAACCTGACTCTTATRAAAACTCTTTTTTTCAATCTACAATTTACTTGCTTCTTTTTATACAAAAAAACAGTTCTCCAGGACACCCGAATACTCTGAAATTAAAACATTTGCAACTGTGGCAGCTGGAAAGTGGGGTAACTTCAATATTCAGATTGACTGACTGACTGGTTAATGTTTCTGTAACACTTAGAAGAGGCTGGTGCTCTCACAGTTAATAGCACCATTGCAAATGCTGCCCACTGAGTTCTGCTTCTGGACTGGTATGCTTGTCTTGTCTTGGAGAATCGTAACTATCTAATGATGAAATATGACTAGAAGATTAAAAACCTACATGGAAAGAGTCACAGTTACTCAGAATGAGTTTCTTGGATGCATTCTTCATGCGTAATAGCCTTGTACCCAATGCAATCACATGTATTTGTGCAAGTAGGTCTTACAGAACTCATGTGTCTATGTATGGAGACTACTGATAAGGACCATTTTCCTAAGTGACAGGGCTCCCAAATATGCACACCCACATTTGGTGTAAAGGACTACACAGGAATTAAAGGAAGAATTAAGAATTTAGTTTTATGTGTCTACTTTGGAGGTAGGTTTAGATGCAGGACTTCTCCACCAAAAGTAAAACTCG
>NW_026623298.1:29506-30585 GCF_030028575.1 Malurus melanocephalus
GTATGCAGAATCAAATGATCAAGCCAAGTATTTTCAGTCTAAGCTAAATTCCTGATTAACATCAAACTTCAAATTAGGGACTGGACTTTAAGGCTGCATAATRAATGTAGACTAATAGTGTCATATTGTAGACTAAACCTCACATTTTCAAAATTATGGACATAAATATGCACATCTCAAATGATAAAAGCAATACACAAGGCAATGTATCCACAGTATGCAYACTTATTTTTTGCTGCCCGTTCCTCCCTATAACTGCCTCCATATGGCTACTGCAAAATGCAGAGAAAAAACATTAGACAATATAACAACTGCTTTTTGCTAGATTTCATTGGATCATTTCAAGGGCCACATGATTTAGATTAATAATCCTCTGGACATGTTTCATGAAAGTTGAAAAACATCTATTCTTTGAGGATTTAAGGTGATTTAAAAATAAGGAATCTCAACAATATTAGCATTTTTGTCATTGTCATCTGAAATAACAGCACTCCTCTTTTGTAAGCATAACAGTAGTAAGAAGGGAGTTTTTGATAAGAGCACAGCTGGTAACTTGTAATTCTCTGAAGATGAAGGGTTTATGTTAATACCTGGAACTGCATTGTATTCACACTGCTTTCCTTGGTCTGTGTTCATTTAATAATTCTAATGTTCATTCTCTTCAGGAAAAACAAACAAAAAAAAAAAAAAAACTAGTGTTTTCCAGGAGTCCATATCTACCCATGGTGCAATTATGGAGGCCTAAGCATGAATGCTCCTGTTACTTTGTCACATGGCTCATGTTCTCAATAATATGCTGACAGCACGAATCAGATGCCCAATCAGAAAATGAATATATGGTAATGTGTCTGAGCAATATTTGTCAGCTGYCACTCATTCAGCAACTCATAACTTGTCCCATACCCTCATCCCCAGAGTGCTGGCAAGCAGATGAGGTTGACCAGGCATGCTTGGCATCTGATGYAAAGTGGCAGCACAGAAATTACCAGCACTGCATCTCACAAATAAACATGTTASAGAAGTTCAACAGAGAAGGAAAAAGAGGTTTAAACACTTCTCATTCGTGGAAACTTATACTG
>NW_026623298.1:32916-33977 GCF_030028575.1 Malurus melanocephalus
TATAAAACTGTGAAAACAAGATCTGAATCGTTATGCAAATAGGTAAGAAAGCAGAAAATAAGGTCTTAAAAATACAACTTTAATTTATGCTCCATTTTCCTGTATTTTGATATAACCATAGCTGGAGAGGTCCTGATCTGCCTTTTGCTTTTTTTGCCAAAAAACCCCAACCAACCCAACCCAAACAAACCAACAAAATTAATGAAAATATAGATATGTTTGCATGGGAATGTGTAGGAGAGTTCAACATTAGGTCCAATGGTTCAAAAGATGAGCTTTTTACTATCCAATTTTACTATGACTTTAATCTATAAAAGAAGACACCACTATGTCACATCACACTCTTCACAGAGGGTCTAAAGTTGAATCAATGATTTTATCCTATACTTAATCTCAGTTCCTCAAAAGATTAAGAGTACAGAAGGCATTTCTAAGTCCAGGACTTGCCTCAMAATTCTTAYACAGTGMGCTAAATTTGTTTTTCAGGTTAAGAACAGGAGGGAAAAGAAACCCAAGGGAACACATTCAGAAAAACTTCACTTTAASCCTATCACTATTTTTGGATACTCTGTCTTTGTACAGCATTAAGGGTGGCATTGTACAGTCCCATTATACAACAGATGTTAAATGCAAAGTAAAAAAGTCAGTTGTAAATGATTGATGGTCCTCTTTACTATTTCAAAATAAGCCCTGATTATTTATATAGTTTTGGTCACTGCTTGAAAGCATTAYATAAACCCAAACAATTGATCCATTTTTCAATGGCTTTTGTGTGYAATGTATTATGYATGTTTTTACATTCTTCTGTGCAAAAGGCCCTGGTGTACAAGAAATGTTTAGAGTTTTGAGTGCTCCACCCAGTCCATATGGTAGGTTTGCTCTGTRTGTRAAACCTACMTTTTTCCACCAGGTCCATATGGCAGGCTTAAGCTAGCCAGGGCCTTCTATCCTCCACAGGGGCCATATGGCAAAGAGAGCTCAGTGAACACTCATTGACCTTCTATTAATATTTTACATTTCTCTAGCACATACAGACATGTATGAACTGATCAGATTGTGTA
>NW_026623298.1:34357-36857 GCF_030028575.1 Malurus melanocephalus
TTCAAGATTCAGCTCTGTGCTGCCCTACTAATAGCATCTTTTGAACAGGTTGCTGCTCTCTTACTGCATATAAACAAACTGGCAATCAGCCAGAGAAAGAATAACTCAATATTGACAGTAAACCACATGTAGAGAGATAACAATCTCCAAGTCACATGTAAATAAGTTACAATTTCTTGCAGGCACAAAACCTCCACCCTTAGTACTGCAGTAAAAGGAAGAGAGCATGGTCTGAGAGCCAGTGCCTTCCTTCTACTGCCTGTACATTTCCTAAAACAATAGAATCAGATGTCAGAACATGAGTAAATCAGTTTCATTGGGTTTAACATGGATTTAAATCAAATAGAAAAAAAAAAATAAATGGCAACTTTAAACTGTAATCTGTATTTTCAAAGCAATTACTCTAAAATTGATACATTGTTTACAACTCAATTCAAGGCTTTGCTGTAATTCTGAAATAATTTAGGAACCCTTGGCATCCTACTTATACAGAAAAGAGGAAAGCAATTTGTAACATGTTTATGAAAGTTTTATTGTACCTACAATAAGATTTAAGAAATGGAACGATATTCCCCAGTAGTAGAAATTTTACAAACAACTTTTATTTACTCAAATAAAAACTCAGAACATTAGGAAATATAAAAATGATAATATATTGTTTTTATTCACRGGATTTATGGTGCTTTCATCTGGTTTCCTCTTGTTTCAGTTCATGTAAATAACCCCTAGGTTGTCACATGAATATTCAAATATCACAAAGAACTATCAGTGTTGAAAATAAATATCRTAAAGAATTCAGAACAAGTATGCATGTRCATGCTCTCATAGTTTATTTTTGTATATAGAATTTATGTTTTGCTCTGCAAACAATCAATAAAACATGGAAGAATTTTCCACAAGGAATCTATCCACTCATTTCAAAGGAGCCAAATAACAAGAAGCATTTTAAGAAACTATCAGTATTTTATTAAAGATTAAGAAAGGCTAACTACAWAGTTCATGCCTCTTCCTCCTGTCTTCCTGCTTTTGATCATTGCCAAATATAGCTAAATCAATGGGGGAAAAAAAAGATTAATTAATTTCAGGGGTTAAGAAACATGACCCCAAACTCTTTGACAATAACTTCCACTGTAAGAAAAGCATAGTATATAGTTTTAGTGTTCATTTATCCCTTGTGTTTCATTAGCTCTTTTTTAGATGTATTCTCTCTATATGGTGTCTTTTGCATATTCTGTTTCTGTTTCTGATTTACAATGTATACGTACAACCTTGTACTTCTGGAGGATCTTTTTATCTGCATAATTGCTCCTGAAAATAGATATGCAGAGCTCACTTTGTGGTCAGTAGGGTTTAAGGAGTGCCTAAAAGAGATGAAGGGTAGAAATCCACAGTCTAGATTATCCAGACTGCCATGGAAGCAGTACTCTATAAACAAGGACCTAAATTCTCCACACCACAAAGAAGAGAAGGTAGGGATCTGTCAGATGCAGCTGTTAGATTTCCTAAATTTTAACAGCAAGATTCCCCATCTTGAGGCTTCCACATGCACCGTCTTCATTCCATGAACCACGCAAAGAATTAAGAGGACTATCGTAGAGACCTGTRTTTCAACAGTATAGATCCCACTACGTAATTTGGAACATAATAGAAAGGAAGATACTTTTTTAGATAGATAGAACAATCAAACAYGTATTCATTTAATAGAATTTAGAGATGGATAACCTAGTCATAATTAAAATTGCTATACTCCTAAGATCTTTGTCATGTTAGCATAGCTCACAATTTCAAACACATTCTTGTAAAAGTATAAATTGTAATTTTATGCTTTGTACTTTCTTACTGTATCAGCAGCTTTCTCTTTTAAGAGAACATGCTAGATAAATTGATCATCTCAATTAAATTCTTTATACATATATACATATATATATATATATATATATATATAAAGCAAGAATAGCTAGGAACCTGACTTCATAAATATAATTCAGTGGGATTTTGTTAAAATTTAGATGTATAGATTTGTATTTGAAATCCTCTGAAGGTTACAGGGTGAAACCTTCCAACAATATCTCCAAGTCTTCAGGGACCAAATCCCATTATGTGGAGTTCAGTGAAGAGGGTAAACACTACCATAAAGAAATACAAATTGCACATATTTCCCATTTAGCCAGTGTCACAAAAGTTCACCATTTAGAATTCTAACCAGTTAGGACTTATTCTTGGAGGTCAAGTACCTTGTGAACCTTGTCATCTCACTGATGACATCATATCCCATCCATCAATTCTTTCAGAAGCACACTTGCCATCTGCTCAGCACGCTATAATAACTTATTAGACATATTCACAGGGTAACAATCTGTACAATGACACTGTTATCTTAATGCTGGCACATAGAGAGATAGCAGCCATCATTCCCCTGTCACAGCACAATTATTCTACCTTCCAACTTTAAAAGAGAAGTTACTTTGATATTTTAACTTATTATTAAATCACACAGAAA
>NW_026623298.1:39357-46079 GCF_030028575.1 Malurus melanocephalus
ATGCAAGTGAAAGTGCCGAAGCAGATATAAGAATGGCCTCCTCAAACAATAGTTACAGCTCTTTTTCATGCTCACTCTTTATTGGCCTCGACAGACAGCAAGARACAGACACTCTTTTCTATTCTTAGGTTCTCAGAATTTATAACATGCTACATCTGCCACATATCTGTTGGGTTACACGGGTACTGCTATTCAATTATCCATTTTTATTTTTATTTTTATTTTTAGTACTGGGACCATTGTTGGAATAACTTGTTGGATAGCCTGTTCTTACAAGGCAAAACTCACAACAACCACAAAACTTCTGATGAAATGAGATGATATTCTGCCCTAAATTCTCTCTTAGGAAAAAAAAAAAATATACTCCCAGTTCTTCCCAATCCTAAAATATAACCCAAAAAGGTTATACTGGCTCTCACCAGAGACCAAGGAACACCTGATTATTAAACAAATGCCTTAAAAATGATTCATTTAAAAAGCCTGTTTTAACAGGGATTCTTAACTTATACTGACCACCAGGTTCTGTTTTCATTTACACCACAATTAAGGCGTAAACAAAGGCAGCAGGGGCCCTCACAGAGATCTCAACTCCCCCTTCAAACTGAAGGAGTACATTTCATTATAAATTCTCTCTGTATAATAGATTTCTTGCATTCTCATTTTTGTAGTTAGCATTGCATGCTCAATTTTTATTTTCTAAATACAACTCCAATACAAGTCCATTCAACAGAAAAATGTTAACATGCTCACAGTTCAATATTCTGCTTTACCCCTTGCAGCAATCAGTTTAAACAGATAAAAGCTACTGGCCAATTTAGAATTTTTTTTTTCTTCCTTTATTTCTTTTTCATTGTAAAATTCCTTTTTATGCAATAGCAAAGTTAATTGCTAAACTTTGTTACAGAACCCTTTGTTCTTGCTGAAGTCACTTTGCTTGTCTCTCCTACTGTAAGGACACCAAATCCTAAAAGCTGGCAAGAATGCATATGTTTATTTCACCATTGCTCTGCAATTACTGAATGCCACTTAATTATAGCAACAGATGCTCGAGTGTAGGAACCAGAAAAATCAAACGCCTCATTTCCAGGTTATTTTTTTCCATTGCTTCTGCCAACAGCAGATGTGTGAGCCCCTTGTGCTCTGGCGTAAATACTTATCAAATCCTAACAGGTCACCTATGTCACAAACAACATTTCAGATGCAACTGTTTCACCTGATAATAGGCTCTGAAAATAAAACTGTGAGCTGTAAATACAATGTATTCGGAATGAAATGCCATAATGTGAAATTGCTTTTTCTCCAGCTACAACAGAAGTCCTTGACAGTTTTTGGCAGTGATAAATCACCCTCCCATTAATTGTCTCCTCTCTCATTGTGAGGTGAGCTGCTAAAAGGGGCAGTCAACAAAAATGACTTAAAGGACAAATTTTGGCAAAAAGACAATGAAGAAATCTGTCATTGCTAAGCCTCCAGTAAACTGTCATGAAACAATCAAAATATATGTAGCTGAAGTGTTTATGTCTTTGTTAGAAAGGTTATAGGATGACAAGTTTATAGTTAAAACAGGAAGCTTAGAGGGACCGAACTTGCAGGCCCTTGAGTCACCATTTCTCCACGTGTTCTTTAAAATGTTATGCAAATCCTATTAGGACTTCAGTTTACACAGCRTTTGATAGTCTTAATGACCCTATTTTCTGACTTCTACCCCCWCACCCCAGACAACAGAAAGTCCCTGTGAAGGCATGGCACTGGCTATAGTAATTCTTGCCCCCAGCCTGAAGATCCTTCCTTTCAGCAATTTAAGCCCGAGAAGAAGACATTTAGCACCGCTGACCTTTCCTTCCAACCCCTCCAGCTCCCGGTGTGTTAATCTGAGCAAGACCCTCTCACTGAGTGGTTTCCATGCACTGAGAAGCAGCTTTTGCTTCCTGCAGAAAGGGTGACATTTCCAGCACCCACGCGCGGATCCAAGCCCGTGAAACGATGTCTGCTACCTTCTCCTCACAAGTGACACCCGCCATGACTCATGTCAMCTCGCCTGGCTCCCATCTGCAAATAACTCTTCCACACCGCAACTTCTCTGCAGACAGAACAAACCAGAAGATTCTGCTCTGCAGGAGAAAGAGTTCAAAATTTGGCAATAATTTAACTTTTTTGTTGTTTTTAGCGCTGCTAATATGTAAAATATAGGGAGATGGCTACCAGTCTTTCCTGCCCTCAGACTGCCTGCACCTCTAGGGCATTCAGACAGCAGATGGTGTGTTTAAAACCACAGGTTATCCTTCCTGTGGGAGGGGCAGGGGATGCTTGTCAGATCCACACCTCCAGAAAGGGCAACATTTCTCCTTTTAGAAACAACATGGTGCTGTCATTTTATAATTAAAGTTGTTTGTTTTTTATTATTTCATTTGATGAGACTGGGAAGTGGAAGTATTCTGAGAATTTAAAAAAAAAAAAAAAATAGAAAGCCGAAATTTCTGTTTACCTGTCAGCAGATGGTTGGAAATTTACCATAAGCAAGGTTAGAAAATGATTTGTTACTAATATGCCTGTCAAGGGCAACGTCTGGAGTTTGGTTTTATATTTATGTTTGTAAGAAAATTACAATATAAATATAAATGAGTTGCATCAGGTATTTAAACTAGACTGGACAGGGCACTAGAAAATATATGTCGGGAACATTTCCCGCACCAGCAGGAAGATGAACTAGGTGACCTAGCATGTCTTTTCCACCACAGACTTCTACCATTTCTGTATTAACTGAGGATGATTGATACCAAATATCCCTTTATGCTRCTACCCCTTTTCATTTTGCTGCATATTTCTGTGCTTTCTGGGGGAGATGATATTTTAGGAGAACAGCTATGGGGAAGTACCAAAGGGGATTCTTCATCCCAATGGCTGAGAACTGAGGAAGGTCACACAATAGCTCGTGTAGCCATAGCAGCTTTGTTGTCATGGCATGAGAATCCTTCACCAGTTCTTCTAGTTTTACAAAGGAGCAGTCATCTAACATTGTGAGGTGTTTAATGTAAAGCCTGCTTTTTTGACATGGTTATCACAAGCTATTTTCTGTCCAGACATTTACACAGACCTTGTGTTATCCGTGATTTATCCCCAATCCGTGTTCCTCAATTGTGCCTAAACGTGGTTATAGTTGTAGTAAATCATATGTTGAAGCACACAACTAGGAGGAAGGAGCCACATAGTTATCACCAGCACTGGAACATTAAACAATAATAATCCACTGAGCACCAGCATTATCAACAAGTTTCTATCAGCCTGGTCCTGCTGTCCTAATGCAGATATTTCCCCTTTGCCCTCATCTCCATCTTCCTTTTGGAACTCTCAACAGTCACTTAAGGACCACATTAAAGGGTCTCTGCAGTTAGAGAATTATAACCCTATCAAATTTAAAAAAACAAACCAAACCAATGAACCAAAAAAATTCCAAGTCTCAACATACACTCTGGAAGAATACACTGAATTTTGCCAGGAAATTACACAGCTTGTCTTTCAAACTGAGAAAACATAGTGACAAAGKGTACATGAACATTATATTAAAAACTAAGAAAAATCCAGAAACAGGTGGAAGGCATTTCAGGAAACAAGGACTGTCYTCTGAAAGAAAATGTAGACTAATCAGGAGAAAACGGAGAAATTTCAGAGATTCCTAGGTATGCTCTAATCATGTGTGACTTAAATTTTGATAAATGTACTCTGTGTATATAAAACATCTCTTGAATGACAGAAAAGCAGAAGAAATAAAGTGATTGAAGTTTTTTGTTTTCCTTTTTTTTTTTTTTTTTTTTGGTGATGAGCCAGTTTGAGAGCTTACTGTGAGCATATGGAGATAGCATATTTGCAAGTCCATCTCTGGAGGATTGCAAAAGGCCCTTAGCTTGTGAAAAACAGCAATGTTATTTTTTTTAACGTTCCCTATATTTAGAGATTAAATCGCTCACTGCACAAACCCATTTGGAACAGGCGAGAAGGTGAAAAGGATAATCAGTACAGTCACTGGTCCGTGTTTCCTAAACGCTTTTGAAAACATTACTGTGTGCAGGCATAAAATTAGCGGCAGGACCTTAAAAAGGCTGGCATTTAGCATGACTTTTTGGAAAGTGACACCCTCATTTTTTTCTTGTAGGATATCATTAAATTTCAATCGCCCTATGGCAGTGCCTTTCCATTAATAACCAATTCACTGTGTCACTTTGGCTCTCCTTTGAAATAATGAGCCTTTGCTTCGCTTTAATAAATTTAAACATATTCTCAAGGCCAGGGAAGATAGGAAACCGCAGATGGGCTGAGAAAAACACGATTCATAAATCCTTAACTGCCTGAGATCGTTGAGAGCAAAACAAAGTAACACTCGTAAAATATTAAACAATCCCAGCTGTATGAGTGAAGCTTCATTAACAAAAATGGACTATTTACTGCCTTCAACAGAGCCYGTGGGTGGAAAGATTCAGAGAAATCTTCTTTAGAAAAACACTGTCATCCTCATTTTGATTCTTTAAGCAACTGATGGTATGGTAGATACTTATTTTGCATGGCCATATGCAGAAACATTTTAGCAGAAAATTAATGATACTCTGATTACATTAAATACCACAAATCATGTTTCATCATGTAAGCAGGAGTGAAAGAAAACAGAGAAATTTAGCAGATATTTTATCCCCAAAGAATTCATATGCCAATAGAAGTAAAACATGACAAACTTTACTTAAATCATAAGGGACTTCTCTAGCACTCTAAAGTAAACACGGCATTATGAATCACTGCAGAGAAATCAAGCAATGCCACTGCTTCTGCTACCAAGATTCTGCAGTTTATTCTGTGATGTTATACTCCTTCTGTTTTAACCTTTATTAACAGGCAGCTAATTTTGTTTATATACCTATCTGGTACAAAAGGAGAAAAGCCTTTTTTTTTAGGYTTTCATATCTACTATTTATCCAAATTCCTCCAGAGTTCTGCTCGGGTATGGAAGGCAGATACTGACAAATACTTCRGTTTTAAGTACACCAAGTTGGACCCTCTGATTCATGAAGCTGATTTTGTGCTGCCCAAACATCACACACAAACTCCCAGTGAATTAACCAAAGATGTGAAGACAGCTCTTGCCTCCCAGGTCTGGCTCTCACTGCATCAGTTTTTTGCTGCCTCTGTGCAGGTCCTGCCACCTTCCCTTCCTCACTGGCTCTGAGGCACTGGGGAGCTTCCTTCCAGCAGCACAACTTCTGCAYATACCCCCAAGAACAGCAATGTTCCTAAATCCCTTTTCAAGCTTTGTGGAAACTTAAATTAAAGGTAACAAGGTTTATTTATAAATACAAATTTGGAAGATCAGAAAAAGAGCCATAAGGATAGAATGGAATTTTTGAAGTGTCTCCAGCAAGAATAACCTTTCATGGTATCATGGAGGGGTTTTTTTTTAAGCCAAGAATTGCATACAAGTTTAAAGAAGAATAGAGATCAGTGTCAGTTTACTAAATGCTAAGAACCTGGAAGCTCTATCTCTAAAGACAAGCTGACAATTGAGTGGACAGAATGTCAATACTTCAAACATTTCAAGGGTAAAAATATTGCTTTTTACAATCTGTGTCATATTTAATGCAAGAAAAGAATTTAGATTTTAGTTTCTTTTGCTGGCTGTCAGCTTTTTTTTTTTCCTTTTATCCCAATGAAGAGCATAATTAGAGTATTTAACACAAATACAGGGTGCATTTTTTTTTCTCCTAAGGAACAATATTTTCAGCCTAAATGCAAATCTGAACATAATAATTTTTATCTTTTATTTTATAAGCACTTTAAAAATAAACAAACCTCCAACATTCAGTTTATTTATTTCAAGATGTTTCTCTTATCTGTGAGAACCATTATCCTTTCTTAACACTCAAGGGGGCATTTTGACCCCTGCAGAGGCATTTCTCTTTTCTGTTTGAAAGCCTAGGAATGCACTTAGCCCTCATGGCTCCCACTACCTTCAGAGGAAACCCTGAGTGCTGCTCAGGAGTTATCACCCTATAATCATTAGAGCAGTCATTTCTGTGCTTAGTAGACCTTCACTGTAGCTGATTTGTATAATCAGGGTTAATCTATTCTGATTGCCAACATCCACACCGTAAAGTTTGAATGAATTCACACCGATGCTCACTCAGCTCAGGATGCCCTAAAGACTGCCACTGAAATTTGCTGTGGGAATTTTTCTTAGTTTTAGGGGTGACTTGATCCAGCATAAGGAAAACTGCTGTACCCATCCTTCCCTTGAATTTGGGAAGACCTTACTTGTTCTATCAGCTATGAGAAGGAATGGGGTACAAAAAGCAGTGGTAAAGCACTAAAACATTAGCAGCAGTGGTGAGCCAGCAGCTCTAACACTGAGGTTACCTGTCTGCATGAAAGCAGCAATTAGGCTTTTGACAATAACAGCCTCAGACAGCCTCAGAAAACAAAACCATATTTGCCCCAAAGATTTTAAGTGTGGATAGGAGAAGGGCTTTAGGTGACATATTGTTTAATCCAATACATCAGAAAAAAGCATTTATTCTTTTCTCTGCATACCAGGATTTGCTACTACTACATTTGACTTCTGCTTTCAGAAAAGAAAAAAAAAATTAAAAAGCTAAGCCTATTGGAACAATTAGGAATAGTGTGAAACCCCCCTCCACCCCCCCAAATTTCATAGTCACTTACAAATTAAAGAGTAAATTTAA
>NW_026623298.1:46895-55249 GCF_030028575.1 Malurus melanocephalus
AAACAATTGTAATGTGAGGCATGTGAGCAGAGAGCCTTTGCCACTGGGCCCTCATAAATCTTGCCAGTTCCCAGTGAACAACACCAAATATTTGCAGCTGAGGAACATTTGGTCTGGCTTAAATTAACATATCTCAGCAGTCAGAAGTCATTAAGCTTTGCCAGTGATTTGAAACCATTTTTCCATTTCAAAAGCGACACTGGCTGTTACTTATTTTTCTGGATGAAGAAGGTGGTAARGAACAAAAGCAATGAAATGAAAATGGGAGATACTAATGAAAAAAAAAATGATAAAAGGGCTTTGAACTGCCTTTGGTAAATTTGTTATTAAGACTCCTTTTAAATAGCAGAGCACTTACGTATAAGATCAAATAATAATTCAAGATGATACACATTAATTTCAGTGGCAAATTRTGTGATTTAAAGGCTGTGAAAATGTATACTTATTTTCTTCCTTAATCCCTTGTGCATATAGGCACTAATAATTTTAAAAGCTGATGAAAGCTATAAATGAAAAACAATAATCCAACCTTTTACAATTAAAGGCTGGAAGTGGATTAAGTACTGGAGTAAAGAAATGTGCTGTTGTGCTTTTCAAAGATCACTTCTGATATGGTCTGTTCAGATGCAGAGGGCTGAAAAAATACCTCAGATCTGAAAATACCATACCAGCCCAAAAAACCTACAAGACGGAAAAATAATTGGTTTTAATGCAGGTAAAATGCAAGTTTGGATTTTCCAAACTTGTTATTYCTGTATTATTTACATGACACATAACTCCCCTGTTCAGTTGGTAAATAAGTCATCATCTGAAAGATGATTCATGAGAGCCACCCAAGGCTCAACTTGTCAGAAAAAAAAACAAACACTTCCCCACATTTATGCTTACTAGTCCAAAATTATACAACTCTGTCAGAAATCACGTCAAAAATACTTCATTACAAACTCTGAAAGCTGTTTGCCAATTTATAACAAGATAAATATTGCAAGAGATTTTTATATGTACGCTGATTGCAATGCAGTTATGATTTCTGACTTATATGTGAACAGCTAAACTGAATTATTGTAATTACAAATTTTCAGCCTCCAATCATTTTTACTGATAAAGTTTTAATAGATTTGAATGTTTAAGACCCATGTGACTTTGAGAAGATACTAACTTACACTCAAAAGCATTAATTGATGAAGCGCTACTAAACACAACCCTTCCATCTGAGAGTTTTCTGAGCTTTTCAAACTTTTAAAACTCTATGCAGCTTTACTGAAATCAGTTCTGTGTGAAAAATAGATACGTTATTAACCAAACATAAAASACAATGGGTTCTAAAAAGAAAACATATACTGCTAACTAGCTATGAAAGATTGCCAGGATAGCTACAAAATCAACTAATTTTCTTGTGGGCTTTCCTCCTGTCCTTTCACTATTTTGTTTCACTAGCCATTCCACTATCCTCTCTATGGTCTAATCCATTTGACAATAAACCACATCCTCCTGCGCTGGAGAAAAAAGAGCAGGTCTGCAAAGCTCCCTCACATCACGCACTTGTGCTCACGAGCCACAAAGTGTTTCAAAGTCTACATGCTAATCTCATGGGGAAAACCAAGTGGGACAATACCTTGAAAGAGCAGGTTTGAAGGCAAACACAAGATTGTGGAATTCTTGTTTCGTGCTCCACCCACTTTCTATGTAACTCTGCACCTTCAGACTGAATTAAAACTAAAAAAGATGCTGTCCAAATGTTAGTTTGAAAGGTGGAGAGTCTGAATGAGACTGTATCACATCATTCCTTACATCAAGATAAGGAAGAGAATGATGGAAGCACACAGCCAATCTAGAAATCACATAATCACACGCCATATATTGCCAAAATATGGCTGCTTTCCAAAATGTGTTTTTCCAAGATCTCCAAACATGTCATCACAACTCTTTGGTGAGCCAGAGMTGTCATGTGGGTGCTGAGAATCTTCTTCTAAATTTAATCCTAGTTTTCAATAACTATTTACCTCAGAACTCTTTCCTTTTGATCTCTTTTTCCCTGGTAGAAGAAAAAAAAAAAAAAAAAACCACCCACAAAAAAAAAAAAAAAAAAAAAAAAAAAGAAAAAAAAGAAGAAATTGGATAGAAATTAAAGGAAAACCAAGGCTGCTCTGTTCTGGATTGAGGAAACCGTGGAACCAATGAGAACAGAATCAGTCCCACAAGTCACTAGAGAATATTTCTCAAGCAGCATAGCCCACCACCYGGTTAGATATGGGCTACAAACTGGCTGTAGTAGTCATGGGTGTCTTSCAAAGGGCTTTCTAATTGCTTAGGAAGATGAGTATTTTTTCCTCTCCCATGTCATGTGGTGAGGTCAGGCTTTCAGGAYGTTCATTTTCCTTTCACAGTTTACTGAGCAATAATATTCTGGATGCACCATTTCATGCAAAATGTATGCATGTTTGCGACAATGCATGCACTTTGATTAGATTTGGGTTATTTAACTGCAATTCTTAAACTCTAAACATGTCTGAACTCTGTTGCATTAATGTACAACACAGATCCTCATTCAGCAAGATTCAGACATACTTATATTTCTGGAGCTGAAATAAATATCAAGCATGGAAGATACTCCTTGAGCCCTGTAGCTACAGGAAGTATTTCATGTGATTTATTGTAGCATAAGAATATATGTAATGATGAAAATAAGTTGAGAAGTAGAGAATATGACTTCTTTTATCCCTTTGGAGACATCATACCTATAACTTATGGGAAGACCAGTCTGGAGTGAATTGTGTGACTCTGTTATCAGCTGTGGGGGTAAATAAAATGATACTCTATTTAATAGACCTGACAACAGCTATTGAATTTACATCATGAGATAAAGGCTACTTCTTTTAAAATGAGCTCACCAAACCTGAAATTGGGATTAGTTAATAACTAAACTCGTCAAGTTTGAAGCAGTATATATGGAATTCATACGATTTCTAGTTCTCATATTTAGTKTTGTATAGAGGGCTTTGAGCATTTTTTCAGGGATTTAAACAATACTGTTGAATTGTGGGTCTGGAGGGTTTTTATTCACCTTCCCAAAAAGAAAATAAGAGAGAGAGAAACTGAACTACAGAAATGGTTAAGTTCAGACCTTCCAAAAGTGATACTAGCTAAACAATAGACAAATCACCAACTGAACTTTAAATTTTGCAGTATCGTTGGAATTAAGCCATTTGAGACAGATGTTCATGGGTATAGATAASCTCACAGAGTTCTGACTTTTAAAATGCACTGAAATGAATGTTATTGTTGAAGGAATTAAAGTACTGCACAATAGTATTTCAATTCAAATAAAGATTACAGTTTAAAAATTCCTTATGGAAGTACATGAGCAAATGACCCACTTAAACTGTCTCCTTAATTTTCTTGGATGTCAGTTATTTATAAAAGTTCTTTTGCCACTCAAACAATTTTGTGTCAACAGGAAATGAGTTAGGCAATCTTTAATAAACACATAAAAAACTGCTCTACAGATAGTTGTTTAATTATGAAAAGCAACTCATTGAAGCATAAAAAGAAAATGCTAGGTTTGGGGAAAAAGGMCTTGGAAATCAGGTATGAATATATCTGTTTTCATCCCTTCTGGCAATATARCAGATACCTATATTTTTCTAACTGACATTTAATATCTATTGTCACAATTATATTTGTGGATCTTTATTTGTATTATTAAATGACTATAGCATTAACACTAAACAAGGTTTCATTTTGCTGTGCTACCAAGGGAGCATAGATTTAAAGAAAAATTCTAGGAAGTGCGGAGAAAACCTTTCACAAAATTATTTTTCTACTTGTGTTAGCTTCAGCTGCAGCTGAAATTAGAGAATGCATACGAGGTGCATGACAGAATACACTTTCTCTTCTACATGCGAGCAGAAAAGTACATCATGGAAGCAGGTGCTATTAAATAGACCTGCAATTTCTCTTTGAAATTCTATTTTCATAATTCAGCTTTCAGAAAAAAAAAATGCTGGAATGAAACCTAGCACTCCCCGTTCCATAGTTCCACTAATAAGTCATTCTCCTACGTTTATAACAACTTCATTAGAGTGGCTGCATTTCTTTCACAAGTATGAGTTATAAACCAAGTGGAAAAAGAGAAAAAATCATACCCCACATAAAGACAACTAAGAAGCTGTTCATGTGTTATGTAAAAAACATTTRCAGAAAGAGTTCTTAAAATAATTATGCGTGACTTCAGATTTTTCTCTCAGATAGATTAAACAGGTCTTTTAACCATTCCTTCACTGTACCTGACCAAGATCTGTACAAAATATTTTATTTTGTACTATTCACTTCTGGTATTTTTGTATTTTTAAGATTAAGAAAAAAATTGGTACAGGTTTCTCTTAGCTGAAAATAGAAGTATTTTTTTTTTTTTTTAATACATCAGAGAAGTTTTCTGTGGAAAGACAGTAGACAAATCTCTATTCTATTGAACATTTTCTGCTACAAAATTCTGTATTAAATGGTTAACATATCTTATTCCCTCCATTTTTCCAGAAGAGCTCTAATTAGATACAGTAATTTTTCAAGCTTAAATCAACAGCTGAAGAACTTGATTGAGGATGTATTGAGTTGAGTCCGATGTTAAGTCAGGTAGCCCCGACATTTCATATTGCTGATTAAATTTTTATGCAGCACTTAAAAATACTGTAATATAATATTAACAGTTAATTTAATAATTAAAATCTTATTTTTTTCAAAGTGACTTCATGGTCGGTGTTTACATTATTTCTCTATCTGTGTACTGCAAGTGAAAAATCTGCAAAGGGTATTTTTTATTAATCTTATATATTTTAATGGGCCCACACACATACACACACACCCTTACACACACATACACACTCACACATACAAAAAGGTTGGCCAGGAAATTAGACATCTTATCTGTGAGCTTGCTAAATAAGGACCAATAACCTAGGTCTGCAGTAGTCTGTGTGATAACTGCTCTTACAAAATGAAATTTTGACTTTTTCACAGCTTAGCTACAAGTAGACACTATCAGTAAAACTGCATTTCTGTGCAATATGATGGGAAGTAAAAGATTTCAACATCTGACAGGAGAAAATGAACAACTGATAAACAATCTTTGAAATGTTCTCTCACTGCAAGGCATGCTTTTGATGATGATTTACATTTTTATTATTGTTGACTTTCAGGATGGGGCTGATGGTTGGCTAAACATACAATAACTGAAAGAACAAACCACATAAAATGCAAACCAAATCAAAAGAAAAACATGGCTGTCATCATCTGCTTTAAAAGCTTTTGCTCATTTTTCTCCTTCATTTAAGTATTCAGTAAATGTAACAGGAAATCAGTACACTGGGAAAAATGGCAAAAAAAAATCATCATAACTTTCTAGTTTCAACATGGTAAATATTCCAATTTCTCTTTCACTTTTCTCCTTCCACTCAAGAATTAAATTCTAATTCCAGGTCCAAAGCACAATGAAGGAACTCATACGAACACTTAATGCTCCTGTAGAGTAAACATTTGATTCTACACAATAATCTGGGGTTGTAGCTAAGGGGAAAAACTGTGTACAACTTTGGAAAGATGATCATGCTGAAATATCAACAAATAAAAAAATCTGCTATTGAAAAAATGTACAACTTTGAACTCATCAAAATTATTTTGTTTCTGCACTGAAGGATAATGAAAGAAACAGGCAAAATTGTTTGTTAATTCTCTTAATGTGTTCAGCTGAGTAAATAAATTGGAAGAAACAAAAGCAGAAACAATGATTTGATTCTGTTTTGCTGTTTTGAAGACAGTTCTTAAAAAGCTTGGTAGTTCCTTTACAATCAATTTTTCATTTAAATTAATTAAGATAGTTACAATTTTTAAAGTAGTAAAACAACTGAAAAAATGTATGCTTTAAGATTAAAAAATAATCAAAATCATTTTAGGTTAACCCAATGTTAATTTCACTACATCCTCATTCCCTCTGTAAATTCCAATTAAAATTTTACGTAATTGTTTCCTACCTGTTACTACTTAGTGCACAAATTAAACTGAAAATTTTATTAGCCACSCAGCTTTATCTTTTAAATTGAATCAAGTAAATTGAATAAAACTGGTTAAAATGAACACACCCTCATCTTCATTTGTTAAGATTTTAATTATAAAAACTAATATTAAATAATCCAAAACAGAAAAGAGGAAGAAAAACCCCACAAAACCTAAAAAAGTTGTATCAGAATCCTGTGATATTATAATCACTCTGGAAATGCATAGGACAAACCCCAAAAGTGCCTTTATTTCTGTAGGTATCTGCAATTAAATACTGCTCATCATACTTTTGAGTTCCATCTATGAATKTAATTCTTAATCATACCTATTTATACTCATTAAATACGTGGGATCAAGTTTTATCTACATATTTACTATGTTACATCATTTTCATCAGTGCTCAGAAGCTCTGACATGTAATTCTGCTCCTAGAAGCAAGGACAGTGCTCCTAGAGTTTATCTCAAAAACTGTTGGGTTGATCATCCATTATAGACTTGTACCATAATTTCTGTTTGGATTGCTTATATAGCCTCATGGATGGCCATTGAAAACTGATGCAGAAGGGAAAAATGGAGTGGTGGGGAAAGTGGAAAGAAAAAAAATTAGGTAGTCTCAGTTATACAACTATGACACTGTAGATTACAGTTTTCCAGCAATTTTGAGATGTACAGATTTTATAGGTCAGTTAGAAAATATTTCTTACTTTTATGTCCATTAGATAAATTGTAGATAAAGTAGAATGTMATTTATTGATCTTTACAAATAAGTTCAAATCAAATTATTGTTGAAAACTATTACTGACTTCAAGCAAAAGAATTATTTCTATTCATTGTTTTTTTACAGTAAGTTATTAATATGTTACCTTGAGTCTTTCACCTCAAAAGTTACAAGTTAAAGTAAAACCGTGCRTTTAACAGAACAACAGGAAAGAATTCTGAGCCATATTTCTAGTGAAAAAATCAGAACATAAGTTCAGAACTGATTTCTGTTTAGAAATAGGTAACCAAGGAACTCAATTATTCAGTTTCTCTGCCAACGTTCCTTTATTTTTCATACACCCCCTCCCAGCCAATAGCTGAGCATGAAAACCCAACTGACAATTTGCACAAATGCATCAAGTGCAGCCTGGGGATAAAAACTGGCTAAGGACTTGCCAAAGATRAAAAGTGAAAATGCAAATTCCACTTCCTAGCTTCAAGGCCAGGCTCAGGACAGGGCACTGAGCAGTCTATGGAAAGTGTCTGAGCCCATGGCAGGGGAGTTGGAAATAGGTATCTTTAAGKTCCCTTCTAACCCAAGCCATTCTGTAATTCAGTGATTCTAGGATTCTATTATTAGTGTAAGTTTGGGCAGCAAAGTTATTGACTAGCTTCAGCAACTGCTTTTTAATGGGTAATAATTGGGTAGAAGAGAATATCTGCAGTGCTAATGTGCAAGTATAATGAGGCAGGACTCTTAAGGTGAAATGAATGAACAAACCCCAGCCAAACATTTTGCAATAAATACACAAAGTCTGGTAAATATACAACAGTATTGGTTAGAAAACTTCGTTTGAAAGAAATCTAATTACTTGAAATCTTAAGTAGTACAAAGAAAAGAAGACCGCAGATTTGCAACATAGGTCTTAAATATTATTGTTATTAAATGAAAGCAAGCAAAGTCAGGACTGCAAGGTAAAGGTAACAGGATCATAGATACTATTTTGCTGTAAATAAAATGTTCTGTTAATAAAGTCAAGGCTCTATACCCTTTCCTGAAACAAATAKGAATCCCTTGTGTTTGGGTATCGTATCGCTGAACAAAAGGGCTGCAACTTGATCTCTGACCATACTGCAAAGTAGGATTTTCTTGTGTCCACATTATTTAGTGCTAGTACTTTCTAGAGCAGATGTGTTGTGGAGGGAGCTAATTGTAGCAGTCAAAACACAGCCAGGCTAAAAGCTAACAATTAAGCAGTCTGGACAATCAAGGATTCAGTGCTTAAGCTCACTCCCTAGATCTCTTTTATTTAGCTGAATTTATGGCCTGTTACATTGAGGCTTTGCTGTGTAACAAAGGAGAAACGTGCCTTGAAAATGCAGCTAAAAAGTCATTGAAGTTGTATTTTTATGAGTTCATACAATGGAAAATGGATATGCTTTCACTCTCCCACAAATCAGACTGCTGCAAACTGAACATATGTAGYTATTTTGTCTGAACTGCAAAAATTGCACACAGACGAAAACATAAGTTTTCACTTAGAAAAAGTCTGTATTTCAGTACATCTTTGTTGAAAAAAGTTTTAAATCTCTTTTTTTTTTTT
>NW_026623298.1:56824-61824 GCF_030028575.1 Malurus melanocephalus
ACTACACAGAAAGAAAAGCTGATTCCACCACAAAATTATCTATTTCCTTTTTCTGATTTAATAACAAGTCAAAATCTATCAGCTTCTCATCCAGCATTCCCTGCCAAAGTCCAATTCTAATCCAATTGCTCCTTTTATTAACCCGCCCTCCCTTCAGTCTCCTGAGCCTCTGCTCTGTTTGGCCCCTTGTTTTATTCACACATACGACAAAGGTGAAAGAAAAACCTCCCTCTTCTTCTTTCCAATAAAGTTTGCTGTTTACAACTGTAGTTTAAACAATTATTTGAAATCTCTGATCCAGCTCGCTCTCTCCCCCTGTGGATGACAAGATCTCTCGTCATGAGGGACATTGCTTATCAGTTGTGATTCTCAACTTCATTTTTCAAGATGTAGATATACTTCAAAAAGCAAGTAATAGCATTCTTATTCCCCGAGTCAAGGAAGGAATCCACAACATGGACTCTCCTGAACACAAAGCATAACTATGAATGTAGACACATTAATATTTACATGTTGGTCCTTTAAAAAAAAAAAAAAAAAAAAAAAAAGGAAATGGTTTCTTTTGCTAGCATGAATCATTACAGCTTCACCTGAGTTAAATGTACAACAGGTGGGGGCTCTGGGATTACCCCTTGTGTTGTTCTGCCAAAACCCAGTTCCCATACACCTGTGCTCCAATACACAGGCTGTGCTGAAAAAGGCTCCTGCTATACTGACGGTTCATTTGTATGCATATAAAACTATGGTTTACTCTTAATGCCCTCCATGTGAAGCTCACAAATTTAAAAAAAAATAATTAAGTAAATTTCTCACTAGCACAGAATTGGATGCGACAGATGAAGACGTGACTTGATCGGGTCACAAAAACACTGACAGAGGGGTGACAGTGACAGATTGGAGAGCTGAACCCCAGGTCTGTACATAAATGTGTGTTTCTTTCCTCAAAAAAAATTTTGTAACATTGAAAGATTATAAAAATCACAGAATTTTAAATAAATAGATGAGAATTCAGCTTGGTGGTGGCAAACAAATTATCATGCATTACGTTTTAATTAGAAGTTGATAGGATAACCAGAAAAAGGCAAAATTTAAAGAAAAGCAGGAGGAAGCTATAAAACATAAAGAGCTGAAAGGGCTGAAATGATGTTAGGATACAGCCAAGTACATCATTTGGCCAGGAGGAATTTYGGTTGAATTAATTTGTGGAATAAAAATGAAAACACAAGACCAACATCCAACATCAGCTCAGAAGTCTGAGGTGCTGTCATAAACCTCTTGAGATTTGTTCTCATTATTTTAACCTCTCCAAAACCATAGTGCAGTTATAAGCCTTGTGAATTCCAGTTGCTTATCATTTGTTCTACACATAATAAATMCTTATTTGTAATATGCATCATATAATGGAGTAGTAAATATTTCCAATTAGCTTTAGTGTCAGAGTCCTCAAAAACTGATGCATTTATGTTAATATAAAAGCATACATAGAACATTTTATCATGCATTAGAGATTTTAATCAGGTAATCTGCACAGCATCTGGAAACCTAAGCAGAGGCAAAGTCTGCTATAACAAAGGCACTGTAACAGTTCACCTTCAGTGAAGAACAATAATGCATTATTAAATTCACTTTCCTGCTCAGTGGTTACACTTAGCTGACCACAGCAAATTTGCTCTCTGCCTGGTCTTCACAAGTTGGCAGAAAAATAGATTCTGTCACATTTAACGGGTTCTGAAAATGACAGGATGCCTCTCTTGGTTTAACTATAAACCATAATCTTTCAGAAGTAAATATAATTACAAATGCCTTTTGTCACGTAGTTCTTAKGAAGGATATTATATGTGGGTTATTAGAGTAGTAGATCTCAAAATGTACTTGAATATCATTAGAAGCCAGAATTATATTGCACAACAGCAACTTCAAAAAAGAATCAGATTTCTATTTTTCTTTGATCCTAAATGACATCATAATTCTTAGMAAACAAAGATACAGGCATCAAATTCCTTGAGTATGGTCAAACTGTTATCAAGAGATATTACTCCTTAAATTGAACATCAAAGAAAAACCTATGTTCTCTTTTGTCCAAAATACTGTTTTAATCTTWTTCTGCATCTAATTAGAAAATTGCTTTATTTTACATACTTTTGATTGAAGGAAGCTTTAAGGAAACTGCCTTAGACTTAGGATTCAGTGATGAAGAATTATTGATCAGGCATTTAATTAGCAAAAGTGATCTTAGTTATATACAACAGAACCTGATGCCCTAAGGTTTCCAAGGAGTTTTATCAAGCTGCAAGCATGATAACAATCTGCTCCATATGATGATATTAATTTTCAGACAGAGGTCTTCAAACAACACTGTATACCACTTAAATCCTGGTGAAGTGCAGTTTAGGTCCCAGTTAAGACCTTTTAAAGATTTTTAATTCGGTTTGTGTAGGTAACTAGTTTAGCAATTGCAAGACAATTTTTTTTCTCCTGTAAGCCCTTTAAATCAGCAGTTTTCTTAAAAATAGCTCTAAAGTGGGAAGTTTGAAGAATCACTAAAYGACAGGCTTGTGTTCTGGAATCTCTGTGGCTTTTTATTACTTATACAGACACAAAAAACAATTTTAAGTAACTTCTCAGAAGGAACTTATGKTTAACAATGATACTGTACTCAAAACTCACATGGAATTTAACACATGGAATTACCACCTGATGCTAGGTACTCTGTCCTTAACATTAGGTCTGAAAATTCTGTAAATTGAGAAAAGATGTAAAATGGTATAAAATATTTGGATCTTTCTGTGAATTGCAGCACAGTTTGGGSAGGAATACAACTGAGGCTTTCCTGGACACTGAATAAATACTTCAGAGAGTCCTGACCACTCTCTAGCAGAGAGATACTCATATTCCTCTTTTAAGTGATTAAAAGGAAGTTCACAGAACGGCAGGATGGTTTGGATTCTTGGGATCCTTGAAGCTCATGTGTTYCAGCCTACTGCCAAGGGCAGGAACACCTCTCACTAGATCAGGTTACTCAAAGCCCCATCCAACCTTGAATACGTCCAGGAATGGGGCAATCACAGTTTCTCTGGACAACCTCTTCCAGTGTCTCACCACCCTCATAATAAGAAATTTCTTCCTTATGGCCAATTTAAACCTCTTTAAAACCACTGCCCCTGCCCTATGGGTACAGCCCTTGGTAAAAAGTCTCTTTGTGTCTTTCTTCTGATCTCTGTATAAGCAGTGAAAGGCCACAAAAAATTCTCCTGGGAGCCACTTCTTCTTCAGACTGAACAACTTTCAGACAAAACCCATTCCCTGATTGGTTTTTCTACCAAGAACAAAACAATATAAAAATGAACATGAAGCAACTGCTTGCTTATCTGGACACCCTGTAAAGCATGTGGAGTCTTAAGTTCAAACCACTGCTCATTACCTATTGACACCAAAATATCTGGTACACCAGGGACTGGATTCAATCCTTCCAAAAGGATGGACTATGACGTGTCCCATGACCATTTACACAGCCACACAAAGAGAGTGAAGGATTAAGGCTGCCCACAGTACTTGCTTCTGAAACTCAAAATCTGCCTTTATTGTGAACTACTCTAACACTCTCCAAGACAGATATGCCCAGGTTCTTCCTCAAGCTAATGTGGATATAAGTATATCCATATCACTTAAATCTTGGGATGAAACCAGTTTCTGTCTTTTTCCGTGTGGCAGGATACCACAGATTTTCTTATATGGGAGGGGTCCAGAGAAAATGGAATGATGCCACATGAAATGGCAGAATTAACATAACTGGGAGACTAATGGGTCTGCTAGAGTTCCAGTACTGATTTTAGTTACTAAGTGTTAGACTCAGATCATGACAGTGTAATTTTTTGTTGGAAAAAAAAGCAAAGTATTGCCAGCTTTCACTTTATTTTCTTTTTGAAATAAGTAATTTCATATCTTTAATAATACCAATAATAATGATTCCTATTTTACAGGATATGGTGGATATAAAACATTATTAAATCACACAAAACAGCATTTCCTCTCTTGATCTTTCCAAGTATGTTCAAATATTGCAATTTACACACTCTTGAGTAAAACATTCCACTGGTTTGAACAGTAAAAGAGTTGTGCAATCCGTCCAACAACTGCAAATGACCATGAAATTAAAAACTACACCTACTTTGAGAAAAAAAAAAAAAAATAAAATAAAAAAAATCTTGCCTAGATCTTGGAAATCCTCCCAAAATCAGAAGGGACTTATTGCAGGGACTCTAGCATTCATCCACTGTTGAGGATGTCCAGCACCTGTAACAGTATCTAGATAATTTCAAATTTTAACTACCTGGCATTCTATACCAGTAAAAGTGTCATAACAGTTTGAATTTTTGCTGACAAATCTAGTTTGAGGACTTGTTCTCTGTACATCTCTTGGAAAAACATCAGAAATGTTGATACCACACCCTAGCACATCTAGGTTCTAAAAATTAAAGACTCCTAAGGAAGCATTCCTCAGTCCTTTTATAGTTCATCTTACCTATACAACTAAGCACCTTTTTTTTTTCACCATTAATGTGTGTAGAACTCTCAAAGGAAAACTTCCGTCAAAAGAAGATTTTCCATAGCACTAAGACCTGCAAACATTTCACACTTTYTTGAAATTGTTATATTTTGTTTTGCAAGAAGTAACTAAGTACCAGCAAGTAGTGATCAGAAAATATATTTTAAAACACAACAGCAGTAGCTGTGACAACCTAAAGGAAAGTAAGAGGTAGCAACTCATTAAACAGGGCTAACTTAATTGCGGGTGATCATTTGACCATAGCCCAGATTTAATTATATTAAYTTTATTATCTGGTTTTGAATTATATTGATCACAGATGGAATATAGTTTCTGAGATAGGTGCTGTCTCATCAAATTGTAGTCTCTTCCTGCCTTAAAGAAGCAATCCCAGCTGCCTCGCTTAACTATTGAAATTCCTGGACAATCAAAGCAGAGAGGTCAGCACCTCTGA
>NW_026623298.1:66824-70992 GCF_030028575.1 Malurus melanocephalus
ATATAACTCATATGAGCCTATTTAGAAAATCAGATATGTTCAAGATTCATGTGACTCAGTGTAAACATACAAAGGGCAGTATGCATCTGTGCAATTGGGCTGCACCGAGCCTACGCAGCCTGGAATGTTTTGGAAGGGATATGCACATATCCATCAAGAGAAAAGTGCACAGCAAATCTCTCATAAAATGTGACAAAAAAACTATTACCACCCCAGAAGAACAAAGGCCCCTAGTAGCAAACAAGTCTGCAGAGGTATGTCATTGGAGGATGACTTGATAACGGTCTATAGAAAGAATTTATCCAATTATTTGCACTAAAAAAATAGCTTTCAGAAGTTTGTACTACCTTTGCACTCCTTCCTGCCTACACATACTACTGATATCCTATTCAATAATATGAAAGGTTGCTATGCTTTCTATGTTACAAAAATAGMGGTTTTTCCAGCTTCTTAGCAAAAAACAACCCATTAAGAAAAACTTCCAACTTCATTTTTCACCTTTATAGCCCATTAACTGTAATAGCTTTTAAGGTACTTTTAAAATTCCTGAGCCTCTTGGGCTGAGTGAAAAGATACACTAACAGCCAGAGTGTAGAAAGGTTATCTTGGTGATACTGGCTTTATCAAACCTTTAATTTAGCAGATCTTTATTATATTATCTGTTATCTGTCATAGGTTACAAATTTGACAACTATCTTTTAAGGCTTTGAGAAGTCCTAGGTKATGTAGAAAGCATGAACTCAGTATCTTAAAGATTTAAAAACTAATCTATTAAGATTTAATAGATAAGATTTGAGATGTCAACTGAGAATGTAGACTTAAAATGTGGTAACTGTAAATGCATTGGCATGTAGAAACCCATCAAGGTATATTAATATTSTTCTTGTTACATTAAAATGTAATAATCAGTAAAAGAAATAAATTGTATAAATATCTCTGTGTGTGTATGCATGCATATAAAAATGAACAGATAAAATATGTTTAAACAAGCATCTGGGCAGCAGAACTGAGRATAAAAATTACTCTGTACATCAGCTGGCAAGCACTCTCCTTAAAAAAGGGTTTTCTCAGAGAACTAACTAAAATTGCAACACASACCAGAAACAGAATTTAAGAGAAGTTTTGGATCACTTGTTTGCTGGCTTTGCTAGAGAACAGCTCAGGTGGAAGAGAATTTTTTTGACGCTAAAATTTCCTTTGAGTATTTCATAAAAACATACTCATATGTGTTTCCAAATTTGTTAAGGTGAATARGCATGTTATATTTACATTGTACCTTTATTTCAAGAGAATTTACAGATTATAATCCAAAATGAATATTTACTATATAGGATAGCATATTTATCATTAGTTCCCTTTTTGATGAATGAATCCTAGCAGAAAGGTCCAATTCTAACTTCAGAATATTTGAATTATTTTCCATTTTATACTGAGGATACTTTGAAATTTTAATATTCTCTTTTATAAAACCTTAGCAAAAGATCTAAGACTGCTCTTGTCTCTACAAGGGTACATAAAATAGAAAGGAAGACAAAACCTGGGACTTTTTAATGTGTGGATTTGATAAAGTTATACCTTAATTCCTGCCGTCATCGTTAAGAAGCAGTTATTGTTGATTATCTGAAAATTACTTGTGGAATTTCCATTAGTATAGTTTAAAAGCTCTTCTGAAAGACATAGTTTACTTCTTTTGTGAACATGGTGAATATTTTATATTTTGCTACAGAAAACAGCATGCATATTTTCAGCAACAGTGTCCTTCCCGTAGCACCTCAAATAACATATTCAATTTAAAAAGTAAGCATGRCATTCAGGCTTCATTTGCCATTGGTGTCTATCTAAAAAAACATAAATTGATGCAGACAGAAAATTCTAATCTGATGCCCTAAGGCCAATAAAACACTTAAGCATCTAAATTTGGTGTTAAAGCAACAAACTTTTCAGTGGTTGTCCCCCATAAGAGAATCTTGGGCTAAAGTGACCTGGGTCTCATATTCCTTATAGAGTACAGAGTAGGTATTGCTAGGCAGGCACCAGTTAGGGGGTGCTAAGAGCAGCCACTGCCTCCAACATCACTCAATATCACCCCCAAAAATTGTATGTGGCAGCTACCCAGAGCTATTAAATAGACAAACTCTTGTCAGTATGACTAAGCTATAACTTACACCTTGCAGATCCAATACAACCTGAGCCCAGGTCATAAGGGTAAAAGAAATGATGATAAAATATAATTCCCTCTTTTACAAAATGCACAGTGATTAAGGATACTGCTCAGGAAATGTGTCACAAGTTCAATTCTCTCTTGTGCCTAGAGGGAATTAAGCTCCACATCTCCAAGGAGGGTGTGTTTGACTTTTAAGCCACTGATTATTTGGAACTCTCTTTTTATCTGAAACACTTCAGATCAATGAGCAAAAAAAAGGATCAAGATTCAGCAGCGTAGTCTTTAGGTTCTCCACTAGTTCCTCTTTCCTATGCTATATTAACGCTTAAAATACAACATTACTGAAGAGCTGAATGGGTATTCACCTCCATTAAAAAAAAACCAAAAAAACACCAAAAATATGCTTCTCATAGATTCAGACTGGGAGATCTGCAGGACATCATATGTAAGCTGAGCAGGATAAGTGATGAAATATAACTTACTAAAATTTAGGGAATACCTAGAGCAAACTGCATCACAGAAACTTCACTTTACCTGAAAAGACTTATAGTCTTAAAAAACTGAATAGATCTTTTCTAATACTACTCCCATACTTCACTTAAGTCCTTCTTGTTGAATCTGACCSAATAAAACCAAATGTGCATCATCAAATAGTCCATAATTACAGATTACAAAATTAGATACTTGATTTTGGCTGTCAAGCACTTGAACTAACATTGTGCACTTGAACTTACCTCATACTTCCCAAGACATTCTCCTTTGCAGTTTTACAGCCTGCTTTCAGTAAAACTGGAAAAGCTGCTATATTTTAATAAGCAAAAAACTCTTGGAAATCTAGGATAATTGACCTCCTGTCATAGAGATAATGTCATCTTGAGTTATGTTTGAACTGTGAGGCAGAAGTGCTCTGCCGTATCTGCTGCAGTGCTCCCTAGTCCAARCTAGGAACCTTGCTGGACCACAACATAACCTTAGCAAAATTAAGTTTTCTTCTTACAGAACTCAAGGCATGAGTGGAACTTCAGATGCGTACACTGGGTCTTGACCCAACACAAAGTTAGGATGCAGCAAAGCTGCATACCTGGATTAAGCAGCTGGAAGATGTCCCCAACACTCATGTTTTACACATGGCCATTGAGAACAGAAACTCTTCCAGTTTCCCGGCAACAAGTAAAGATTCGGAGCCTGACATAAACTTTCTAGTTTTAGCAGACATCCATAGAACCTCATTGGATTGTTGGCATCATAACAACAACCTGACTCCATGGAAGGTTGGGTCACTCAGAATTCCACACACCAGAACCTGAAAACAGATTTTGAAGACAGTCTAGAGGCAGACAAAACAAACAAAACTGCACAAGACTTTTACTGGCAGCTTAAACCACTCTAATAAAATTAACTAATTTTTGTCATTAATAACAATTCTTGCTTAATTTTGAATATTAATACATGCGATCTTTGAAAGACTTATTCAGTTTGCCAGTGCCAATGAACTGTTTCCAAATGTATTATACCATGTTGTGTGGACTGGGAAAATTAGCTCCTTTGTACTGTTTCAGGGACTGTTTACAGGTAAATGGCATTTTCTCTCTTGTATCCAGTTCATAGATCAGGTCAAACAAATGATTCACCCCTCTGATACTCAAAATCTCTATTATAACTTTTTTCTCCCTTTAAATTATCTGTTGACTGAAAATAAATTTTTCCTGATTTCAGATAACTTCAGAGACTTTTCATCTTTTCATTTGTTTTAATGAAAGAGGAGACAAGAAAAGACCGGGCCTTCTTTACCAGTCCGGTTCTCTCAAGTTCAATTAAAAGCCGTTCTAGTTGCAGCTAGTAGACAAAAGTGACTTAAAAGAAAGCACAGTAATTTTAAATGCTTCATGATACTTTTTTAGAACTTCGATCTTTCTTTCTTTCTTTCTTTCTTTCTTTCTTTCTTTCTTTCTTTCTTTCTTTCTTTCTTTCTTTCTTTCTTTCTTTCTTTCTTTCTTTCTTTCT
>NW_026623298.1:71567-83747 GCF_030028575.1 Malurus melanocephalus
ATTCAAAGTTATTTGCAATTTTTAATATGTATTTCTCTTTGCAGCACTTACCAGTCAGATTGCACCTAAACAAGTAACTTCAAAGGCTGAAATAAAATCATTTATGGAAATTCAAAACAAACCTATTTGATCACATCATACTTCACAGCAGGGACACAATTTGCAGAGGCTGAGTGAGGGCATAGTGTAAGCTAMAACAGGTTGTGTGTGCAATGAACCAAACTAAATGGTTTATATAAAAGAAATGTTGTTTCCATTAATTTTTCTGGTAATCTTATTAAAAACACCACCTGTCCAGAATAGAATTGTCCAGGTTTTAATTCTTTTTCATATCTCAGTGTTCAAACACTAGACAGAGAAGGTATCATCTTAGAGCTATTAAAATATGTCATAAAATGTATTATTCTGAATTTTTCATAACTACAGCAGTTTCTCCAGCTCTGTTTCAATGTCCTGTTATTGCATCTTTTACTTTTTCTCTCATTGTGCTCAAAGAACTGATTGCTCGGGTAAGCTTAAAGAATGCTTTTTATCAAAGCATGCATTGCATTTTCACCCTTGTTTAAATAAAATATTCCCAGTCTACAAGACTTAAAATTCCCATATATTAAGCAAACAAAACATAAAATGCACCTTTCAAAATTCCACCACCACCCCACCAAAATCCCCTGTAAGAGCCCTGAACAGGAACTTGACTTTGAATACCAGCAGAGATGAAATGGTGTCATAATCAGCATAAGTGCATTGGACTATTCACCTAGATCAAACACTTTGGTCATATACTCAATTAAATTTAAATCCCATTATATAATGTATACCAGCCTCATTTTATGCAATTCCCTAATTTAATGGCTTGGTATTAGCCTTTTTCCTTTTTTGCACACATGGACTAATTTTCACGGTGCTCAGTCCCTCTGGGAAGTAGGTCATTAAAGTCAACTGGACAGAGACAGAAACTTAATACCTAAACAGTGTTGCAGAAGGGTCAGAGTCACAATAATAATGTAAAACAGTTTTTCACTCATCCTACTTTGCAATATTTATGGAATTTTTCCCTCATATAAATATCATTCATTAATCTTGGAGATGGCAAAGTAGAAGAATAATGAAAGCTATCATCCTGTTAAAATTTAATTTGTGAAACTGAAAAAAAAWTAACAAAACAAAAATCCCAATTAAAACATTGAAAAACACAATTATAATAATATTTAGCTACAGAGACAACACTTGTTTTACAGTGAAGCAGTAGAATCATAATATTCATATTACCTTTCTCAATGTGTATTCTTTTTGTCTCATGTCCCACATCATGACCAGCCAGATCACCCTCCTTAGGTCCAGGCAGGACATTTGGTGACAAACCCATCAGCATTTGGTTCATAGATAGCCCGTTCTGATGGACAGCTGCTAGACACAAGTGTAAGCACAAAGAAATCGGCCATCATATTAACAATACATTTTTTTTTTTACTTATTTAACATCATCTTTGTCTTAATTATACAAGAACTCTAACAATCACAAAGGTACTTAATTAGTGCTATCAGGATCCACTAAGAGAGAAATTTTCTTCCTGTTACTTCTAGTTTAAAGCAACTCATTTCTCAAAGAAAGTTCAGTAACTTTGGATAAAGTTGGAACTTTGATCTTGCTAGTTTAACAAGAATTGAAATGCCAAACGAAGCAAACCAGAAAAGCATAAAAAGGTTCTACAGAACGTATTTACTGATCTGGTTTTTTTTAGTTAGTTTTACAAAAACTCTAGTTTTTGTAAAACTACTAGCATTCCCAATACATAGTCTCTGAAACTTCCTTCATTGAAACATTATTGCCTCTCAGTTGATATACATTGTTTTGCCATATATATTGTGCAATACTGTAGGATTGCTTGTTTGTTTGTCAGACAGGTTGAAAAGCTCTGTCCAACAGCTCTCACAGACCTTCACGAATCTCAAACACATCTCAGTAATTTATATTTTTATGCTTTACCCTAAAAAATTGTATTTCCAAGAGGTTTATGCCATTTTCAGTAAACTGTTTTTGTTTGTTGCTTTGTTTTTTTGTTTGTTTTTTTTTTTTTAATGGAACCCATGTTCCTGTAGTAATCATCTTATTCTGGCTGGCACCATGAAAGATGTACTTTAGAATCAGGCGTGATGTTAATAAATCAGATAGGACAGAAAATAATTTTAAATAAATAAATAAGTTAATGAAGTGATCCACTACTTAAGGAACGCTGTTATGTTCACATGGAAGAAAAATATGTGCAAAGGTCCCACTCCTCTCTGTAAATTATAGAGTAAGCTGAACAGTACAACCTCTTTTTTAAAAACAAGTGTCATTCCTCAGGAAAAACAAGTGTCTTTCAATTTAGATTTTTGGGGTTTGCGGTTTGTTTGGGTTTTTAAGAAAACATTGGAAAAGGTTTTCATTGGTCATAAACAAAYATACTACTCAATAAATTAAGAAAAAAATTAAAATCCACATTTGTAGGGTTTTTCCAGAATTTATGAAGTCTGCAGTTGAACTGGCTGCAGATCTGATCTTGGTTGATCCTGGCTGGACACCAGGTACTCACCAAAGCTGCTCCATCACTCCCTCTCCTCACCCAGACAATGGAAAGAAAATATAATGAAAGGCTTTTGGTTCGAGCTTGAGGAAATAGATAGGTCACAGTATATGGGATGCCAATTTAATCTGGACTCTGAATTGTCCAGGTGATAAGAAAACAGAATTTTCAGCTTGTCATAGTCAGGCCTCATTTCTTTTCTTTGKTAAGTCATTTTTCATCACACACTAATGAAAGATCTCTCATCTGAAGGTCAATGAAGAGTCAGCTTCCTGAGTCTGTGAAGAGCCTGAAAAGAAGCAGCCTAAAGGACACGTGTTGCATCGAATCAGTACGGCACTTATTTCGTACAGCTATTTCATGGCTGCCTATGTGCGTGCCAAATCCTCCAGTTTCACCACAGACAAATTCCACTATGGAAAGAGGATTTTAAAAGCACAAAAGCCTGCAACAGAGCAGTATTAAAGGGAATGGACAAGTGTAATAACAATTTAAGTACATAACCAATAAGAGTATGCATTTTAAACCTTAATTTCCATTGCTGAACTGGAATATCACAGAATTCATAGTCTTTGCATGTAATTTACATCCTGTATATGGGACCTTGATAAAAATGATATCACTCTGGGACACCACAGTTTAATTTCACTCTGCCCCCTGTGAGCTATGAGGTGATAATATTCTTTCTATCATATTTCTCACCATTACAAGATTTTATATTTAAAAAATTTATAAAGTATGCACATTTTTAATTGATTTTACCCAATTCTTCTCCTAACCAAGCAATCCTACCACGTAAAATATTGCTTATGAAGTCAGATTCAATTTAGAAATCAAAACAGAGTAACCAGATTAAATAAAATTCAATTTCTTTTAAAAATGTTTACACTATATATTCAGTTCTAAAACTAATCTAGCAAATTGCTTCCCGCCTGCAATTCTGCATTTCATTGCTCATATCTTTATGTTTAATATGACATGATGGCAGTTTATATCAGTACCTGTTAATGTAGCATCAGATATTATGATACTGTAAACTGGGGAACATTACGTTAGGAGATAGTTATTGCAGCTGAACTTCTGAACATGATACATATGAGATCTATTTGTGAGTAGGGCATTTTGATTAGAAAAACAAGCTGCACCTAATCAAATTTAAAGTGGTGAGAAGGAGAAGAATGGTGAGAAGGAGAAGAATGGGACCTACGGATTCTGTCTGAAGAGCTCTCGGTCCGCGCGGGAGAGCTGGACACGCTGCTGCTCCGATGAGAGGAGGGATGGCTGCCAGGTCTTCGGCCCTCTTCAAGAGAAGGAGCAGGAGAAGGGCTGTCTGGAACACGTTCCTAGACCACACAAAAAAGTAATTGTGAAGGAATGGCAGTGTTAAAGCAAGCCTGTGTTTCCAAACATCATTTCCCTAGACAGAAACTCCCTCCTAAATTACAACCTATTCACTCACCTGTTGAGGTTTCCAGCATTTGCAGAGCATTCTCAAAGGAAACTTGTCAAATTTAGGACACTAGACCTTACATTTCAGTATGCAATGTGAGCACTGCACATCCTCTTAAGCTTTTAAATGCCTTCTGGACTATAAAAAATAAGTGGTTTRTTCTGCTTTTGTTTCTTGTTTTTATTTTCGTTATTCATATCATCATACTGTTAACTTGGAAATATACATTTTGGCTTACAGATGTTAGCATTATGGGATGAGGAATTATGTACTTCTGTAAATAAATAAAGACCAGGCACTGTTGTTTTATCTCATGTTGACTTTTACTACACATTTTAATTTCAAAGAAGCTTCTTGAGCAATGAGATCTTAYGGAACTGTTATGTATCATAAAGAAAATATAACCTCCTTGTAGGACCTATACAGTAACAYGACTGATATAGAGCCAAATGTCTGTGTTCCATGGAACACAAGCTTGGAATGAATCACACTTATTGTATGAATGTGGCCATATCCCTTCAAAATGGGTAAAATCACCAAAATGGGGAAGGCCACCATTCATGATTTTCTGTCCAGGGAAAGGCCTAGCAGGGTAGCCAAGAGGAGCTATGGTGCACTTCAAGATATTAATTGGTTTTGAAAACTAGAGTGTAAGGACGGGTTGAATTGATGATGGTGCACATCTCCTATGTGAGAATTGTTAGCATGTAGCAGTAAGGTAATCTGGTATTTACCCAGAAGTTCAACAGAAACAATAATCAAAGGGAGTTGAGTGCAGAAAATCTCTTTCTACAAAATTTGTTGGTTTTCCCTGTAGTTTCCTTTTTATTGCTAAAAGTTCTCAGGATTCATTGCTAAAAGAGGTGAGTCAGGCTGTTTTGGACAAATACTGATAAAAATAAACAAATGCTATAAGGGAAACCTATTGGAAGGATTGAAAATGTTAAACCAGTATTTTCTTGGTTGTTTTTCTCCTTTTGATAATTGAAAATCTGACTTATATAATGAAAAAAAAMCAACAACCACTAATCAACAAACAACTGCACACATCCAACTCACAAAAGCTTTTGGTAATAAAATAATACAATTAGTATGAGTTTAATAATGCAAAAGAAAACTTGCTGTAGCACATGTATAATGTTTTTCTGAAAAGAACAGTACATTCCTCACACTGAAGTTCTATTGGAGCAGTCATTATTTTATTATGTCTCTAGATAAATATTTATTTCCCTGAATGCATTACCAAGAAATTTTGCAACATGCTCATCTATAGTAATCAATAGATTTGTTCCACATAAGTTTCATAAAAAAATAACTGCTGAACTTGAGATTCTGATTGCAAAGGGATTCAATGGGCATATTGATGGAGCGGGAGGAGATTTTTTTAGAGCAATGTTTCAAGACATTTAAGTGGATTCCACTCTAATAGTCTTAGGTTTTTAAGTCAAAAACATTGATGAGGATAGCTTAACTGCATCATAGCTCTAGGCTTATTATGATTTTGATTGTGTTTATATGTCCATGAACTGGGTATTCAAGAGGAGGATTATAATGCAGATGTTTTCAGAATGTAGAAGATTTATTTCTTTAGATTTAGGAGGATTTAAGCATGCACAGTGTACAGATTTGATATAAATTGGAACACGGTATATTTAATCATTCATTTAATATATAATTTCACTGTTTGGCATACAATGTATTGTTCTTAGAAGGGTTTCATTAAAATGAAATCCAGTGAGCACATAAGATTTTAATACAGAGCTGCAGAGTAAATTAATTTATTTAAACAGCTTAATTTGTTTATCCTATTTATTTATGTGTGCTTTTACAGCACGTATTATGAGATGGAGCGAGCAAAAGGAATGCACAGGACAACGAAATATAATTACTGTACAAACAAAACAGATAATGAGTTTTACTCTCGTATAATATGACATAGACAAAATCCATGAGAAAACTATATATCTTGGCTTTATCAATTCATTTTTAAAATACCCTTTAATTCCAATAAAACATGGGATTGAACTATACAGAAATGCAAAATAAATCAATTTAGTACTTTAACTGTTTTATTATATCTTTCATTATAATTCCACAATCAGCAATACAGTGTATAGCAATTTTTTGTCTTTAACAAATCCAGTGCAATAACAAATGGAAATGCTACTAATAAAAAAYTGAAATACTCTGTAGCTCTAAAAAAGTCATAGCGATAAACTAATGGTGCTGGAATATCAATATGTCTTCCTTACCAGAAATTTTGTGTAGAAAAGATTAATTTCGYTTGTGGCAAAATATTAACTTCACTTTAAACTTCACTTCAAAATTTTTTAAATAAGGAAATGCTCAAAAATGTGATAAATAATGTGATCTGAGCTATTTTGTCATTTCTGCAGGATGCCACTTTTGTACAAGTTACTTTGCTGTGAAACAGCAAAGAAATAGCATTTACTGCCTCCTAATTCAGGCTAAAGAAATCACTTAGKATTCTGTCCACTGCCTGGTATTTTTCTTAAAACTTGCTATTCCCAGGAGTAGATCTTTCCAGAGAATCTGGTGTATAACCTCTTTTGCTATTTTGTTTCCTACATTTTTTGCTTCCCTATTTCTTTCTACAGATACTCACWGATAAAAAGTAGTGTGAACAATTTAGGTAACATGCAGCAATTCAGCACATGGTCAACCAGCATTTCAGAATTATTAAGAATCTCAATTAGGTATCAGAGGCTGTACAAAGCAATGGTCAACAAACTCTTAGAGGCCTAACTTGAAGCATTCCTTATCTTGGTGTGCTTTACAATTTGATCCAAATAATGAATCCTAAGCATTTAAGAATCTGACATTTACCTCCTCTAAAAATGTTCCTGCCACAAAGAAATTTTCACTCCAGGGAACTGTAATGCCGTTTCTCGTACTCTTACTCTACTGACATTACAAGTTACACACCCTCAATATCAAGTCCATTTCATAAATAACAGCCTTGCTCCTGTGACACTGGGTATTTTATTTTATGCTGTAAAGAACAGGTAAAGGATTTTAACTGTCAGAGATTTTAACACATGAGACTGAAGTTATCTCTAGAATTGAAATCACTCCCATTTTGTTCCAGAATACCACATATCATTCACAAAATTGCACTGTCTTGGTCTTCCCAAGTAAAACAGAAGAGTCTATATGTATTTATCAACTTTTTTCTACATTTCTCAAATAGGCAAATACTGTAAAATCTCATTCTGAAAGTTATTTTTAAGTAACATTTTAAATATAATTATCTTAATACATCAGTAATGGTATCCAGACCAGAACTGCTTTCTTCCCTACATCATATGCTTTTGTCCTCTTAYCAGGTCATGAAATTAGTTATTCAATATTAATTTTTTTTTTTTGCCTATTTCATTTCTTCTCTGGCAGCATTTTTTTACTATTCAGAATTGCTTCATTACCAAAAGCCATCCTCAAAATATGCCAAAAACACAAAGTTGATGGAGTTTAGCTGTTGTGTTGCTACTGAAGTTAAGACATTTCAGGTGATTTATSAAGGAATAATCCTTCTGCTCCTAAGAGGACAGGGAAGTAAGTGGTATCTTCTAGATTATCACTGATTCAGTTTTCCCACAAATATTCTTTACTCTTTGCCATCCTTSTTCCTAGTAACAAAATTCTTGACCCTTTCTCACAAAGTTTGAATATGTGTKCTTCCAATAACCAAACTGGTTTGCATGCACAGTCCTCATCTCCTGCCTATTTCTCTCCTACAGGTATTTAGACTCAGCTTTTTACTTTATTCTTGTTTACTTCACTGTTAGACTGATCTCTTGGGTTTAGTCATCCTGTAATTTTAGTCATGGAATGAGTTCTAGACATGCAATTAAGTTTTGCTCTAGAGGTATGTATTTTTTTTGATTATTCAGTTGTCTTGAAGCTCTTCAGTATTAAACAAACTCCTTTAAGGATATCTGTGCTTTAAGTCATTGAAGTACAGAGAATAAAGTATTTTTTTTTTTTCAAAGTAAAACTTTTCATAGTTCAGGTTACTTACGGAATGGTTTGGGTTGGAAGAGATGTTAAAGGCCATCTAGTTCCAACCCACCTGCCACAGGCAGGGGCACTGTCCACTGGAGCTCAGAGCCCCATCCAACCTGGCCTTGAACATTGTCAGGTTTGGGGCATCCACAGTGGCCCCAGACAACCTAACTCCATGCTAGGGAGGGGATGCATAACACAAATTGCTTCATACAGTACTACTACTACCACTACCACCTCTACGAGTACTACTACTACTACTACTATTACTACTAGTAATAGTAATATGCTGCAGCAGTAGCAGCAGCAGTAGCAGCAGCAGCATCTTTTAATCAGGAGTATGAGACACTAGACAGGTTAATGCCTCAAACAATTGTTCACTTGACCACTCAGGTRCAGAGGGCTCACACCCAACCACTGGAGGCTACAGCTGGGTATTGAACAAGATAAGGGAAGAGGTTGCTAAGAGGAAGATCTTGAAGGTGGGCTAGTGCTTTTTATAATGTCAATGYCCCTTTCATAGTGGCTCAGGCACAAAAACTCCCCTCTGGGAAAGTACTGGGACATTCACATGTAGTCTGAAGGTATTCACCCTTTCTGACAGGCCATAATTGACTCAACTGTGCTGACATGAGAGGSAGCTGTGGCATCTTGGGACATGTCATGAACCATCAAAGACTCTTGAAGTGTTCCATGATCCACAGCCTTCAGTGTGAAATTTCCTGCCTCAGGAAAGGAACTTGGGCATTCACACCTGATCCTGAGCAGATATAACCTGTGGAACTCTGGTATCTTGTGGGCTTTCCTATTCCTGATAGCTCAAGACAGCCACCATCACTTCAGCCAACTGATACAGAAATTGCAACAATCAAGTGTGAGGTCCACAGGTGGTAATGTCCTCCTATTCCTTTCCATCTTTTTTTTTTTTTTTAAGAGTTATTTTTATGCTTTTTGTATTGCTATATTACTACAGATAATAATAACCAAAATGGCTAAATATGTGCTCCCCATTGCAACCAAACTGTTCCACAAAAACCCTACATGTGTGTATTTGCAAACATTCATTGTTCGGCATCATTTCACTCTAATCTGCCCCAAGGAATCTATTRCCAAGAACCTGTGTCACCTCTTTTGGGGTGGGTCATAGCAAGGAGTAGTTTATGTAATTTCCAACCTTTGTTGGAAGACATCTGGCTTCCAAGCCTTTTTGGTGGTAGAATGATAATAATCTCTTTTTAAAGTGATCAAAAYACAGATTTCTTTCTTCAGATCCTTACTGGCTTATTTTGAACTTGTGTGAGATGTATTCCAGGAATAACTCACTTGTAAAATGTCACATTTAATTTGACATTGGTTTAGCTGAATAAGTGAAAGAAATTAGTTATTTGGAATATMTTTTGTATTTTCAGCAAACAGGACATTTTGCTTTTACAGATCTACTTTTTCRTTCCACTTTAGTCAAAGACACTATGACATTCTGAATGAACATTTAGACCTCAGAATTGCAAAATTAMCTGCACTAATAGTATTTCCCATCTTCCTCAGTCACTTCCATATGCATGTTATCAAACTGACTGAATGGTACGAAATTTTACTTCTATTTCCTTATCTGCACACTATCACTGTCTTGCTAAAGATTTTCCTAACTTCACACTGATGCACATGACATCTTTCTCACCTTGTTCTTACAGATCCACTTCTAATCCAAATCAAAATTTAGGAGTTAATATATTTTATATTGCCAATAACCACACTATTATTTTAAACCTTGGATGTTTTTCTTATGCAGGAAATAATCTGTAACATTTACATGAGACATTTTCTCTCTGTGAATACCTTGAATTGATTTATCTTTTGGACCAATTGAACTTACTTTATTTCCATTTTATTTTTTACTTCTCCAATTTTTCATTGTAACTACTTTGCTGCTCCCATCACAACCACACTGACAACTGAAAGCATAAAATGAAGAGAGATGAACAGACAAAAAGACTGAATTGGCTTTATTTGCAGTGCCCTGTTTTCTACAGTATTATGATAGCAGGAGTTAATTGACAGAAAGCCAAACACAAGACTTCCAAGTAATCCTYTACCAGTACTTCCACAACAAGAGATCTAATCCTTTGAAATCATGAGCAGTACATAAAGTACAGTGACCTAGTCAGGAAGTGAGTGTCATAGGATTGGGCCATTATAGAGATTAAAAAAAAGCAAACAAACAAAGGAGATTCCTATCAATGGAAGAAATAGCTTGGTTTTACCTTCTAAATGAATATTTKTTCTAAGAAAATATCCTTCTAAGGTATTCAAAAAACCCCACACAACATGCAAATACAGAGACATGCAAGAAACTGTTCAAATCGAATTAGTAAATTCTTATTGGTAATCTGGACCCACTTTCTGATTTCTCCTCTTTTGAAAATCTAGTCTTACTTGAAAAGTAAGTCTTAAGAAGCACCACTAGAAATCCACATCTCAAAGTAAATACAAACCACACATCCAGCCAAACACCAAGAATTCATCTGGCCAGATGTCATTGTCTGCACTACAAATGTGTGCACCACAACTAGTCACCCTTGGCTCACTTGTCATCCACACATTTAGGTTTCCACGGTACATTCACCTCACTTTAAAGTATCTAAACCAGACYCAATGCACTATGCCCTACAAGTCAGCAAAACTAATTTCATCCTTTGTACCTGGCCCCATAGCCATTTTGCATGGAGTTAATCTCACATTGCACACACAGTTCCCTGTTGCACATGCGAACATGCAAATTTCCAAACATAAAATTTGTACTACTATCTCAAAATTTGTACTACCATCTCTGAGTCATGTGTATTTTACATGCCACAAATTACTTCATATGATCATATGGCTGCTGTTAGTTTCACACTGCACCTCAGAAACACGCATGATGAAAGAAATAAGAAGATTCCATATTATTTAAAAAAAAAAAAAAGATTCCAAGTTACAGCCTACCATATATAGTTAGCATTCTCTAAGGTCATTACATAAAAACTATACTACAAGCTAAAATAAATAATATTAATCATATAGAGAGAACTAATTAATGAGGTGGGACACAGTGTCCTCTAATATAAAGMTGGTTAAGCCATAATAAAGAAGGTCAACTATACTTTGACCCAAGATTTATTTGTTCTAAATGAAAAAAAGGAAGTATGCATACATATAAGTTACTCTACTGYGAAGATTTTCTCTGTTGTGCTCAAGTTCCTACAAATAAGATATCATATTCTCTGTAGCCACGAGAAAAGAAAATTAAGTATTATTTKATTTACATTATACCTTAAACTTTGTAGGTAAATTCCAGTTTTCCTGCTTGGTTTCTTAACATGTAAAAGTAGATGTTTTAGGAGCTGATAGTACTATTTTTACTCTAAAAYATTTATTGTAGACCGATTACATTTTACTATTTAAAAGCTCTAAATCAAATTTCTACTTACATAGAGAAAAAAACTTGRTCATACTTCATGTGACAAAGAGGAAAYTAAAGTAGCTTCCCTCTTCTTGCACTTTTACACATTAAAGAAAATCACTTTAAAGTRATGTTAAAATTTGTATTTTGAATTCACAATGCACAAATGTCTCTAAAAACAGCAGGTTATCTAAAAAGTCAGGTGTTTTTCAGGTTAGGCATACAAAAAGGGTGTTTCTGCCAGTTTGGAATACAATCAATTTGTTCTCATTCCCTGTCTGTAAAAAAGAGTATAGCATATCCAGCTTCACAGGAATATTGCCACTGTTTGCACAGTGCTTCCCCTGTAAGGCACAGAAGYGTCCCTAGAAAACTTCTGCATTCAACACAGGATTCAGGATTCAGATCAGTGAAGTGAACTGTCTRTTCAGTCTGTTTCCTTTCAGGCATGCTCTCTGAACTTGCTCACCACCAGTCTGACAAGAGACATTAARATGTACTCTGTTCAGCCATTTCTGTATTGCAGTGACATATTTCTTCTCTTTGGCTATTGCCTGGACTTTTTGGGAAATCGTCACAGAAACACACGAGTCTGAGTTGGAAGGGACCCAGAAGGATCATCAAGTCCAACTCTTGAGTGAATGGCCCATATGGGGATTGAATCCATGACCTTGGTGTTATTAGCACCAGGCTCTGACCAAC
>NW_026623298.1:83794-94327 GCF_030028575.1 Malurus melanocephalus
AATGAAAAATGCTAACATAAAATTTCATGTCAGAATAGTCCTATAAACAGAGCTATTCTAAAATTAAAATCTGTCAGCAGCTACCTTTTAAAAATAAGTTAACAGTAAATTTCTGCTACTGGATCACAAGAATATATCTATCTATATGCATATAGGTACAAAAAAAGTTATAAACTAGTGTAACACAACCAGTGCTGCGATATCTGTGAGGTAATTAGCAAAATTTAGTCTGATGTATTCCTTATGCAGTACAAAACTATTGTGCCACTGCTGTCTCCACTTTTTCAGCTGGAGGTATTGGTTGCTTCTGYTTTATTCTTAATTCTTTCTGTAAATATTAGTAACATATGGCTAAATTGCAATTTTTGATTCTGGCATGCTGCTGCTCTGATCTAACTTTTACAGTGTAATTTCMAGTTGCTATTAATATAAGGCATGTCCTTTATCTTTTCATATATCTTTCTGCTGAGTAAAAAAAAAATTGATGTAGCAAAACTGCTAACAAGCTGAGCCTTTGAAACTATGGGCAGGTGATGAAAGCTACTTCATGTCTAAAGCATCCCCAGGTCACAGCTGTCACGCTCACTGCAATTCATTGTTGTCACAATCTGCTGTCCCTGCTTGTTGTTGCTCTCCTCTTATTCATCCAACTCATATATCTAAACATTCCATTACAAAAAGACATCTAATGTTCGTCTCATGTTCGAAAGGGCACAGCACTCTTCTGAAATATAATTCTGAAGATTTTAGAGCTCAGAGTTCACTGCCAAATCTAAGGTGCTGCTTTGTAAGCCTTCCCTTGTAATTTTGTCTTTGTTTCATCTCCTGAACATAGCAGGATAAAATGTTTAGTTAGTACATGATCTCAGCTTTATTCCAACTTCTTATCATGAAGAAATGAAATATTGCCCAGTAATAGAAAGGCATTTGAAGCTTTGTGAGTTTAAAGATAACAGCACTGGCTGTGAACTCGGTGAATTGGAAGGAAAGGCCAGCAAGTCATCTACTGTGGTACTGTTCACAAAAGCAATTCTTCTATCCAATGAACCTGGTTGTTCATAATCTGAAGACTCAGATTTTCTAAGACTTAATTTTGTTCTTTGTTACTTAATTAGATATGGTTACTATTGATTTACTTTCCAGTGTAGAAATTTCTCACAGGCCCTCTAACTTTCAAGCAGAGTTTACACTGGTAAACATGCTGTGCTCCAAATTCAAATCTATGCCGTCATTTCAGGTTACAACTACAAACTCTGGGAGGAGTTATTCAAAAACTTTTCAAGGCAATTTGTGGAAACATTGGTACTAAGGAGAAAATATTTCAGTGAAATTAGGGTTAAAAAATGAGTCAAACTATAATTAAAACAAAACCAAGATGTCTGAAAATATAGCAGTAAAGAACTGGAAGCTGTAATTCTAATAACAAACAGTTTCATGAAAGAAAGTAACTGCACTATTTATCCATTCCTGTAAAAATAAAGAAAAAGGAGGTTTGACCTTCTCACTTACATTGATTCTTGAAGATATTTATTTTGATTGTAGTATAAGTTATTATTCATAAACATTACATTGCCAGTGCAAGGTTCAAGAAATAAGCTGGTTAGGGTTTCCTGCTCAACTACTCAATGCATACAATTCAATGGACATTAAAATCACAGCCTCTGACTATGCCTAGAGAGGAACAGGTAAATTGCCAATGACATTAAGTCCATTCCCTTCCATGGGAAGAAAATCCCCTAACAATGACCTCATGCTTTTAAGTTGCTGGGGTTTATGTTTCAATCCTGTTCAGTATTAAAATACAGGAACATAATTACTTGGCTGTGCTACCTCTATCCACATGACCATATCCATCTGCAATAGACAGTAACAGAGGACATAAACCTAGACATGTGCTGTACCAAAATGGGACTGAAGAAATGAGTAGGAARGGTTTCTTAGCCCTTCTAGTATTGTGGAAATTACTATATGCCACAAGATCTTCCATTTAGGAGTTTTAAATGACAGATCAAAATTTGTATTTATGGATTCACCTGTAGTAAAAATGTATTGTGAGCAATATGTCACAGGCCTGAACTGAAGAAGTCATGGCAGCACTTGTGCAATGTCTCCACCATGATCTACATAAACGACCCAAAACTCTTCATTTATTTGTGCATACTTCAAAGGAAATGTGTATTTCATCCTCAGATGTGCACACTTTTCTAAAGAGAATTTAGGTTAATTTGGTCATTTAAAAACATTTCATTGAAATCCACATATTTTTGAATTATGGTTATGTGCAAACCAGATGGGAACATGAAACCTGGTTTGTCAAATAACTTRCACAGGATGTTATGCCAGGAGTTATGCAAAAGTTGGCAGCTACAATGAATATTTAATTAGATTGAACATGAGAGCTGACTTTTCAAAAATGACAGAGATACATACTGTAGATTATTAATACAAACAAATGCTTAAATAAGCAAGGTTTTGGAAAGAAATTATGATTTTCCAGTTACAATGYGCTGATAGAATGTTTCAGAGAGCCTAAATTGCAAGGTGCTTTCAAGGTCTTCACCTAGATTATAGGGGATCTATTTCTGCTAGACAAACTATATGAGTTACAAAACTGAACCTGTTGAGAAGTAAAGAATCTCCAAGATACAAACATTTTTCTACAGTTGCCCACAGTTGCCTACAGTTAAAATAATATATAAAGTTACATGATGACAGTGTCTCCCTTTCRGAATCCAAGAGTTTTAAACCTACTAGACAGGTTTAGATTACATGAGCCAAAAGTACTTCTCACTTAAGTGCTGCCTGAGTCCAGCAATGTTCYCACAATGTGGTTAGACCTGTGAACAGAGCAGGACCTTCTTTCCACAARAGAAAACCATTTTTACATGGCCTATGACACATGTTGTACTCAAATGTACCTGATTTTGGTAACTGGAGACAAAGACCAGAGTCACACTGGGGTATGCTCCCATAGACATATTTAAAGGTRGGCCATGGTAACTTAGGCAATTTTAATAACTATTACTAGCTTTAAATCAACTTAAAAAGCTAGAAGTCAGCTTGTCAAAGTTTAGAAACAGAAGGTTACCAATGCTCCTGAAGGTTAAATTTTATACTCTTACATATGGAATCAAATAGTTCATAGAAAAATGAAAGGAGGGAAAATAGCATGAAAATAGTGAAAACAAAGTTTTGTTGACACAGTAATGCATATGTCAGGTGTCATTTAGTATGTGCTCCATCCCAGTCTTCATTTTCAGCTACCACCAGTGGTCACAGTTCCAATTAAGAAAATAAATTTAGAATTAAATAAAGTGCCACATGTGTTCCAGAGAACRTAAGTATCATGTAACTCCTACTAAATATTGATCAACTAAAAATAGAAAAAAAAAAGGTGCAAAAGTCACCATGCAATRAAACAGTTAGTTAGCAGCTTATATTCCCAAGATATTGGCAAAATGGAAAWTAGGGTGGGATCCAGTCTTGTTACCCCACCACCTAAATAAACAATTCTAAAACCCGTACCTTAGCTCCTCGTATCAACAGAGGTGAGAAAGGGATGCCACTGAAGGCCTCCAAAGAAGACCCTACATTTGGAAGTGTAGGTGACTAAACTAGGCCATCAGATCATATTTTTCTGGGTAAAAAAAAACATAGATTTGTTGACTTTTAACTGAACAGTTCTTTGTGATTCTGTGTTTGTTAGGTAAAAGAAGAAAGATGTTGAGTATCTTAATATTAAGTCAGACTGCTTCACTCTGGTTAACCATCATGAATTTCAAAACTATTGTAACTCYTGATTTGGAGGTCCAAGAGATTCTAAGTTTACCTAATTTTTGTCAAAGGAATTGCATGAATGGACAGATTTCCAACATTGCCCTGAAAAACCTTGGCTTTGCAAAGTGTACTCGTAAAAGCACAAAAGTTTGTGTACTTTGTTTCTCATATATTAGAACTAAAGAAGGATAAGAGAGAAAATGTAGATATCTGAATAAAGATCAATCAAATAATTACCTAGTGGTAACAGAGAAATGTCTTTTAAAATTCATTGCCTTTAAAATGGAAACAGATCACCCTCAGGAAGAAGAAGAAAAGACTCCGTGCCTCTGGTAAATGCCTCTACAACTAGATTAATTCAATTAAAGACCACAAACAAAACCTAAAACAGGTAGACAAGTTCAGAGATCAGATATTTTTGACATATCCCTGTAATACTACTGTTCTGGCCTGCAGTTTACTGGGTCTGTTCCATGCTAGTTTGTTCTAATTTGTTCTGGGATTTGGCAAATCTAGGTTCTGCACAGGTAAAGCATCAAACCTATGAGCCTTCTTCAGATAACTTACAGCATCTCAGTTCAAATGCTTTGATTTTAAAGATGGAAGAACAATCCCTTCTAATTTAAGAAAAGAGTAATTTTTTTCCTTGATATCCCAAGGAATATTGCCAATAGATTGGWCTATGAAACAAGAGAAATCACAAAGCTGTGTATGAAAATGCTTCAACCTGAGTGCTGCTTTAATACTGATTTAGAGAAAGGGAGGGAAACTGAACAGATAATGGCCACCAATAGCCTGTTGTGCTCCCACAGTCACCACACTTCGTTTTCTTGTATTTACTGACTTTATGGGTTACCTCAGAACATCTGACACTTACACACCTTTAATAGTATTTATGATGGTTGGGACTGAGCTACARTTTGGTGCTTTTTGGTGTGGTTTGGTTTGTTCCATAGTTACCTTAATAACAGATGTCTCCACTCTGGATGGAGGGCTCTGCACTTGTGCTGCTGCTGCCATGTTGGCGATGGTGCTCAGGTGGTTCATCTGGCTCATTGCCATCGTGACAGAGGCTGGAGGTAGGCTCACAGGAATCAGCGGGTGGGGCATCATCATGAAAGGAAGTTCCAACCCTGTTGGGGAGGAAAATAAGGAAATAGGTTTATGYATCTTTTTTTTAAGTACTGTCTTCTTTTTCTCCTGATGGACGGTATTCAAGTGATGGGTGACAAGATGGTTCACATCGCAGGAAAAAGCAGCTCTATGTCAGTTCTCTTCTGGGAGATGCATGGGTGAATCACTGGCAACCATGGAGGGTTTCTAGCCACAAGGAGAGGCTATTAGACCTCTTAGTTTGTATCTGTGTAATGTATGATATCATTGTGAAACAATGGCTATTTAYTATAGTTCTTGATATCTGCTGTCAGGTGCCTTAGCAATGCATCATTGTGCCACTGATGCACAGGTTAGCAGTTATTTTAAGTATCAATTTTATTGCACACATACTTGTTCTTTACTGTCTCCACTTCCCCTGCTTAATACTTTCAAGGAAGTATTCCAGTATTCCGCACATCCTTGATTTTTTCATTGCCTATTTATATAAGCACAAAAAAAAAAAAAAAAATACAGGAACTAGAAAACTGCTGATGTTAGTGCTGAAAGATGTCAACCCGTACCATTTGGCAGGAGGTGGTTCTGTTGAAGAGGGTTGAGAGGATGGCTAACTGGAACATTATGCTGTCCAGGCAAGTTGGGGTGGTTAACAGAGGCCTGTGATCCTTGGGTAGGGGGAGATTGAAGTTTTTCTTTATCCCAAGAACCATCACTGCTGCCTGTGGGGAATGAATATATATTATTTGGATGAATGAAGACTCCAAATTTTCAATTTATGAATTTGGAAGCAAGGCCAGCCTTCTAACCTTTTTTGTAGATGGCAATTTTTATTTTTTTTTTTTTTTTAATATGTGAGTTGGGGGAAGGACTTTAGGGCTGGGGGTTTTCTTCCACCCTCTGAAAGGTATGTAAGAATAACTTTAATGTTAAGCACACAAACCTAAAAGTATTAGAGTTGTACTCATTCACATGAAGTCTATGTTTTGAGTATATTTTACATACACTTTTCCCATACTTAGAAAGTAAAACTATGTATGGCATTTTAATACATGAGAGAATATTTTTGCCTGCAAAATGTCTAACAAAAAATATGTCCTGCTATGCCAATTAAAATTTAAACTACAGTAATATTGCATCCTGTATTTGTGAATAAATAAACATTACATGAAGTAACTAAAAATTTAATTTATTGAGGGCACCAACATGCATGCATATACAGTTGGCTGATGATTTTATTTTGTATATTCAATTTTTATTTCATATTATTAATTAAAATGTAAGGGATTACACTGATTCTTGCAGTCTTCTGGTACTGGAACACACTAACAGCAAAGAACAATGTGGACAAACAAGTACTGAGATGAGAAATAATTAATTTACCTGAGAAACAGGCTTTTTCACTATTGCAGGTTTCCTCATAAAAAACCCCACAGAATTAAATAAGATACAATTAAAGGACAATACGATGTACTCTATATAAAGGACAATAACAATTAATGTATCATTATTAATTTGTATATTTATATGCAATGAAAAGGTTAAAATCTTCCAGCCTGACAAGCTGTATTATTCTCAGTGTGTACTTATGTATAATGCTGAGATGGAATGTATGTATGTTTATGCACACACAGTAATCTATACACTCACTRTATGAGTTTATTTACCATACACAATCAATAAACAATGTTTGAATATATTCATAAATATGGATATATGCATGCATCCTCAGCAGTATTAATATACCCATCAGCAATATATGATTGCTTCCTTTTTCACACAGAGCACATTTTCAACCTCCTGACTTTGAAAATGTCTACTATTTTCATGTAGAGTGTCTCTTGATAGGGACTTTAGGATAACACAAGTCAAGATATATTTAATTTGTGCTCAGTTTCTATTTAGCAATCATGGATTATAGCAAAGTGCATATTTATGAATGTTTTTCCCATACATCCTACTCCTTAATGAACAGGGCCTGAAAAACAACAGGAATTATACCACCTCCTTCTTACTTGAGTAGAAAGGGGATCAGCCCATTAGTCTTGACATATTTTAACATCGTTTTCATTGGATGACAAAAGCACAGAAGTTGGTAGAAGTCCAATTTAATTTCTCTAGATCTATTAAAAACCTGATTGTAAAAGCTGTACAACATAGTTTATAATGAAAAATACTCCATTATTGCCATGATTTTCTTTCCCTAGCTACTTCAGGAAGACAGTTAAGGCTCAATATAAATTCTATCTCATTAGCTCAATACTGTCTCAATCCCAGTGTAAATTGTTCAGAAGTAGGTAATGAAAATTCAGACCAAAGTCTTCTGCAATCAAACAAAGCAATTTTATGAAACAATGAAAAGAATCAATTATATGAGATACTTTTATTATTTTACAAGGAATTTTCATAACCTTTATGGAGTGAACATACTTGAGCTGGTAAATACATGATTTGAATCTCCTGACTTCTGACAAGTGAACATGTTTTCTTGTATTTTGAGAACTCAGACACTCTAAAAAGCATAAACATATTCTTAAGCACATAGTGAAGCAGATAAATCTTATCCAGAAAGACCTTTTTTTTTACCTTTTAATATTATATTCTCTAATTTTCTGGGTTTTATCACCATGATGCATGTATTTCACTCCCTAACMTATAGGCCTATCCCACCCTCCTATTTTGTTTATCCCTTCTGAACAGTTTACAGCAATACATTGCAGCACTCTTGTCATGGAAGTTGTCCCATCATGCTGGCAACTATGCCATCATTTTCCTACTCCACAATGGCTTCCAGTTCTTCCTGTCTGGTGGCCACGCTGTGTGCATTGCTGTAGATGCATTTCAGTTGGCCTATYGATCCCACCACCTTTCTGGGGGAACAAGCCTTAATTCCTACACAACTACTCTCAGCTGCTTCCACAATTTCCAACACATCAATAAYCCACTTTGCAATCTTAACCACCACATGGCTCTCCATCTTCTACCTCCAGTGAGATGGCAGAGCAAAGTTCTCTGCTAAAACACTGTCCCTCAAACATTGGTGTGCCTCTTCCAGACTTACCTCTAATGAGCTTGATTTTGTCTCTTTCCCCCTTTAAATTTAGGTTAAAGTTCTTTCAATGAGCCCTACTGACTCCTGTTTCCGCTTTGTCTCATTCATATATATAGAGATACATATAGGAAGAATACAAATAATGCATAAAAATACATTAGTAATTATATGAATATTTKTTAGCATTATAAGGAAGATGTTTGCATTTTATAGGGCTGGTGAATTTCCAGTAATGAGATATTTTTCCTATTTATCAGCAAGATCTTCTACAGCGCAGTTAATTTCATGTTACATGCTGATGTTCGATATGGAGATGGAGTCAATTCTTCTGTGACCCTTCCTAACCTGGTCACAGAGTTTTGCAAGGTCAGTCACAGTTTGCCAATTATGCCTCTCCTTATGTGGCTCAGAAATTAGAGCTTTTCTAAATCAGTACTCCTTTCTGTCTCAAAATTACAGTGTCTACTGTTTTAGCATGATAYTGAACCCAATAATAAATTGGAAGAGAGAAGACAAGCTTCAGAAAGCAAAGTATCAAGGCTAATATTTAGTGACAGTGTCTTTAATTCTTGTAGTCTGGAATCATCTGTTAAGGTTTGATTATATGGAAAATTATTTATAGACAAAATTCAATCCATAACATCAGAAGCCACTTTACAAGTTCAGGCCACTGAGCTCTTTTAAGACTTTAAGTGAAAAGACACAAATACAAATAGTCTTGGCTATTCACTGTGTTTTTCTTATGTTAGTTAAACAGAACATTTTTCCTCTTAGAGGAAACAGTTATTTTCATTAATGTCAAGGCAAAATAAGTGTTATTCCTCAGACACTGCACAAAGTGCAAGCTACCAGATCTGTCACTTTTTTACATTTGATTTTGATTTAATGCATACAGTGGTTTCAAAGAGTATTAAAAATCTGTTGCCTTCTTCCTTTTCACTTGTTGCCCTGCTGGAGGCTTATGTTTTTCCAGTTTCCATCAGTGGTTGTCAAGTCTTTGTAATAGGATTAAAAGCTTGGACACCTGATATCCCTGGGTGCTGCAGTTCACCCTCATAAAAGCTGTTTGCTTTAAATTGAGAGAAAATCAGTTTTTAGTGGCATAATTAATTAAATTATGCAAAGTGTTCCAGATTCAGCATAACACTTTCTGAAGCAGCAATTGGAAGCTCTACATTGCATTCAAACAGCATTTCAATTGGCGCTGCACTAGGCTGACCATAGAGTACCATTTTCRAGGCTTTCAAGCACAAGGGATCCAATTTTGAAATGCAAATGCTTAATGTTGAGTGCTCAAACCCCATACATATGTACTTGAATAGGCAATTTGGTAGCCAACTATGAATTTCATGTGTGATAGTGCTAATACAAGCACTCCAAAAATTGAAACCGAGTTCCAAATGTAAGTACACATGCTTAAAAACCAGGCTCAGATGACCTCACACTTAGTCATGTTGGACAACCCAATGGAAGAAGAATGACAATAYTTTTTCACTATTTAAAAGGCATAGTACAGAGTACATTGCTTTCCTCATCACCGATATTTCAGCACATACTTTCCATAACGTGAGTTACCTTCTCCCATAATCAGCTGTTACACAACAAACCATTATTTGTACACTGAAGTGGGTCTGTAAAAGCCTGATGCCTGGATTATTTGTATTCATTAGTAGCACAATTAGGTAGCTAAGGATGGTAATAATAAATTGAAACAATTCTGCACTGGAAGGTAATGCAGCCAAGAAAAAGAAAATTAAGCAGAAAACTAGTGCACAATGTCAGCCTCGCAAACAAAGGCCGATCTCTAAACACAGCAGGTTCATTTTTATAATCATTACTCTTATTTGCAGACTCCTTTTCCTTTCTCATTCTGACCCTGATAGSATTAAGTTTTCTTAAATTTCAGTTCCTACAATGTAAGCTGAACAGTTTAGTTGCTATGATAGTCATCAGGGCTCCAGCCAACAGGTTCTGGGGAATTTCTGAGCTCACTCAGAGGCAGACAGACCAATCTCTGGTCAGCTGAATCTGCATCTGCTGGTTCCAAAGGCTACAATGACCCTTCTCTCATACTCAGTTCAATGGCCTAAACACACAACATCTGAGATGGCAAAAATAACTTGAATCGAGTTTTATAGGGTTGGTGAGTACTACATAGCACCTATGCCTATCTGGAGGTATAGATCAGGCAGGATGCTCGAGAGTATCTGAGCTAGTAGCATATATCTATACCTAGGCAACTAAGTCAAACTTTTCTTGATTATAGGTGGCTTTTGGAAATTAAAATGAGGCTATCTACCAGGCCCTTGGGTCTTTCCCCTTCTTTTCATGTGAAAAACTTGATAYTTTTACAGAATTCCAGAGAACAGTTCMAGCCTGTCTTTAGGCAAGTGAATCCCAGCCCTGGCTCAGGGATAGTTTCAAGTACCATTATATACTCAAGCAATATTACAATAGCAAAAACATAAAAGAGTCTGATTTCCTACTAACAACTCAAAACACTTTTTTTTTCTTTTTTTTTTTTTTTTTTTTTTTTTTTTTTTTTTTTTTTTTTTTTTTTTTTTTTTTTTTTTTTTTTTTTTTTTTTTTTTTTT